>NC_054750.1:3347500-3667500 GCF_018143015.1 Lytechinus variegatus
AGATGTAGAAATGGAGGATGGTTCGATGTTAAAGATGAAGACACTGGCCATAAACCCACCAATATTTGGTAAGAAAAAAATGATTTCAGGAAGTTATTGACTAAAATAAACGAATGGAACATGTTATATTAGGGGCTAAATCCGTTTCTCACTCATCCCAATTTGAATCGCATCAAAATCGTAATGTGATCTTTTTAGTTTGAAACTCGTGTTGTATGTCCTCTGCAAAATGTATCACCTCATTATTTTATTATTCATCATTAAGCTCTAATTTCGATAGGAAATGGCTGGAAGCAATCCTAAAGTGATTATACGCCAAAATGCATATTTGGAACAACAGAGTTTTATTAATATCATTCAGGCTTGCTTGAAATTATATCCAATACCATGCAATTGTGCGTTTCATAATTACACAGAAAAACCACTATTGTACATCTCTGCATTTTAATGACATGTTGGCTCAGTGGTAGCGCGCGTACCTCATGAACGGGAGGTCGTTGGTTCGATCCCCGTCCGAGTATACTTCCAAAGACCTTTAAGGAAAGGGACCATCTGCCTCTTGCTAGACACTCGACCTATAAGATGGAGAAGGGTAATGTAAATTGACTGTTATGCAGGGCCCGCTGGGAGAACATTAATTTTCATAAAGAACTGAAGTGGCTACTCTGGGTAACATAAAAGAAAATAAGTTAAAGTTAATAATAACGGCGTATCCCGACACAAGCATCTGCTCTGTGGGTGTTTTATGCCTTCTTCCATGTACATAATGTACATACTGTATTTTACAGTCATTGTTTTTGTACTATATTCATGATATTATTGACATTCACATTCTACATGAAAATGGATGTAATGTCAATCGGAAGAAAATAAATGCATTGAATTGAATTTAGTATTATTTCCCGATTCTTGCAGAAATTAGAAACTTTCTCAGCGCCGAAGAGTGCGATCATATCAAGGCTCTGGCCATCAGGAAAGGTCTCCAGACCAGTCAAACCGTCCCTGATAAACCAGACCAGACCGACGAAGAGCTGGAGAGGGTACTGGACTATTTCGAAGAGCTGGACCAGGACCAGAACGGTCTGATCAACGGGACCGAGCTCTTTGAAGCCATCAAGTCGTTTCCAAGCGCACAGAATTTCAATCTAACCATAGAACACGTCGAGGTAAACGATGGTATTATACACCCGGGTCAGATTGTCTGATTGACTCGGAAATCAGACAATTTGGGATTCCGGAAAGGGGTGTTGCCCTCAAAGGTCTGGTTCCCATGTTCAAATCTTCACTCTCAAAAATTATTAGTTATAATTACTACATGAACGGGTCATTTGCATGGTACAACTGGTATTTATTTCAGTCTGTATCAAGTCGTATTTTTAAGAGAACACGGTCATTTCTGATGTACACTAACCGTAATTTAATAAATTAATAGGTGCATGATGAACAAAATAAAATAATTCCCGTTCGAGAATTCAGTTCCCAACTCTTAGATTATAGATCCAAGTCTAAATCACAGGAAACAGAGTCATTTATGCTATCCCTAGCCACCGGTCGATAGGTCTTTCAATTTTCTCTTTGTACTCCTTTGTATTCCTTTTGACTGAAAAGAAATTAAATGAAAATAATGATAAATCAATCAATCAATAAATCAATCAATGAATTTGTTAATCAATTCTAAGCGCCAAGTACAAATTTGTAACTCAGTCCCAGTCCCAAACGATATCCGATCAACAATTTTTAGGTCTGGGAAACAGCGTGGGTTCGTAGGAGTTTGTTAATTCACATAATAACCCAATTTATTGACCTATTCTAAGACGCATCCAGCATTAGATCATATCAGAATGAATATAACTACAAATCTGTTTGACGTTTATGCTTTGCAGGCACTTATCAAAGAAAAGTTGGACCATGGCGGCGATTGCCTTCTCGACGTCGACGAGTTCATCTACGCCGACACACCGGCCATGGAAGACGAGATCGACCGGTGGTTGGCGGTGATCGGTGACTTGGGTGAGGAAGAGGCCAAGAGAACTCAACCCAGGGTCAGCGAGCAAGCTTGGCTTGACCAGTGGACAACGGAAGATGAGGTCCTCGTACGACTTCAAGACAGGTACAGGAAAAGAAAGTCTTATGTTTGGATATGTAATTGCCCGAAAAGATCGGCCAATGCCAATGGCACATCCATGAATGTGTACAAAACAATAGCCTTCGCGACCCATTGCATAAGAGTTATAAGGAGTTTTTGCAACAGCTACGCAAACGCTTACTGGAACGTAGAGAATCTATTGTCAAATTCCCTTCGTGACATTGAAGTCTTTGTCGAGAGTAGGTGAATCGAAACGGCGGTTTTATCCATTACTCTGGACAAACGACATATTGGCGATGTTTCGTCAGCTCTGAAACGTCGGACGAAACATGCTGTTCCGATTCACCGACTCGACCATCGGTCGCCAAAGACTTCATTGTGATTTGATTTGCATTTTCATTGCGTTTGCTGCGTTGCAGATTTCAATCCACGTCTCTACGGACGCAAACTCGCCAGTAATTTTGCTATCCAATTGTATACCTATGGTAGCAATGCTCAATAGCTAACCAAAATCATGGATTCATTGGAAGTTCGCACTGGATGCGAAAGTTGCAATAAAAGTAACTTTTTTTGCAACGGGCCCTTTTGACTAGCAGTAAAAAAAATTTAGAAAATGAAAATATCAACCAAAAGAAAAGGGAGAGAGGGCTCGCGATCATGATCCCTTAATCCAGGTTAAACTCAGTTATGAAATCAAATAAAAGTGGATCTTTTTGTATTCGTTTTGGAATGACCCATGCTTAGAATAAAATGTTCTTCGGGTAGATATCCTTGTATATCTAGCAATAATAATATATTTCATTTTCGCTCCGAACAGAGTAATAAGTCTGACGTTACTACCTCCTTCAATCATCCAGACAAGTGAACACCTTCAGGTAAATATTTCATTATTTTCTTGCACTTGCATGTTTTTGTTTTTTATATGTAATATGTAACATTTCTTTTGAGCAACTGTTTTATCTGGCTTATTAAAAAATGTAATTATAGTAGATCTTATGCATCTTGCATTATGCAAATATATGATTTTCTTTCTGTGCCGGTCATCTTCAGATTGAACAAGAAATGCTGCCCATTCGCTTTACACACGATTCAGGGATTTGATGAGAAAAAGCTGCATTTTGAGGCCGTCACATGAAATGACTGAAATTCAATATTTTTCATCCATTTTGAGTCGGATTCTCAATGAATATCTGCTGATGTATTACAGCTGGGAGTTAAGGAGCACTGCCCAAACGGGGGGTCCTTACTATTTTCCAGTATGTATATTTCATTAAAAACACATTTTGTGTACCGCATGTATACCATCAACCATTATTTTTGCCTGATAATCAATTTTTTATTCTCCTTTACTTTGCGCGCTGATGTTGCAATTTTGCACTTTTCTCCCCTACCTTCAAATTAGATAACCTTATAAATGGCAATTATAGTTCTTGGATGACATCTATATAATAATGATGAATATCAATGGTACAATATGGAAATCTTGAATTAAAGAAAATAACATGGGAATAATTGTCATTATCATCCCAAAAATTAATTCAGGGTGCAAAGAGTTAAAAGAAAAAATCCCTCATTTCCCCCTCTCTTTCATACCTTTGTGATCGTTCTGACGAGGTCCCTCTTGGTTCGTGTATTTTCATCACACAATATATTTCCCTCCCACCCGCGCCATCCCCCCCCCCCCATCTTTGGCTCTCTCTCCTTCAATATCTTCCAAGAATGATTGAATCATTTATCTTTTTCCACAAATCAGCATTTTTTCACCACTTTACGCTCTTCCCATATTAACTTTGAAACCTTGTCCTTGTTAAAAGTAATGATTATTACCTTGTCAGAATGTTTTAGTCATTCAATTCCAGAGGGACCAAGTTGTCACGTTTTCTTGCGCTTCCCTTCCTTCTCTGTCATTTCATTCCATTATCGTAATTATAATATGGCTACACAGCAGACGGTGATTTGACGTATAACAAAAAAAAAACTATATCCATAACTCATCTGCATCATTCATTCTTGTGTCAAATCGTTCCTCATCATTTTTAATATGCGATCCCTTCTCTTGAAATTACAATACTGGGGCCTGTTTTAAAATATACCAATAATGAATGTTTATGAGTGTAATGGACAGAATACTTCATGAGGTAAAAGATGAAATGGTCCATTTAACGAGGTATAGCCGAGTTCTTTGTTTGCTTTTTTTTACCCCTTTTCTCGTTTTTTTTAATTACTTTTTCACCCTCTTCCCTGTGACAGGAAGTGTTGTCCGTCTGCTAAATCATATTTCCTACAATATTTTCTTCACAGCATCAAATTAGTATTTGATTCGTAAAAGGCTATGCTTCATGAATATTCATAAAGCAAAGTAATTGGAACCGGTTCGAGCAACTCGTCAGTGTGGCGCTTAACAAAGGCTATATAGTTTGCGGGATCGTACCCCAATATGAGCACGAACTTAAGCTGGAAGAATTCTACTTTTTGTTAAATAAAAATTGAGGCGAGGTTTCCAACAAAATACAAGTCAAAATCTTGTAGCCTAGTTCAAAGGCTCGAAAGCCGCTTATCTGTGGTACAGACATTTAAAATGGTCGATTTAAGAAACAAAATTTCGCGCCTCGCCCCTGACCTCCTTGGAATACGAATCCATGCCTCCAGTGTGCATGGTATGATTCAATATTTATTATTATCATTATGTTCGATACTCCACTGACGATTGCCTCCTTGCACCAGGTGGTTCGTTATCAGCCCGGTGGTCATTATCATGCTCATTATGACTCGGAAGAATTCGACGACGACCTCGAGTGTTCACACACCTTCGGCATCGAAGACAGCGATGATGAGAGGAGGTACCGAAGCAAAGACGATTTCACTGAAAAGAGATTGTGTAGGTAAGACTTCTTTAGGATATTCATCGATTTGGGGAAGGGAGGTGGGTGGCGATTTTTGTCAGTTCTTGGGCACCGGACACGAGAGGGCAGTAAGAATGACGATATAATGTGCTGTTTTAGAGGCTTGAGTCATGCTAGTATACTAATCTTGGACTTGTATTTTTTTTAGAGTCGTGCCTCAATTTTTTATTTAAAAAAAATCTTTGACAAAAAGCGTTCTAGGCGAGACTCGTATATCTATGTTTCCATCCATCCATCCATTCATTCGTTTATTTATTTATTTATTTATTTATTGAGTTATTTATTGAGTTATATGTTTATCTATTTGTTCATTTATTTATCTATTTATTTCATTTATATATCTATTTATCTAACTAATTAATCTATTTATTCATTTGTTTTTATATTCATTTATTTATTTATTTATTTTACTTATTTATTTATTTGTCTACCGATACGTCTATCTAACTAGATATCTGTCAGAGAACCAATAAATCGCCATACCTGCACCATCAATAGGTTCCAGTTACACCAATGACATATCTGCACCTCGTGGCAAATATTTGATGTTGGATTACAAGAGAGCGTATCTAATGGCCAAATTGAATTCTGATTATTATTGTTTGACAGATTGGCAACTATTCTTTACTATTTGAATGATGTTGAAGAAGGAGGCGGCACTGCTTTTCCAGTGGCGGATAATGAAACATTTACTCAAGAGGTGAATATATTGAACGAGATCTTGCTTATCAATTTATCGAGAGAAAAAAAATCGCCGCAGGGAAAAATATTCAATCATTCCTATCTTTATGGATCAAGCACATGATAATGTAACACGGTATGACCCCTGGGAATAATTGATCTATATCATATGAAAATATTCATAGTTTAATTTACTAGAGACATCGTAATGCGAGACACGAAAGCATGCAGGCCCATTATCATGACCAACGGCAATTTGTAAGTAGTGATGAGAATGATGATTTCATATAGAACGTCCGTTGCATCGAATGGAATTAACAAACGACCATCGCACGGGTATGATGACATGTACATCAAAAGTTTTAGTGGAAGAGTTTGTGTTATTGCCTCTAATAATAAAAAAAATAAACAAAATTGTGCCCCTATAGCATTGATTTTACATCGTTAATGTGAAAATTAATGTTTGTTGTTCCTCTGGATGATTTTTAGAGAAATAACTCCTAATTTGTTCATGATAATAATATATTATGTTATAATTAAAACTAATGATTGAACGTATGGGTCTTGTTAGCGTTCTCATTTGGAATGCAGTCTTTTAATTTGTAATAAATAAGTTAAATAAGTTGTCCAATCGATGAATAATAACCCACACAGACAGGTGTAATAAAAGCAATGAGAGCTGCGATGAATAAAGAGAAAATGATTTTGAAGTTTGGAGATTGAAATACTTAACCCCCCCAAAAAAAAAAAAATGAATAATACTATGCAAGCGGGGTGAAACTTGTAGCAGTCGGGAAGCAGTCTCAAATAAAGTCTCTTGTCTGTCATGGGGGGGGGGTCATCCTTTACGACTTACATTTCTGATGCAGTATATACAGAGAGGAAGGCATGAAGGGTACCGCTCTTTTCAGATAAGCTGATTTTCTTCATTTTGATTTCTGAAGACCAAAATACATTTCTTGGCTAATGACAGGGAAGCTTTCCTGACAACCCATTGATGGTTTTGTAGAGGGTTGTCACATATGTTTAATCGCTTGGTCTTGGTCATATTGTATCACTGTTATGCTTTTCAATATTAATTGTTTCCTAACATAGGAGTCAAATTTTCTTTATTATTTTTATATTCACAAGTCTCTGGATGGCATATCGTATGATATCTACGATCTTTCTAACCATTGCTACAAATCTAATGTAGTCGTACCACCTGAAAAGGGCAAAGCAATATTATGGTATAATCACTACTTAGACGAAGAAAATGGTAAGTTATATTTCTGTGGTTATTTTTTTTTTCCTTCACCCATTATTTTTTTCATATTGTTCTACCATGGAAGATATTATTCCGAATATGTCTCCATGGTTTTACTCACTTTTTGAATCATACAAAGGAAATGTTTAGTAGCCCCTCAGAAATATTAAAATCACACAGCCGTTATTTTGCACCCCCTTCTCTGTCTCTCCTCATCTCATTCTCAATCTCAGCTTTGATTTACTTATTGTTTTTGTTTATCATTTGTACGCAAGTGAAATTTATGCGAGGGTGGGAACTGTTTGGAAATTAGTTCGGACTTAACCTTGTACATCATTTCCACTTTTTTCGCCAGGATGGATTGGTGAAAACCGAAACCATTCGTTGCACGGTGGTTGTGACGTCATCAAGGGAACAAAATGGATCGCGAATAATTGGATCACCGTGGACCATAACGTTGAGAGACAGATTCTCTTTCACGACCGGTATTACTCACATATCGATCAGCAGTTTCCGAGTGAAGCCGAATCCGCCGAACATTTGTCCGATGATGGGACGGAAATTGACGAGCAGTTCGGGGATGGTGATGATGATGAATTCGCGCAGGACGAAGGGTTCGGTTCGGAAACCGGGGATACCCGAAGAACTACCGAACACACATCGGACAACGTTGACATGAAATCTGAGCAAGAGGGTGGTTTCCACTCGTCCGACCACGCGAAGGAAACTGAAGGACAGGCAGAAAATTTGTCACACCATAAAACGAGAGAAAAGTTAGACAATGACGAAAGTGGAAGATTAGATAGTTTCTCAAGTACACATAAAAGTGGGACGGAATTCCGTAAGAACGACGAGTTATAGCATAGGCGTATAAAGTCAAGGGTGTCAGCAGAGTAACCCAGGGAGCTCCGGCCCGGAGCTCCCTAGGTTATCAGCAGAGTAGTTTATTATCGATAGCCATAACTATTAAAATGAAAAGTAATTCTCATCACCACTGAAAATGACATGTGGGTTTAAGAAATAGAAAGACATGACCTGGTTTAATTTTACCATCGTTACAAGGGGTTAATTGGCTGTTTTCAAACAAGGAATGCAACTTTTCTCGTCACATGATTTTAAGCAACATACAGTCAAAGCTTTATAATACGCGAAATCTTTATTCTTGCTTATCTTGTTTTGAAAGTCACACCAAAAAATAGTTTTTTTACTTGTAGGGGAAAGTGTGGTCCAAACTTTTGACAATAACAAGGAAAGCACCTAAGGATCGAATGTGATAGCCCTCATAGCCCTTTTCAATCTGAAATCGCGAGTTCATTTGGAGTTCAATTTTGCTAGAAAATTAAACCAGATTGGGGAGCCAGGACCTCGCATGAAATATCAACCTTTTCTGTTAGAGATGGCGCTCAAGGAGCCAGTGGGAGGGTTGACCGCCCGTATGCTTTTTTCAAGTACTGTAGTGAAAAGGATAAAAAAATAAAGGGGGAAAGGTGATACGGAATTTTGGCGTTCTATATTACTCATGCTATTAAATTTAACCCTTTGCGCGCTGATGTTGCAATCTTGCAAATTTGTTCAAATAAATTCAACAATCGTAATATTCTCCCTTACCTTGAAATTAGATAAGCTAATATTTTGTGGGGATAACATCTATATAATAAAAATAAGTATCAACGGTGCAATATGGAAATCTTGAATTAAAGAAAGTATAACATGGAAGCTATTGTCATTATTATCCCCAAAAATTAATTCACCATGCAAAGAGTTAATAGAATGACGTCACATCTAGGTCTTCTCCCCCCCCCCCCCCCCCAATCAGGAGCTAGACCTCGCTTGGTGCTGCCCCAGTTTTTTTTTTAGTAAATTGAATGTAACACTGTAAGATCTCTCATTCATCGTGACATCTAGTTCCCATCCACTAGAATTGTCCCTGTCAGGAAAGTTTCTTTTAGTTGTGAATTGTGAAATTTCTGCCATCAGAAACTGAAAAAAAAGTGATGGCAAGTCGCGACACTCTTATATTCTGCAAACACATGACACTTAGTATTTGGGTTTGAAATTAAAGAAGAGATCCAACGTTTACTCAAAGCCGGCTCCAAAAAGAGGGAATATGGGCGTGAAGTAAAGAAAAAAAAAACAAGAGAGAAAATGGAAGAAATGGAGGATATAAAAAGGATTAAGGGCCTTTCATTTTCTAATACAATTTTAGTTAAGAAGTAAGAAATAAGCTAAAGTCACCTTGCACCCCCCCCTTATATCAAAACGAACTGGTGCCGCTCCTCATCATATTTGTTATCAAAACACATTGGTGATTATATCTGTTTCTGAAAATCGAGACCTGTTTTTTCTCGGACGCATTGAATAAAAAAGAAAATAATGCCGAGACATTTGAAAGCAACGTAGATAATAATCTTGTATATATGTTCAGAATATTTAATTGCGAGTGAGTTCATTTTATTCTAGAGTTCCAATATTTGGGACGATAAAAAAAAGTGTTTCGTTTTTAATGATGATCATTTGGGGAGTGCAATTCTAATTTTTATGACGGGCGTAACCGGTATGGCCGCTTGCAAAGTGATTTTACATAATTTTATTTTGCTATATGTAGATAGCAAGCCGGACAGTACTTTTACTACACAGGCATACAATAGACTGAATGAGTACTTCATTAAATGTTTTTATCATTCCAGTGAATTTGTTAACTTTCTTTATTTCACGTGTCTGTAAAGGAAAATTGCCACTTGGTCTAAACCCTCTTCGTCTATTTCCATTTGGTCTAATCCCATATGGTCTAATCATACTTCGTCTACAATCAGTTCGTCTAATGACGATTTGGTCTAATTGCCACTTGGCCACTTAATACATCTACCATTTTTTCTTATTGCATCCTGTTTCGAGTATTTTATCTACTATTCACTTTGTCTAACATCACTCATGGCAGAGCCCTGTGAACGATTTTTTTTAAACAACAAGTTTAATCTGATTTGCTACAGCTAAAATTGATCAATCTCGGTAAATTCCAACATAAAATTTGCGAATGATTGCAAATATTTTCTTGCAGAGCACCCCCATCAGTCTTTATGGTTACACAAACTGATCATGATCCAGGATTTCATTTGACAAAAGTAAAATGTAAAGAAGTGGTAGTGGAAGTTAGACCAACCCAGGTATTAGACTAAAAACTTTCTCCCCTTCACTTCTCTCTCGATTTCGGTCCACCTGTTTCTCCTCTCTCCCACACTTGTTCTCTCTCTCTCTGGACCGAATTTTAGTCTCAACCATTTTTCCATGGTTCAAGCCCCCCCCCCCCCCACTTACTTTCAACTGTGACACTGAAATGGATTACTGAAACCAAAATATTCATCGTGATCTTTCAGAATACAAATCAGAGAGTGAATTTAGAATTAAAATATCCTTATGATTTTTCTATTCATTTGGTCTACGTCTCAGAGACTCTAATTCCAATTAGGCTAAACACATTTGGTCTACTATCATAATGGTCCAATCATGGACCTGGTCTAATCTATGATTGGTCTTCACTGTACTTGGTCAAATACCCACTATGTCTCCTTTGACCATGAAATAATGAAATATGTTTTCCATCGAGGAAATAAAATAATGAACAAAATAATTGATGAAAAGTTCAAGAAAATTAAATTCGATTTAGAATGCAGAAAGAGGAAGAGCGAGAGGGGGAAGGCGGTAAGAAAGAAACCGTACGAGAGGGAGAATGATTGTTGGACGTCAAGAGATTGAGCAACAGATTTCCAAGAGAGGGAATTATTATGGCAAGGATCCCACAGAAAATTGAAAGCAGAATTCCATGAATTTTCCATGACTTGTCCATGACTAAATTGCCGCTTTACATGACTTCCCGTGACGTCCCGGGAGTTATGTAGAATTTGGGATATCACAAAACTGGGAAAAATGGAAATCATGAACACCAATTATAATAGCAGAGTATGAGAGTTGCGAGACATGACAAACTGGAAAGCTGCCATAGCCAAGAGTTAAATGCATTTCCATGACTTGTCCATGACTTTTCACGATTCCCTGACTTCTTCCCTGACTTTCCATGACCACAAATTTTTCCAGGATTTTCCATGACTGTAGGAACCCTGTGTGGATATCCTACAAAAGACAGAGAAAATTGATTCTTTTATAATCAATTTGCTACCATGTCACAGATTTGAATATTTTCACACTTTGATAAACAAAATGAAAAAAAAACCAAGATTTGAATATTTTCACACTTTGATAAACAAAATGAAAAAAAAACCCAGATAGAGCTAAACAAGTAGTACAGTTTTTACAAGTCATGTTTATTATTGATAATCTTCCGGAATGCATTTTAGTGTGCAGGCATTTGGTTACATCTAATACATTTTTGGAATTAACATTTCATAATAATTTCTATGCATATATGAATATGTTACACATTACATTTTCATAGCCTTATTTCTAAACACATTTGTAGAAAAGGGACTTTTTTATAAATGATTGTGTAAAACATACAAATGGTATGTTTCTGTATGTTTACATATAATGTATTGTATAAATTCAAATAATGATGAAGGCATGATTTTCCTAAACTATTCTTCGTTCAAAAATATAATACTATATCTTTCTAAAAATGGAAATGGTTAAGGTTGCAGTGGAAAAAACCCTAATAAAATATCTACGATACATTGCTGTAAAAATGGAAATACTGATAAATTGTAATACTAGTACTAGCATTAACACAATAATATTTGTAACATTATTAGTAAAGAAAAGTACTCATTTCATTCTAATACTTGATTTTGTAATTTACATGAAATAACTCAAATCTGAAGGAAAGCTGGAATACAAGCACAAAACAGAAGCCAAACTATGAAATTATATTTTTCGTTTTTAAAAGCTACTGCAAATAATCTTTAAATGTAAGCCAAATGGTTCCAAAATAATTGCTATCACAACACTCAATTTTCCCAAATGATGATGATATTCTCACAAAAGTCATCTTATCATGAAGGCAAACATAGAGATAATTTAAATAAAATATTTAAAAATACAAGCGATTTCAAAGATTTCTCATCATTCATATGAAAATAAGGTTTTGAATTAATCTGACAGATTTGTCAAATTATCAATTAGAGATTACTGGTGTGTATGCAGATAACGAGCAATATGATAAAAATGCTCATATTCTTAGAATGGCCATCTGTAAAATTTGGCATCACACAAAAATTTAAGAGGACAAAATAAAATAAGACTTTGAATCAAACCAACCATTAGAAAATATATAATATCGAATTTCAGATGAGCTAAATCAACATGATTTTGATTGAATAAAAAGCACAATATATATGTTTTCAATGTAAAATTGACAGGAAATAAAACTCTAAAACATATTTCATATAAAGAGTATGTATGGCACTAGCAGCTAAATCACTCAAAATCACAAGGGAATGTACAATTCTTCTCGTTATCTTTACAAAAAAAAAAGAGGGACAAAATAGCTTAGAGCAAATTACAGCAAGATGTGGTATTTTCATAAAGGTCTTAAGAGTTTGGAAGTACACATAATAATTAGTATTCCTTTTCATTCTTTGGTAAAAAAGGGTACTGGCTAAAAAGCTCACAAAGTAAACCATAGTAGTAACTTCATACTATCTATACTATACAGAGTCAATTTACAAACCTTGCTTCTTTGGAAAATGGCAACAAATACGGCCACTTCAGAGGTGGCCAATTTAAGGCATGTTGATTGCTGAGAACACGTGTCTTCTGTACATTCAGTGCGCCGCCCCCCCCCCCCCAAAAAAAAAGAGGATTTCCGGTTACTTTTTTTAACATTGTCAAGCAATTTACGATTTGTCATTTACATAACCATTAATTCAAATTTTCTTCTTCATTTTGATACCAAATATGTTTTGAATAGTTCATGCATACATCGCTAAGAGGGGATTAAAAATTAAATGTCAAAACCATGTCACAAACAAAAGATTTATTACCTACTGTATGTAGCACACTGACGTAAGAAGGGAATGTTGTGTTTCTTTCGCTTACCTCTACATGAGAGGGGATGCAGATTCTTATGCAAATTTCTGTGTGAATCATTTCTGGCATCTCAATATTGTTTGTATTCTGCAATGCATGAACAATGCAGTATTTGGTCCCAAATCAACAAAGAAATTTCATTCTTACTAAGTGGCTTAATTCTTACTATGATTGAATCATATTCAATAATTGTGATATCTAACTCCAAGGACATGTTTCCCTTTTTTTCTGTATGACAATGAAGTATGAAGGCCAAGTACTATAACATGTGTCTATACAGGAGTACTAACCGAATGAAAGACAAGCCCTTAAAGGTCAAGTCCACCCCAGAAATATGTTGATTTGTATAAATATAGAAAAATCAAACAAGCAGAACGTTGAAAATTTCAACAAAATCAGAAGTAAAATAAGAAAGTTATGACATTTGAAAATTTTGCTTATTTTTCCGCATAACAGTGATATGCACAACTCAAATGAGACAGTCGATGATGTCCCTCACTCAATATTTTTTTTTTTTATTGTTTGAATTATTCAATATTTCATTTACTATAGATTTTACAATAAAGACCAAGTTGACTGAATCATATAGTATTAATCAATGCTCATTCCACATGTTCAGGGAGGAATCAATCATTGTTTACTTGACAATGAAGAGAGAAATAAAATATTCCCTATTTCATATGATAAAATACAAAATATAGAAAGAAATATTGAGTGGAAGAGGTCGACAGTTTCCTCATTTGCATACCCACCAGGATGTGCTTATAACTGTTTTTGTGCAATTAAGCAAAACTTTAAATGTAATAACTTTCTTATTTTATATCTGATTTTGATGACATTTTCAGTGTTATGCTTGTTGGATTTTTCTCCTTTTATTCAAATCAACTTTTTGTTGGGGTGGACTTGTCCTTTAAAAGCGGTCGGAGTGCATTTGCTTTCATATTCATTTTACTTGCAGTTAAATGTTTTACAAGTATGAGTACAGTTTTCATTTTTGCTAGCGGGCATGTTTGATTTTTACACATAAAATAATTATTTACATATCTATAGCAACACTAATTTCAGATAATTAGAAAGTAGTATCTCTACTTCTCTCTTCATGTACCAACAGCCCAACCAGAATACATCATTTGTTCTTAATAGATTCCTGAGAAAACAGAAAATGTTTTTAGTACTAGAGAGACTATGCTGATGGTAAAATAACATTTGTTTAATTGATAAATAGTAAATTTGAGGATAGTTTCGATTTATTTCTTTATTTTAAAATTGTAATTCACTTAGCAGCATGAATCTGAAGCAAGTTTAGGGCATGACTGTTTGAAAAAGATGAAAGAAATTATGAAAGAATTTGATTATCAAGTATAAAAAAATGTCATGCTTCCCCATATATTTCTAAGTCAATTCTGTCATTTAAATCATTACTTATAAATTTATATTTCATCATTCCAAATCAAATACGAGCATATAGTGGTCATCATATCCGAATGAAACACGTCTGTATAAGTCAAATCACACATGCACACACAAACACACATAATTATGCAAAGTAAAAATTGGATATAAATTCTAACTTTAACAAAGGACTCCCAATACAAAAAAGAAGACTAAACCATTTTCATTCATCTAATTCCAGACTACTTTTTCTAAACTCTGCCTTGATAAATGCAGAAAAAAAAATGACACTGTCATGAGGGTGAATGTTTCTTGTTTATAAGCACACTTTATGCTATTTGGTCATATGAGAGAATGAATGTGACAACAAGCCCCTAAAACAGAGCCGGAAGCAAGGGGGGGGGGGTGAGGGGAGCGGGGTGTTTCATCAACATTTTCATCTGGCAAGTTGCCATATCTGTGAAATTGATTTTGATTGGCTGAAAAGGAATGTTACTGTGGGATAAGATAGGACTTGTCAGATAAAACACCAAACAATCCCCTTCATGAAATGCTTCACAGGTTCTCTTTTCAACCACTTAAGCAGGATCGTAATACCAAACCCAATAGATTGTTTTTATGACTGATGAGACTGGAGTAAGTTTGCCTCTATTAGCTCTATAAGACTCATACAAAGCAAATGCATTTCTTCCCCAGGGCTTGTTCTCACAACCATAACTCCATAAACTGATAAACCACAACACTGCAGGCACTTCAAGAGCATGTCCCCACTGCCAGGGGGATTCCCCTATAAGGGGAGTAGGGACCGTCCCTTTTCACCATCTTGATACAGTCAATGATGGGGCACACACTAACGCACAGCGTGCAGCCGGTACAGTCCTTGGTCACGTGGGGCAGGTGGGTCTTGGGGTCAAAGGTTATCGCCTGGTAGCCGCTGTCGTTGCAGGTCATGTAGCACTTGCCGCAGTTGATGCACATCTCCTCGTCGATGAGCGCCACCACCTGGTCCGTGTTGTCCAGTTCGCCGTAGGTGCCGATCCGGTCCAGTGCCTTACCTATGACCTCCTGCGGATAGATAATGTGAAGAGAGATGACTGAAAGAGCCTTAGGTGGATGATGATTTCCAATGTTAAAACTAATTCTCTTATTCCAGACCCCACAACAATTTATTATTTTTTTCATTGGGAAAATGCTTTGGTAAAGATAACCTCTCTTTCTTTGCTTGTCAATTTTTTTTAAGTGCCTCCCATTAATCCTGGATCTACGCCACTAGAATAACTCTCCTTTGTATGTGGGTCTGTACTACCCTCCGACTTTTGTGAAGTTGAAACCCTTTTTTTTTCCAGTAAGAAATGGCTCATTTTGGCTTGTCAAACTGTTCAGGAGGAAAATTATAGTCAATTGTGACAGAAAACCTAATTTTGTTATGGGAGGGGCCTTCCTTGATAAAAATTTCTGAATAAATTGCCAAATTTCTGTGCCCACCCCCGATATCTTTAACCTGCCCTTAAGTCTGATGAAATCATCAACCTGGTCCACATTCTTCTTCCCAAATGAAATAAAAATTTCATCATTTCACAATCAATTTGGTTTTTACCTTGTGAGCTTATGCCTACTGGTTTCTGCAGGCTTCTTCAGACTCGTGCTGGGTAGTATCGGCAGCGCGGCTGTCCGAGCAGGCAACAGCTCACATGGTAAAGAGCAAGTTGATTGTGAAAAGATGAAAATTTTTTTGATTTGACACAAGGAAGACTTTTCTTTATTCACTCACCCTGATAGTTGGGATTGGTTTCTTTGGTTGTCTAGCAGGTCTCTGGGCTTCGGGCTGCTCATCATCGCCAGTCAGATCTAGGTTACGTTTGTAGGCAGCCACTGCCTTTATCCTCTCCTCTTGGTAAGGACCAAAGGATGGAAGGTGCTATACAGAGAGAAAAGAAGCACCTTGCATTTACCTTCATAACGGCGAAGCTCTTCCAAGTAATGAACAAACATTTACAATTTGCACAATGATGAAATGTCTGATTTTTTATACAGAAACAGGTATCTTTGTCAAATATGTATTCCATCACTGCCATGATAAATTTTCAAGAGGTCCTGTTCTTCTTGACTCATTTCTAGAGTCTGCATTATCATTATCAATGACATTTTACTCAACATATAATAATGAAAATCATATTCATCATCATCATCATCATCATGAGGATTTCCTGTACTTCTTGACTCAGATCTAGTTCGCAATATCATAAACATTGACATTTTACTCAACATATAATAATGAAAATCATATTCATCATCATCATCTTCCTCATCAACATCATTATCAACTTCATCCTCCTCCTCATCATTATCACTATCATCACCACCACCATCACCATCATCATTCCTCCTCATCACCACCACCACATATACTATCATCTCCATCCTCACCTTGCCAATGACGTCAGCCACCCTGACTGGCTTGCCTTTCTGGTGCCTGACCGTAGGTGGGCTCTGACCGTCCCAATCTCCTAGTCCGTCCAAACTCTCCAGGTACAGCAATGCCTTCAACCCTGTCACATAGTCCTCTATCAGTGTGAAGTCTTGGTTTTGAATGGCACTGCACACCTGGACAAGAAGAGCAGACCCCGTAAAACAAAGGTTAGTGATTTAATCGCCAATTTGAAAGAGCAATGCTGATTGGTTCCTGGTCAGTCTACTAAGCAAAATGCACATGGGTCATTCTCAGAAAAATGAACCAATTGATGGGGGAAAAAATCGTAAAAATGAAGTCTACGGAATGGGTTGAAAGATGCATATCGTGAAAGTACCATGTATGAGAAAGTGGCAACAGAAAAGGGGCAAGTAGATGTTGCGTCAATTTGAAGTACTGACCGGATTAAGTCGAGCACTGTATATCATCGTTACGGAGGTTAATCGTTAGCATGGCCCACTTATTTTACTCGATTAAATCACTTTTGAAATGATTGAAATTGAAATGCACACAATTTGGTTTTAGTGTGGTATCAACAATTTCATTTTCTGAAGCAAAAATGTTTGCAAGATGGAAAAACTATTCAATATTGTTTTCATAAGCAGGACTTTACCAAATAACATATAACAAAAAGTACCAAAAAAATCATGGCACATCTTTCGTTCAGTTTAATGTTCATAATTTGAATGAGGCAACCTTAAAATGATTTTCATCCATAAGCTGAGATCCTTAGCAATGCATGACCAATGCTAGGAATCCAAAGATAGTTTACCATTAAATCCTCACGATAGCATTTAACCTTGTCAATCTTCGTTACGGAAGTTAAAATCAAGTTGCAAATTGCAGTACTTATTTTGTTAGCTTGTGAATATCCATATCAAGGTATTCGTCTACCTTTTTTTATATTTATTAAAGATTAATGTGGAACGCATTGCTTAATCCCCCCCTCCCAATAAAAAATGTTAAAAACAGAACAGGAAGCGGACAACTGTCATTTTTGTTGTCGTTCTTGTTCAAAGTTGGAATGAGAAAACTGAATAACCAAGCCACAGAACTGCAGTTCATCTTAAAGTTTTCTGGCAATAAACAAAATATAACAATCGCAGTCCCGTAACCAGGATGAGTTCTCTGGGTTACGAGGAATCCCGCCGCTTGCCAATATAGCCAAAAAGATAGAGAGAAAAAAAGAAGAGAATTAAAAAAGGACATGGGGAAATGAATAATAATAAAGTGAGGTGAATGAAACAAGAGGCTAAAAATTCACAAATACATGAATTATTTATGAATTCTAAATGATCTAATTGCGATTTGCTTTCATTATTTTGTTTCATTGAGATACGCAATTACGCATCCTGATCGTGATTTTAAAAAATATGAATAGCCAAAATGTTTGATTATCGAAATACGTATAATAAATTCCAACAAACATGACAAACCGTGAGTGTTTGAAATATCTCTTTCCATGTTTTCATGTCATAGGCCTATATCAATTATTTCAGCGCTTTTTCATGCGCATTAAAGGGGTCATCCAGGCTGAAAAATCTGATCTGAACAGATAATAATCAGACAAACAAAATACTGCAAATATGATCAAAATCGAACAAGGAATAACAGCGTTATGCCATATGAAAGATATGCATTGTTTTAGTGAAACAGTTTGGTCTATGCATATCTTCATGAATATTAAAAGAGTTGATTGATGGTGTACATAATGTATAATCCCCACTTGTTCTTTTGCATTCTCTTGCATGAAATTATTTTTTATTCAATTTATATCCTCTTTTTTTTAAAGTGTGCTTAAAATGTCTGGTTTTCATATTGGAATGACATATTTTCAGCTCGCGCTTCGCACTCGCTGCTTATCATTTCCTTAGCAAGACACCCATCCTTTTTATGATTACAGAAAGTTAATAGAATGTCCCATTTTGGGTTCTAAACCTAAATAAGCGAGCGTTTTACCCTTGCAATAATTGTTTATTGGATATATATCTTGTTCTCAAATTAAAACGTTCAAAAAATTATTGTTCTCAGATCAAAATATAAAATATTTACAGTCGCATCAATTAAGATAAACATCCTTGTAATTAGTACAAACAG
Source organism: Lytechinus variegatus (assembly GCF_018143015.1). NCBI lineage: Eukaryota > Metazoa > Echinodermata > Echinoidea > Temnopleuroida > Toxopneustidae > Lytechinus > Lytechinus variegatus. The sequence continues at coordinate 3,366,415 of NC_054750.1, forward strand.
TGTTTAGAATGTCAATGTTTCAGTCAGAATACGAAAAAAAAAAAAATCAGCTAGCACTTTGTACTTGCATTAATACTTTATTCAGATAACATCCTGATCATTTCTACAAAAAAAATGTAAAGTTTTCAGATTGGACTATTCACAAGATTTAGCTCGCGCTTTGCGCTCACATTTTTGATCGGTGAAATAACCTTCCTCATGGGTCATTGCAAATAGTTTTCCTTCCCCTTTCCTTGTCCATAAAAGCTTAATTGTTTCTCCTTCTTCCCTTTATCTCCACCGTTTCTACCGACTTCAGAATTAGACAAAGGCATGTCACCTGTTCTGGAACTAGAATCGTACTATCAATCTCAGTAAAGTACAGCAGAGAAGTTTATTAACTTCCGTAACAGTATTGTTACGGAAGTTAATGCACTTTATATAGCAAAGAAATTTAGAAATTTTAAGTTCTAAAGAAGATTCCAATATTCACAATTTGTAGTATGAATTATTCAAAATTCCAAAAGCATTAAATATCGAATATAATTCTTGGGAAATTGTTTTCGCTGGCAATTTTCCCTCTTTACAAAGTGATGTTGAAAATAAGATGTGCAATAATAATTTTACAAGGATGAATAGCTATTATTTCTAAGGGTACGTAGGTGGAGGGTACCTTATATAATTTATATCTGTATGATCCGGAGTGATGCGGTATAGCACAAATTTGTAGCGTATTCAAGAAAAAATGTTACGGAAGTTAATGCGTTACGGAAGTTAATGTCTTTGTGCTTTGTGGTCCAACGTGGACCTTATTTAGCAGCCCTACCTTTGAAAACTGTATTTATTATGAAAGGTGTCTCTTATCCTATATAATACTGGATCCTTAACAGAACTGCCAAAGTGCATAGTTTCTTAAGGTGCGTTACGGATGTTAAACCTGTTTAGTCATACATTTCATTTTTTAAGAATAGTCCTTTATTTTATGTAATACAGGAAAGACATAAGATACTTCCCTATCAATTATTTATTAATGAATATCACTCTACTTGCAGACACATTATCATGTAATATCATTCAGTTTAAAAGGGAGAAAAAACTTGTGGCAGTATTCGTTACGGAGGTTAAAACGAATTGAGGACAAAGTTAAAAGTGAAATTAATCACAAAGTGATCATCAAATACTAGGATAAGCCCAGTTTGTCAGACGTATACACCATGCTGCAATCACCAGACAGTGATGTAGGAAAGAAATACAGAGTACATATAAAAGAGAATGATAGTAAAATAAAAAACTGACCCAAGACAGTGTATATTCTAACAAAAAGCAAAAATAAAAGGCCTGTGTAATAAATTTAGAGCTTTACTAGTCACTGGTCGCATATGGTTTCTGGAGGTAGACTATTATTGTCATTTTATTGATAATATTTTTGTAGAAAATGTTCAGGGTTGTGAAACTAGCGGGCATAAGATAGTCGAGACACGTTTTTTGTGAATTGTAACATTTTTTTGAGATTGACCCACATGCAACGATGATCTTGATAGGCCATTACATCTAAATATTAATGGCTAACCTTCTGTTACGTGGCCCTGATGTTGACTGAGTTTAACTATTAAGTCACAAAACAGCACTACATATATAAACTCCATGGAACTGCAATCTATTCAACATATTGAATGATTTAATTAAATCAAATTGGATGGGTATTTCAAATTCTGTTCCTGTCAAGTGACAAGTTGCTACTACTCTCTTGTCAATTATTGTAAATGACAAATATTTCATTTTTATAAGTTATTAAAAAATATGATCAATTCTCGTAACATTTGTTTCCATTGCTACCTAGTCCATTTACCATTTTGTCTAATTTCAAGTTAGGCTGTACCCATTGGCCTTTATTCTCAAAAAGAAGTTTACATTGTACCAGGGGTTAAAGACTGTGGTCTATTTTAAATTAGCACATCTCCCAGAAGACAAAATGGATACCAAATCCTTCAGGCATACCTGAACAGCACTAGCTCCTGCATGGAGGAACTGCAAGGCAGCTTCTGCAGAGTCGATGCCTCCGGTGGCAAGGATAGGGAAACCCGGGATATTATTAGCTATGGCAGAAACCGCCTTGAGAGCGATGGGTCGGATGGCGTTGCCAGAGACTCCTCCGTACGTGGTCTTCTTCTGCTTGCCGATGGCCGGCCAGGCGTTGGAGTTGGCCTTCAGTCCCATGAGCCCGGATACCGTGTTGGTGGCGGTTACCCCGTCAGCTTTGCCTGCACAAACCAAGATAATGGAGGTGGATGTTATTGAAATTCTGCATCATCAACTTCCGTATGCTGCTGTATTCAGAGCCATGTTGGACAACCTGCATCAGCAATCTTGGAACTTTTATTATGATATTCTTGCAGATTGTGACATAATCATAATCTGTGCTTCTTCCAATAAAGAACAAAATATCAAATAGAAAATAATAAGAAATTCTGAGCTAATCAACACATAAACATGTTAACTTGCTCTAACATATAATGTAAATTATACTTTGCTCGTTCCAATAAAGATCAACATATCAAATTGAAAATAGGAGGTGATCTGGGAACATAAACAAGATAATCATATTTCCAGGGTCTATCAAAGATGGATTGGAAGCCATACTTCGCTTTTTTCAATAAAAAATAAAGTATCAAATTGAATGTAAATGATCTAAAAGAATCAACGAGTCATTATGCCAACAGGATCTAAGATGTAAGGATGGTAGAGGAATGGACGGTATACTTAAGAGTTTTCACAACCACTATGCAGATGGTTTCTGGAACGCAGAGAATATTTTGTCAAAAGCCCTTCATGACAAAGCAGTCTTTGTCAAAAAAAAGTTTCATCCTGGACTCTGGACAAAACTACATACTTCCAATTTTGCAGAATCTGTCCCGATGCAATTGCAAAAACTCCCTGATCTCTTATAAGGGTGCAAATATGAAATGTCATCGTACCTTCTTTGGCTGCTCTGGCAATGTCCACAATGTTGGTCACGTTGGGTGTCAGCTTGGCGAAGAAGGGAATCTTGATCGCTGCTCTCACCCAGCGGCAGATGTTTAGAACAAGTTCCGGATCCTGCCCACATGCGAGACCCATTCCCCTCTCACCCATACCATGAGGGCAAGACAGGTTCAACTCTAGGGCATCGGCACCAGCTTCCTGTCAAGGTTCAAAGGCCACAAAGGTTAATTGAAGGCTATCATCAAGTACAAAGGTCATATGGTGAAGGTCATTTCATTGCAAATTAACTGTTATTCTTCTTATTTATTAGGCATCACCTGTGCCTGGGAGGCGAAAAGCGAACTGAATCACTGTTGTGTTGGGGTTCGGATCTTATTGCTCTTTTATTTTTCAACCAGACTTAAATGAAGGAGTCAATACAAAGCCTGTACAGTTCATATATACATTTATTGAAGATGATAGCTAAGGTGATGATGATGACAAATAATACAGGAACATGAGTAAGTCTGATGGTGACTATACTCCACTCTCTAATCTATCTGTAACAATCTCTGAAGTAATCTCTAACAATCTGATTTTGGTTCAGAAGTGAACCCCTTTTATATTGGTCTGGTCTAGACTCTTTACAATCAAACAGGTGTTGGTCAACCTTGGACGCTTGACCAAAACAATCTGTACGTCATAACTTTACTCTGAATTGGGGGAGTTGACCATTTAGGGAGAACATGAAATGTAGTGAATAAGAAACTCATTAAATGTGTGTGCGTCAGAAGTTTAGCTGGAAGAAGAATGAGTAATACTTTCTAATGAAAGTTGGAGCTGGTATACTTTTTGTAGAAGTATTGATTAAATATTGATTATGTATAGATATAATATTGAATATGTGAGATATGTCTTATCATCACATAACATCACTATGACCCGCAGGTCTCTCCTCCCGATACAACTGATTGGGGGTAGTGCAGGTGGACCACTACACCAGGGTTTCCCTCTACTCTGCAAAGGTGGTGACTCTCCTCTACACAGGGCCTCCACTTAATGTCCTATCCGAGGGACATAGTGTTTTCCATTGTAACATAGCCTGCATCTATGAAACATGGGAGAGACGTTTACACACAACACACTGGCTTCAGTCATCCGCTTGGGTGGACTCAAACCCATGATATTTGGTTCGATGGGCAGATGCATTACCGACTGAGCCAACAACTGTACACTTGCTATAATTATACACTGCACATGAATTAAGCTGCATTCACCGAGGTGAAGTAATGGTACCTGGCAGGAATATCTATTCCTCAAAATGTTTGTGCACCAAGGGATGGCCAGTCAGGCTATAGCCAGGTTAATGGCAATAGAGCCTTTTGTATCTTTATTTTGATTCGTGAAACACAGTCAAATCACCTGTCAGGCTGCTATCATATGTTTTGATAAAACTTGAATCTTTCAATCATAAACAAACCTCAGACATCTTGGCCAGTTTGGTCCAGTCATCCTTGTTGTAGCTGCACATGATACTCGCGATGACGATGCGATCGGGGAAGTCCCTCTTGAGCTCGGCGACAATCTTACACCAGTACGCAGCAGTCTTCTCACTGATCAGCTCAATGTTGAGGAACGATCCCTGACCTGGCCCGTAGATGTTCCCAGAGGTGGTCCCGCGGACGATACGAGGCGAGACATTGGTCACAAAGTCCTGATGATACAAAGAAAATACAGTGAATGGCAGATGGACTATCTAAATTGCAGAAACTAGGATAGTGCATAACTATCAAAATATGTTGGAAATTTTTTCAAGAATGTCTTCTATGCACACTGGAACTTCCTAATGCAGTCATATTGACATTCATGATATATTATCAATCAATATTTTTGGCAAGTGGCAATTAAAGCACAATGGTGAATATATAGGGGAAAATCAAATATAATTCATATGACCAATTCAAGAAACCAAATAGTGTTACATAATGTTAGTCTATTATTTGTATCATAGAATTATTTCTGTAGGAAACTTAATAGCAAATATACCCACAAACAATTTCTCCATAATGGACTCAATCCCCAATCCAAAATCTATGATTAAGACCGATTATGGGTTAAACCCTTTCCTATCATACCATTGTACTTTTCTTGAAGAGTATAACTCTTCAAACATAGCTTACATCATTGCGAAACAGGAGCCGGTTTCACAATGAGTTACAACTATTGTAACTTTGCTTTTATGGCATCTACAGTTGAAACCTTGATTGTGATTGGCTGCTGAGCCTTGTTACCATGAAAGTTGCCATATTAAGGTTTATTGCGAATCGGCAAATATCAACAGAGGAAGCTGCAGCGCAAAGCATGATGGGATTAAAATGGGGGCAGAGTGTGCATGCGCGGAGCTAGCTAGCTTGCCCCCTTTTCGATCCCATGATGCAATGCGGTTCGATTAGCAATAAACCTCATTGCAAAGTCACAATATTATCTTTTAATAAAACGTGGGCGCAGTTAACTTTTCAAAGTATATAACTTGATGCACAGAGAGAGAGAAAAGTCAGACACTGACCTTATCCAATGAGTATGTCTTGGTGACGGCGAAACCCCACCCTGCTTCAAAGGCACGTCTGATCATGGGGGCAGAGGTGGTGGGCGGGGCACTGGCCAGCCCATAGGGGTTCGGGAAATTGAGTCCACAGATGTCCACGCTGGTGTCTACCAGGTCAATAGGGGTGTAGAATTTGGGCAATGCAGGGGTACTGGGAACCGGTATGCCATGAAGGGACTGAAGAGTATAAAAAATATTATGGTTTATGATCATCATCATCACCAACATCACCATTATCATCATCACCACCACCGCGACCACCATCATCATCACCATCGTCATCATCATTTTTTGTAATTCATCTTTTCATCCGGAGCAAACATAACAAAACATTCATGATATAGCAGATCATATACTTAAGTTTATCATTCACAATTCATTAATTTGAAACATAAGAACAAGCGGGACAAGCGGGACTAGTACAGAGAAGTCATGCCAGAATTCATTACAGTGATACTCAAACACAAGCAGAACTAGTGAAGCAAGTTCAGGTCAGACAAGTGTGCAGTCCCATTAACTAATTCCTGTGTGCAGTGCCGCAATACGCACATGTACCTAATACCACGATCACATTTGCTCTACGGCGGCCGTGTGGCATGTGGCGAGTCGAAAACAGCCGTTTTATTCATTTTTACTAAAACCACCTATAAGTAGGTGGTCCAAACAAATGCTAAAACGGCTGTTGTCGACTCGGCATACGGCCGCCGTAGAACAAATGTGACCAAGGTATTATCGCATCAGTGTATTTTGTGATCAACATGATAAAACCGGATATGTTCAAGCTATCCAACTCTTCAAGTTGTTGTGTATGAAATTCAGTTCATGATAGCTCCTTTCAACACAGAATGGAAACTTGTAGATAAACTATAATAGAAAAGAAACTGATGGATTTCTTTTTAGCAAGCTCACTTGGTTTCACAACTACTAGTATTTGTTTGTTTGTTCTCTTCATTATAGACTGAAACTACAAGTTAATTTTAGATCTTGAGCACACACGCAAATATTCAAGTTTCTTTCATGCTATATGAAGCAAGCACTCATACCCACATGACCAGTGCTCTAAAATTATCCTATTACCTATATATAATTCAATGGAAAAGAGATAAGAGACACTCCACACAGACTTATATCATTGATTCTGTGTGTGTTTACGATTACATAATTTCCCATATAAATTACATAATACGCCAAATATCTAACAAATTTAAGAAATGAAGGTACACTTTGCACCCCTTTGTTCAGCATTTCTTCGAAGGATGGATCTGCCAATCTGGGCATTGTATGTATTTCATTCAATAATTCGTAAATAATTTTTTTTTTCATTTTTTATTCATGTATTTTATTTATTTATTTATATATTTATTTATTTACATATTTAATAATTTATTTATTCATTGATTTTCCTTTATTTTGTCATTCATTCATTCATTTCTTTATCTATTTGATTATCTATTTATTTATTCATTCATTCATTCATTTCCTAATTTTTTTTTATTATTCTTTATTCATTCATTTCTTTGTTATTTATTTAATTATTTGTTTATTTATTTGTTTAATTATTTAGTTATGCATTCATTCATTTATTCATCTATTATATTTTCATTTTTTTCATTAATTTTTTATTTCATTTTTTATTTTTTGGTGGGAGGTAATCTCTCAAAAACAGTTACTCTTTATAAAATGAAGAATATTCCACAAGACTTTAATAATAATCACCTGCAGGTATTTGTGCATGAACCAAGCGGCTGTCTTGCCGTCGTTGACCGATTCCACCGTGGTCTGAGCGACGCCTCCCAAGTCTCCCCCACAGAACGCCCATGGTTCACTGGTCTGCATGGTGTCTGAGGATACCTCTGGGAGACCCCATTTATTGAAGCTGATCGGGGACAGGGCTGCCTTGACTGGATGGTGACATTGGAGAAATAAAGAAGAGTAATCAGTATTTTAAAACGATAATGCCAGTTGGGGAAACAATTTCAAAATGGGTTTGGTCAGAATCTATAAATCAAATGACCACCCAAGTGTCTGTATAAATACTGAAAAACAATACTGTCAAAGGATTCTGGAAGAAATTGTGTAATATAATTGCAGCTCGAGATATTAGCAAAACAAGCATGGTATTCCAGCCTGACTTAGGAATTTTCCAAAGCAATAATAATACACTGTCCCACATGTGCTTATCTATGTTGGTGATCTTCAGAGTGATCGTTTTTCAGCTTTGATTTCAATTTCTTTCTAATAAAGTTGGTTAACAAAATTGTAGTAAAAAGGAGCACTTAAAAAGGATTGCTCTACAGATATAACCGTCATGGTCCCAAGTTAGACCCACTCAAATTTCTTTCGCCATAAATCTGTAACATGAAAGGTTTGCATCGAGTGGTTTCATAGCTTTTGCTTGCGTATTTCATTTACAGCCAAATTAAATAATGAGTCAATATTTTTATTTTTACTGGTCAAAATCATTACATTTCATGTTGTTTATGATTGGAAATATATCACAATTTTCATTGAAAGAAAAATGACAAATGAATACACAAGAAATTGGAAGAAAATAAAACATAAAAACATTTTGATATCAATATTTTCAATGTGAGTTTGATGAAAATTCAACATGGAGTCTCTAGACCAAAAATTAGCAGTTCAAGGGCTTTATTTATAGATATATTATTTCATTCTTATTTCATGCTTTAATTAGCATTTCAAACAAATCTCGTCGTGATCATGTGATCCACAAACAAGATGGGGTAGGGAGGTATTGCTTGCCCCCCCCCCCCCCGACTGACAAGATTCTAAATTGCGGAATTGATACAGATTTGATTAAGCGACCAACCTTCTTCATTGAGCAGAGTAGACCCAAATGCAGAGATGATAAAATCAGCCTTGAGACGAGTCGTTTGTTCCTCATCTTCTATCCAGTTATCCTCATCATCTTGTTCCGTTCGGCAGAGCTCAAGAGCAGCGATGCGTCCACCCTTTAGGATCACCTTACGGGGCGACAGGAATGGCATGAACTCGCATCGCTCTTCTTTCGCAACATCCATCTACAAGGGAAAGCGATAATCAAGGCCTTTTATCATATCAAGTCAAATATCGACTTACTGCATGAAAATGTGTGACGTACATTATATCCCCATCATCATAACTATCAACATATTCATTATGATCACCATCATCACCAACATCCACATCATCATTCTCATCATCATCATTATCATCAACATCTTCACATCATCATTATCAAAATCATCATCATAGCCATCATCATCACAGTCATCATCATCATCATCATCATCATCTTCATCATCACCACCACCACCATCATCCATCATCTTCACCATAGTCATCATCATCATCATCATCACTATCATCATCATCATCATCATAGCCATCAGCATCCACATCATCTTCACCATCATCATCACCGTCATCATCATCATTATCATCATCGCCACCATCACCATCATCATCATTATCATCACCGTCATCATCATCATTATCATCATCACCACCATAGTCATCATCATCATCATCATCAAAATCATCATCACTACCACTACTTTCATCATATATCACCATGACACAATTAAATAAGTAAGCAAATATTCTCTCCAGTAGACAAACCACATACATGCTCATTCTTTACACATACTACTACTTTTTCAAGCTTCACTTGAAGTGAACTTTGAACTATCTATTTGCAATAGACGCAATTGTAGGCACAACTAAGTAAATTTGGTCTGATCCATTGTTCAGTGTTTGAGACTAACTGATGTGAATAGCAGCAAGTTAACTGAAAGTTTGCATAATGTGAAACTAACCACCTTATTTATTTTCATTGACCTGACTTTATGCCTCTGCATTTCTGATGGTCTGTTTGCTAAGAACTTCTAAGACATGATCAACAGTATGAATAGATGTTCACCAAACTGATAACTTTAGTTTTCACACTTGAGCTGTTGCGATTTGCAAAGTTTTTAACATTTGAAACTACATAAGCACAGGCAAAAAAGGTGTCCAAATAAAAACTCACAAATGTATCAAAAGAGTCTACTCTCCTGGTCCTGCTACTACTCTATTCACCAACTCAACCCAGCATTCTCTCATCTACTCAAGCATGCCTACCACTCAGCTTTCTACTCCTTCTGGTTTACAGTCCTTTTGAGGACTACCCTCATTTCGAAAAGAATACTCTACTTTCAAACCTCTGCTTTCTCGCCTTTCCAGTTCACCTCCAATTATATCCACTTGTCTTTAAGGACTTTACACATGGTGTCCTGTAAACCTCTTCCGCGATATCTATCCAGGCGCCTTGCTTATTTTCTCAGCCCTGAGAAAAATGCTTTATTTGGTTTTCTGAAGCCTGGGGAGCGTTTCATCAACATTTTTGTCCGACAAGTTGTCAGATCTGACAACTTTCCCTGATTCTGATTGGCTGACAGGTACTGTTGCTATGGTAATTGTCGGATAAAACAAGACTTGTCGGATAAAATCCTTTCATGAAACGCTCCCCTGGTTTAACTTTATAGGCCATGCACTAAACTCAAGTGTTGAAATCGTGGGAAGCCAAGAGTTATGCCTGTTAACATTACATGTTTTCTATCTTGTATTAATGATGAAGAGAACGAATTCAGAAATTATTCCCAGTCACTTATGAATAATCTGAGTCACTGAGTGTCAAATGAGCTGATATATTGAACTGTTAGTAATGTTTACAGAGATATGTGTGAAAATTGGCTATCCATAATCAAACCACAACTTCAAACCAGGTGGGTGTTTAATAAAGCTGTTCGTAAGATAGAAATGACTTTATGCACGACTTGTGATCCTTCCTTGTGCTATGTGATATACCTATGAAATAGATTTATGACCTAAGAACATGTTCCAGTCGAGTGTAAAGTTGTGTGTAACTTTACAAACATATGAATCACCAACCAGAGTTCAGAATATGGGAGTTTATCATTCTGATATTACATTCGACTTTACAAACCAATAAAAGAATACAACGGTCACAAAAAAAAAGTTTCTCTAAACAGTGTTTTTCCATGACTAAAAGTTGAAATATATTTCAACTTTATAGACTTAACATTTCATATGTGGTCCATGTGCTTTTCTTCTGTTTACTTCAAGAAGTTTGCTTTCATACAATCACACTGTGCAAACCTTATAAATCTATATTCAAAAGCAAGCAATCTTCCTCAATATATATTGACACAGACTGACAATGACATGATGGATGATACCACTGTCATGACATGAAAACTATCAATGCCTGTCAGCTTCTGCCAGCATAAGTAGGGAGTAAAAATGTGGCAGACCTCAACCTTGACAAGTAGAAATGTTAAAATCCTTTAAAATGAATAAACTATGTGGGTAGCCAATCATCTATAAAGGGTAACTCCTTTTAAAACTACCTGTAGATATAGCTGACAATAGTAAGTAATATATATTTTTTGAAATAGAAGAAGAAAGCGAAAACCGGGGGGGGGGGGGAAATAAGAAATAGGAAGAATGGACGAGAAGGGGCAGGAAGTGGGAAATGAAGAACAAGGAGTGGAGGAGGTTGAATAGGAAGGGGTAGGGAGAGAAAGAAGAGGAAGTGAAAAAGGAAAGAAATAGGACAATGAGGATTCAAGTTGTGGTAGGGGTTGATGATGATGGTGGTGGTGGTGGTGATGATGATGATGAAGATGATGATGATGTTGGTGATGATGATGATGATGATGATGATGGAGATGAGGATCGATGATAACCATGAAGATGACATTTACAATAATCAACAAAACAAAAATAACAAATGTGAATGAAGCTTTTACCTCTTCAGGAACAGCTCGTATGGTTGTAAAACCCTTGCGGAATACAATGAAGACACGTCTAGCCCCACAGCGGAGAGCTGATGTAGCACAATCAAAGGCGGTGTCCCCTGCTCCCAGAACTATCACATTCCCATGGAGCTGAGGTAGAGAAGACTTGCAAGCACACATTCCTTTTGAAAATAGCAAGAGTGAAATGGTATTCATAAGTATAAATGACACTTCACAATAAACTACAGGAAGATACCTCCTTAGAAGACTTGCAAGCACACATTCCTTTTGAATATATGATTTAATTCATGATGAATTATTTATTTCACAAAGAGCAAGAATGATGTTTATGAATTTTCATGCTGTAAATAATCTATGAATGAAAACCTAATAACAAACAACAGCAACAGTCATCCAAATGTAGCTCAGGAAGAAAGTATGATATGGACGATTCCTACATTTCATGCAGATTCAAAATCAATCTATGCCAATTTCTATCATTCCTACTATTCTATAGCCAAGTTGTAAAAGACTTGAAAATAGCACGAACATAAAAAAAAAATCCTGTACTATTTGGTTATCATACCTGCTTTACTGGCCACGGATACTTTGGGTAAGAAATCCTTGGACGTGTAAAAACCCTGTTCAACAGTCAGATCCTGGAAGATCGGAGCCCTCTTTGCCTCGGGAAGGCCAATTCCTAAGAAGACGGCTTCATAGCCAGAACTCCTTAGAGAGTCTAATGTCATGTTGTTCATACCGAGACCCTTTTTCAGCTCAACCTGAGGAAAACAAACAACAAAGGATGAGGTGCTGTGGATATGAGCTTTCTTTGATTAAATGTCAACAGAACTGAGCTACACGTATTAATAGAATCTCAGGAGGTTATATCCCCAATGTGCACATTCTCTACTCCCTGGGGGAGTAATGAATTACTTACCTTAACTCCAAGGTCTTTCATCTGATCCACCTCAAAGGATACCACCTCATAAGGCAGCCTGAACTGTGGAATCTCGGAGGAACTCAGACCCCCGATGTACTCCTCCTTCTCGAAGACAGTCAGGTCGGTGTATCCCAGACGGGCCAGGAAGGTGGCACAGCTGATGCTGGCAGGACCGCACCCGATCAGGGCAACCTTGGAATGGTAGCTGTCTGGTAGGTCGGCGGGGGCCGGGAGGGCAGGGTCCTGTATCTGGGGTATCTTCATCTCCTTGAAGATCTGTGGGATTGTCACAAAGAGTCAAGGATTAGACAAACAATTCAGACTGTGTGAAACAGTACATTACAATAACAAGTGGAATGCCTCTGGCCGTCTCATCTGCACCACGCGGTTCAATATAGCAGCAGTGCTGACTTTGAATACTACTCTAACTCGCACAAGATGTTCAGTGATACATGGTTATTATGTCCACTTTTTATGAACTAGACCAATAAACTTACAGAGATATGATGGTTATTCAACAAAAAAAACCAACATGGCCAAAGTTCATTGACCTTACATGACCTGTGACCTTGATCATGTGACCTGAAACTCGCACAGGATGTTCAGTGATACTTGATTACTCTTATGTACAAGTTTCATGAATCAGATCCATAAACTTTCAAAGTTATGATGGTAATTCAACAGATACACCCAGTTCGGCCAAAGTTCATTGACCTTTGACCTTGGTCATGTGACCTGAAATGCGCACAGGATGTTCAGAGATACTTGATTACTATAATATCCAAGTTTAATGAACTAGACCAATAAACTTTCAAAGTTATGATGGTAATTCAACAGATACCCCCAATTCGGCCAAAGTTCATTGACCCTAAATGACCTTTGACCTTAATCATGAGACCTGAAACTTGCACAAAATGTTCAGTGATGCTTGATTACTATTATGTCAAGTTTCATGAGTCAGATCCATAAACTTTCAAAGTTATGATGGGAATTCAACAGATATCCGCAATTCGACCAAAGTTCATTGACCCTAAATGACCTTTGACCTTAGTCATGTGACGTGAAACTCGTGCAGGATGTTCAGTGATACTTGATTAACCTTATGTCCAAGTTTCATGAACTAGGTCCATATATTTTCTAAGTTATGATGACATTTCAAAAACTTAACCTCAGGTTAAGATTTCGATGTTGATCCCTCCAACATGGTCTAAGTTCATTGACCCTAAATGACCTTTGACCTTGGTCATGTGACATGAAACTCTAATAGGATGTTCAGTAATACTTGATTAACCTTATGGCCAAGTTTTATTAACTAGGTCCATATACTTTCTAAGTTATGACGTCATTTCAAAAACTTAACCTCAGGTTAAGATTTGATGTTGACGCCGCCGCCGTCGGAAAAGCGGCGCCTATAGTCTCACTCTGCTTCGCAGGTGAGACAAAAACTGATGATTTTTATTTTCACTCATTCAGTGCAGTGATAATAATCATGATAATCATCAATATGTAGAATGACATAGATCTGCATTTGGTTTTAATGCCAGAAGGAATTCCATCATAATGGAAAATACAATAGAAAAAAGAGAATTGGAAAAATATCTGACATTAAAAGGCATAAAACACACAAATGTGACTATTTATAGGTGCTATTCTGTTGGGATATGGATGGATCAAAATCTATACAAGAATCGAACAGATTACATGTTCCTTTACGCATATATGGTGTAAATGGCATTTAGGAGTGGAACTACTAAGCATTTTTCGACAAGGGATCGGCCCTTCCAAAGGGGAATACATACATCGAGGGTGTTTCACAGAGATTTAGTGCTAACACTTAAATGTTTAAATGCTGACATGCACATGATGTGTAATGCGCAATCTTATCAATGCGCAGTAGTTCTACTTAAGTTCTAGTCAGACTGATCTCTTTGTGAAACAGCCCTAAGATGTCCTCGGGCACATCTCACCTCTGTGGCAAACTGCTGAAGGCCACCGATGTTGATAGGTCCCTCCTCCGAAGCGTAAAGGTTGCAACCCCCGACACAGAGGTCGCTGGTAGGACACACCATACCACAGGTTAGGCCCAGGGGATTGTCCGAGAAGATGGCTTTGGAGGCTCCATAGTAGTTCTGTAAAGGGGTTGGGAATCAAGGAAGCATTCCAACAGTTGGTGATTTTCACCTAGTAATCTGTTCTCAGCCAATCAGATGCAAGGATTTCATGTAGCTTACAACCTAAAAAAACTCCCCAGGCAGGTGTTTCTTAAAGCTGTTCCCAAGTTACAAGGGACTCTACAAGCGACTGGTGATCCTTTCTTTGGTCAAGTTAGGTGCTACATCAACATCGATAAATATTTGGTCTATATTGCTAACCCCAAGAAAGGATCACTGGTCGTTCGTGAAGTCTCTTGTAACTTAATGATACATGTAGCTTTGTGAAATGCTCCAAAGGTAGGAAGAGGAGCAGTGTGTGGGTATGAGATCACTGACATTAAACTGGATCATGTTCTTAGGTCATATAATTATATAGAAATAACACATAGCACAAGAAAAGATCACCAGCTGTGCGTAAAAGTCATTTGTATCTTACAAACAGCTTTTACCAGGTCAATTTACCTGCAATCTCTTCATTGATGTGAAATAGCTCTTTGAGAAATAAAAAAAACATTCAGATTGGTCAATGGTTTTTTTTTTTTCATGAAATGCATATGCAACAATGGTCCTAATTGGACAATGATGTTTTGTAAATCTGGATAGAAGCTACAGTGTATGCGTCAATGATATGATCACCTAACATTATCATAAAGATAGGATGTTGAATACTGCCTTGTGAGTACCCAGTAAAAGATAAACTTGATTTCTGGTCATGTGACAAGGTGGACGGAACTGTTCCAAGGCAGAGGTTAATAATACCTAACATCCTCCTTAACATACGTTTCTTTATGAAAGAGGAGAACATAAGGGGATCAAATTGTTCATAAATTCACGATAAAACTTCCCTCCAAAAGTATTTGCATAACAAAATGAATGATTTGAATAGCAAAGTTAGTATACCCTGACCCAAATGAAAAAAAAAACTCCAAAACATCATACATTAGAACAGTCAAGTACAATCATATTCTAGGGACCATTTGACAAAAATATCATTCCTTCTTTACCTCAACTGATGGGGAAAGCTTTATTATACATTTTCAATACTGCGATTTCAAACTTCAATAACAAGATTTAATCATTCATGATGACATTGCACACAATCATACCATATGGCAATAGGAAATTCAGCAAATGCCACATGTCAACTTTCACTAAGCCAGTTCAGTATACAATACAATTATGTACCGGTATCAAGAAAGGGAATATAATGCAGACCTGTGATAATAGCACAAATTAAATAATGCAAATGTATTTATACCCTGTTTGCGATGCTTGTGATGAATGCTTTGATGTCTAGCTGGGTGGGGCAGCTCTTCTGACAAGGGGCGTCGGCACACTTCAGACAACGGGCTGCCTCCCGCATCGCCGCCCTCTCACTGAGGGTTGTGTGCTTCACATCGTCAAAGTTATTGTCAAGGTCACCGCATGTCTATGATACAAAACATAGAAGGCATATATCGTCGGCCTTATGCCAAAAGGGCCTTAACTGCTTTTGGCCATTCCGAGATAATGGCGTTTATAAAGGTTTTGGCCTCTCTAATAATCAAAAGTTTGTGGTCGTTTTTTTTGCTTTTGAAGCCAATTTCGATAAACGTGTTAAGTTATTAAGTTTTACATGAAATGTGTTAAATTTATTATAAAATATTCAGAACCCCTAAAATCGGGTTAAGGCCCTTTTGGCATAAGGCCGACGATATGTACTAATTAGAGTGAGCATCTGTCTGGAATACATGAAATCTTAAGATTTTAATATATTTAAAGGACCATGTCATCCATGTACGTGTATGTACTGCACAAGTGGGATGCCCTTGGTAGTCTCACCTGCATTATGCAATACCAGTAGCACTCACTTTGAAAATTAAGGCTCATAAATTTCCACAGAACAGCATTCATTTGATAATAAAGTAATAAGTTTGTTGACCTCAAATGACATTGGACCTTAATCATGTGTCCTGCAACTCATACAAGGTGATCAGTGATAACTGATGACCCTTATATTTAATATAAATCCTTACATAATATACTTTTGATTTTTTCAAAGTTCTAACATTTTGAGAACTTAACCATGGTTCAGATTTCAATGTTGATACCATAACATGGTCAAATTTCATTGAGCCTGAGTGAATGAGTGTGGATAAATTTCTTGCTGAAGGAAAACATGCGATGGCTGGGATTCGAACCCACGTCCCTCTGATTAAAAGACAAAGAGTCAATAATCAACACCACAATGCCCTCACCATATCCTCACCTTGTAAAATATTCTTTATCACAAGGGGAAAAATTACACGTGGGCTCGGGGTGATTTCGCCCCGGATAGGGGAGACCGGGGTTAGTTGGAACATGGGGTAATTTGAAACATTGTAATTTTCTTTAACGCCTGTAAAGTATATTCCAATGTTTCAACTTACCCAATGTTCCAACTAACCCCGGTCTCCCCTATACTTAAAAGAGCCCTGAAAATCCCCACTCAGTACAGGGATAAAGCAGGGCTCCACACTACCAGTATCCCTTTGTTTCTACTGGTCCAACCTGTTAATGTAGATACCCAGTTATTCTATTTTTTCACTGGTCCGAACCTAAAATTTACTGGTCCCAGAAATAAAGAAAAACATTAAAAAATTGATTGATCCACCCCCCCCCTAAAAAAATAAAATAAAACCAAACATGAGAGCCAGTTCTCAATTTAAGGGAACTATTTTTTTGTAATTTACAAAAGAGGAGAAAATATCATTTGCATCAGTTTGATAAATTTTTAGCAGGTCATGTCGGACCAGTATGTCTGAAAAGTCACTGGCCCGACAGCAATTCTTACTGGTCTGCGACTGTCTGACTGGTGCCAGTGTCGCATACTGGTTAAAGCTTATAAAATCTAACGTAGATTTAATAGGCAGTTGGTTATGAGAAGTAGACCCCAATATTAACAATGTATATTTTCCTGTATGTCACAAATCTGACAGATCCCAGGTTGTTGTGCCTCGATGTTTTATACAAAAAGGCTGGCAGAAAATGAAATTCTATCTCAGATCCTGGTGTTATTTCCCATGATACGGCATCATAAAATGAAATCCTCCACTATACACATTAAATATTGAATTTTCACTTGCACGACCAATTCCATTAGATTCTGTTTGCTGTCTCAAATGCATTCGGCAAGGAGTTCAGTCTTTCTTTACACAGCCCTGCAAATCTCATGCACTAACTCTCCTTTTCATTTGCTTTTTTTAATGAGACTGTAAGGGAAAATAGCCTCTTCCATACTAAATGTAATGTAGGGACATTTGTAATGATTTGTTCATCAAAATGAGCAGTAGTTAATTTTTGCAGAATTATGGATAACTTTCTATTCCCCATTAATACTGTACTAATAATATTATAAATAATAATATAAACATGTAAACTGTGCCAAATCCACTTTGCAAAGTGTTAAAGGCTTAATGAACAACAAAAGAGGGAGAAAAATATATTTGTTCCAAAATACTGTTAATTTTACTTCAATTAATGCAGGTATTTGAATTTCTGGACAAAAGTTTATAACAGGGATATCAAAAACTCAAAATGCAATCAATTGGAAATTTGACCCCTAAAGGGGAATGAAACCTTTGGAACAAGTGGGCTTACATGTATGTGGAAAGTTTGGAAACAGAAAAATCAAAGAACAACAAAGTTTGAAAAAAATTGGACAAATAATTAGAAAGTTATGAGCACTTGAATATTGTGATCAATCAGAAATGCTATGGAGATTATCCCATTGGCAATGCGACAAAGATGTCTCTTTATGTGATACAAACTGTTGAATATCCATAATGTATTCTTACAAAATCTGTATTACATGCCCTCCTATAGAAAGAATATATGCTCTACTATTACATGTAAAAGAGGCAGTTTGAAATATTTACAAAATTAATGAGAAAGTTGTTCACATGACATCACACATCTTCGTTGCATTGCCAATTGGAGGATCTACATAACAATAATGATGTCAACTTCAAATCCTCATAACTTTCTATTACTTACTTAATTTTTCTCAAACTTTTGTTGAGCTGTTTCTTTGATTTTTGTGTTTTCACACAAGTTATCTTGGTCCTGGTGTATATCTTGTTCCAAAGGTTTCATTTTCCTCTCTTTGCCTATTGAGGAGAAACATGGGTTTCAGTACAGGGTCAAGTTTGTAGAAGGCCATGGCCACTCTTTTCCCTGTAGACCTACATTGTATTTGATACTGCTCTGCCTTCCTCTCCCTCGATCTTCCCCTCTCCACATTGCCCAATCTACGGAATCCTTACAAATGATGGAATACTGGAATTACTCTCTCTATCGTACAGTAGTAGCTGGGTGTTTAACTGTGGGTTTCTTTACCAGCCGCTGCCTCCCCCCCCCCCCCCCCCCCCCCTCCCCCTCTAGTAGTCTACCAGCACAGACTCATATTTGACACTGAAACCAATTATACCATGTCTGGAGTGAAAACTAGTAGAAGCCAAACTCTCTCTGTCTGTAGCAAGACACAGTACATAGTGAATCTAGTCTCACTACTTCAGACACTGTACTATGCACTCTAAAAATTGTGAAAACAAAGGGTCTGTGCTGGCAGAATACCCCCCCTCCCCTTCCCTGACAGGTCAAGTTAACACTGACCTGACCTTGTTCCAGATGTACTTCATACTGACCTATGAAAGGTACTTATTTCCTTTAAAGGGGAAGTTCACCCTGAAGAAAACTTTGTTGCAAAAATAGCAGAAAAAATAATAAAAGTATTGGTGAAGGTTTTAGGAAAATCCGTTAAAGTGTAAGAAAGTTATTAGAGTTCAAAATTTTGGATTTGTGACGTCATAAACGAGCAGCTGCCCCATGTGTTGTATGTAATATAAAATGCATGAATTTCAAATTTTGCATGGTTCCTGATGAATTAATTTTGTTTTCTATTCATGATCGGGTGTGAAATGATTTGTCTATTGATATACAAAAGGTACAGTGAGAACCATTTTCAATTTTCTGAGAAAATGACATTTCATTAGTTTTTAACCATTCGCTATGTAGGAATGCTGCTCGCATATGATGTCACGAATCAAATGATTGAAATTCTAATAAATTTTTAATTATTTGATGAATTTTTCTCAAACCTTCAGCAATGTTTTTTAATATTTTTTCTGCTATTTTTACAATAAAGTTTTTGTCAGGGTGAACTTCCCCTTTAAATTGGGTTTTTAAGAGCACTAAAACAGCATATTTGATTTTGAGTAGGCAGTGTATAAACCCAATTGGGCACAGACATGCACAATTACAAAATCTGATCATATTCAGTGTGTGTGAACTACAGTATTTAAGAATTAAAATAAATGGGCATGAAGGTGGGTGGGGGTTAAAACTGGGGGATTTAAAAAAAAAACATTTGTGCGTGTGAATTTGGGCCATTCAATCATTGAGAATAAAATGCAGTATGTGTTCATACTGACCATCTTTTTCAGTATAAAATTCATTTTGTATTGCTGTAACTTTACATTGAATTCACTTTGCCTATGTGTGTTTTTAAGTCCAAGTAAAAGTAAACTACATGATAAAGGGACAAAATCTGGTTGAATCGGTGAATCAACATGGACAATATATTGTCATATGTTACTAATGGAATGGTGCATTAATTTGAACACACAGTCACTGTAAACTCTGTTATTTACAATGCGAAGTTGAAGGTTCTCCATGCATGAAGTAGAGCCAGGTGATATGTGTAGTTTGTATGATTCAACATGATAAACATCCATGAATTATCTATTCACAATCAAAATGATTTTTTTTTTTCATTTTGACAAAGACCCGTATTCTGAACTTCTGAAGTCAGGTTTAACTTAAAGTCAGATTTAAAGTTGTGGTTTAAGTATGGATAGCCAATTGTTACATAAATTAGTAACAGTAGAGATACCATATTTCAGCTCATTTGGCTCTCAAATCATTAATAATTGTCTAGGAAGTATTTACAGATTTTCTTCACCATCAATGAATCAGGAAAGAGCACATTAAACATAAGAAATATTAAATAAGAATTTGGACACATTTGGCTTCCCATAATTTTAGCAGAGTTACACCATGGTCTAAGTTAGACCTGACTTCAGAATACAGGCCTGGAACTCTGTTTTTTACAATACAAAGTTGAAGGCTCTCCATGCATTAAGTAGAGCCAGGTGACAGATGTATAGGGGAAGTTTGTATGATTCAACATCCGTGAATTTCTATTCATAATCAAAATGAATATATTTTTCACTGTGACAAAGAGTGGAACATGATTCAATCAATGGCAACCCATCCTTTTGCATGACTTAATTTTGATTGGTAAAGAGGTGTGGTAATATGAAACTCACGCACAATGATCTGTGATACTTGATTACCCTTGCATGTCCCAGTTTCATGAAAAAAAATCATATTATACTTTCGAAGTTATGATGATGGCATTTCAAAAACTGAAACTTGGTTTATTAATAAGATTTCAATGTTCATTGTTGACAATGCCATCAGTAAAAAGCTTCTACTGCATGTTCTAGTCTCGCTCTGCTTTGCAGGCCAGACAAAAATCTGCATACATGTAGACTTGAGAATTAAACCAAGTAGAATGTACACATTTTATGTGTGACTTCGAGTCAATTTGCTTAAAAATGTAATACAATTTTGATATATTGGTTTATTTGTAGCAAATTTGTACTTCAGGGTCAGCGTTTCACAAAAGGACTTGTCAGATGTTTTATCCGACAAGTCCTGTTTTATCCGACAGTTACTAGTCTACAGTAACATTGCTTCTCAACCAATCAGAATCCAGGAAAGTTGTCAGATCTGACAACTTGTCGGACGAAAATATTGATGAAACGCCCCCCAGTTTAGTATTTTGATTAGGAACATTTGAATTATTTTAAATTTCTATCGTACATGTAACTTGCAAGGGCACAAGACGGTTGTACCTGCAGGGCCTGAGAAGAAGCCAAGAACATAGCAAAACCCCAAATAACAACCTCATATACATGTGTACATGTGTCATAAAACCTGACAAAACCTATTAAAAGATGGAAAGTTGTCAGCTAGTCTGCAGGCACAGACCCTAATCAAAACTTTGAGCAACAAGTGGGTCTCAACACAAAGACTAGCAAATAAAACTTGCTGTTTCAGCCAGGGCCTTCAGTACATAAGGCATTATAGGCTGCACATTCATACCCTTTACTCAAGTGAAACGTTTACACATCAGACTAGTAGTGCCTGAAATCAAGCAAAAGCCCGGATAATGAGTATCCTTCTTGACATTCAATTGTTTGTCAGGGTATTAGTTAGAACAATCAAGATTCCTGGATTATCAGAAATTACAAAAAAAATTCCCTGTTTACATAGCAATGGTCATAAGCTGACTCAGTCAGTGTCCCATACCGTGCCCATGATGTGCACATCATCACAACTAAATTATGCATGGTCACAGGCACAGCCGTCATTGTCGTGTCTTAAAAAAGAGTCACGTTTGGAAATTCATTGAATTTTAGCACATGGGCAATTCCATGGAAAATGTTCACTTTAGAGAAAAAATGAAGTTTCAGATTTCACTCAAGCAGTCAAATTTTCTTAAAAAGGGTCATTCCATAAAGGTCGGACGTACATTCGGACACATTTAAGAGCTGTATCTCCTTTAATTTGATAGCAGTGTTTTATTTATTTTAGTATATCATAACATGTGACCTAGGTTATCATTACACCATGACAGGACCAGGCTGCAATATGAAGAATAGAAAATATGGGCAAAAATGTGAGGGGTCGGACGTACATCAGACGAAAGCAGGTTTTATGCTTTTAGATTTCATGTCAAAATCTCTGTGATTTTTGTGTTGCAGGTACTAAAATTCTAATATGAGCTGATAGCTAAAGGATGAATCTTACAAGAAATGAAGCAAAGAAATTGATAGGCATTGCCTTGTTTTAGTTACAGGCTGATCTATTTGGGGTCGGACGTACACTTTGAAGGGGTCGGACGTACATTGTGCAAAATATTTGCACACTGTACGTCCGACCCCCTTTGAAGATCAGTTACACAAAACATAGACATTCTAAACTGGATTTTTTTAAATATACATACTGTTTGGTTAGTTGTCTTTCACATAAGACGGAATTAACAAATGAATCTGATGCTGGTGAAGAGTTATGCTTGATTAAAGTTGACATGCATTCAGACAGTGTACGTCCGACCCCCATACTGATTTTCTTACAGTCAAGCAAAATGCACCTCATATCTATTACAAATGAGTCAGTGGGTTTAAACTGTTTCCATTTTGATATCTTCATTTTTAGATCACATCAATAATGAAACAACTCAACTATTCACACAATGCAGGATACTGTTAAACTTCAAGTAAAATGTATTTTTTTTAATGGTTTGCAAAAGACATGACAAAGAATTTCTTCAACATTAAAAATACTTGTTCTGTTACAAACTTTGTTTTTACAAGGTGGGTTACGAACCACGAGTCTTCCCTGATGTTGCAATAAAAAAAACATGCAATATGACCTTTTGACCCCTAGATGACCTTTGATCTCTCAATCCTCAAGAACACATGTAATTTTTCCCACTGATCGTTTTGTTCCAAGTTTGGGCAAAATTAATGCAGAAATATGTCATTTGACATTTTTACACCTAGATGACATTTGACCTCTCCATCCTCTTTAACAAATATGTGGTACTACCCACTGATAATTTGTTCCAAGTTCGAATACATTTGAATACAATACAAATAAAAAAAAACTACCGGTATCAAAAGTTAACTTTTGATCCCTAGAAAGCTTGAACAATTGACCTTGAATAACAAAATGAGCAAAAGTGACCTTTTGACCCCTAAATAACCTTAGAAATTATCATCTTCATCAACAAAAATATTGTATTACCCTCTGATTTTGTATTTCAAGTTTGAACAATTTTGATGCAAACAAAAAAATTGATTTAAACAAAATCTGTCAGAAAATGAATAAATGGCCTCCTATCTTTTGACTTTTTGACCCCTAGATGACCTTTGACCCCATCAACACACACATGGTATCAACCAAGGATCATTTGTACCAAGTTTGAACAAGGTTGATGCAGAAATAAAGAAATGAGAACAAGTCAAAATTAAATGAATAACCCTTCACATTTTCATAACTTACACCCCTATAGGCAAAAGTAGAATAGTCTAGACATCCATGGATCATTATAGCAAATGGACAGATCTATTTCTCATAGAGGGGCAATTGCTGTACCTGAGATTGAGGGGAAGGGGGCAATTTCTACTTTTATATGGAACTTCTTTGTTTATTAAATTTCTCATGTATTTGTAGGTTTTCAATTTTTATTTTCTTTTCAAATTTTCTGCAGGCTATTATTCAGTCATAATTACCACTAAATTCATTAAGTTACATGTATGTGATAATTTGAGATGAAGGAAGGCAGTTTCCATTGAATATGCACACAATACACAAATAAATCACCATTTCTTGAAGATGATATCATCATTTAAAAATCTACGTGTTGTCAAAAATGTGAGGTATTCTTTGTGAAATTTGTCTCAAAACTTGTGCAAGACTTCAAAGAAAAAACCAATAAAACTATACAGCGATATCAAGGTGTGTTAAAGAACTATCATGCAAAATGTTAAAGATGGAAGGTGAATTTTGCCCCCAGTATGTGTTGGGTTAAGAAATACAAAAAAGGTCATTTTAAACTAGATTGAAATTGAAATTTGTATTCAATTTTGAAAGATTGATATGAGTAAAAGATGTTATGATATTAAACTTTTGCAAAAAACATCTGAGCAGTGAAAGATAACTTCATAAAAAAAAGTTTCAAAGGGGTCGGACGTACAGGGGGTCGGACGTACAAAAAAGTTGTACGTCCGACCCCCACTTAACTTGAAATCCCGGACTAGTGGTGAGCTACCTTCTGGTGTATATATTAAACAAACCAAGCTTGCTTTGCATCTGACTTTGGGAAAATTTATCTAGTTTTGTTTTGCTTGTAAGAAAAAAAGTGTATGTGAAAAGGGGTCGGACGTACATTTGAAAGTGCCTGCTTTTAATATATTCGGTTTAAGAAATTTAAGAAAAATTGAAAAAACCTAACTTATTTTTTAGAAACTTGACATAATAACAACTTGGACAACATCCAACTTTAATTATTTCAAAGCTTATAAAAGGTTTAAAATTTGTTGCAAACTTGACCTTTGAAAATAAGTAAAATTCTGTTTTGTTGCTACGGTGATTTCAATGCCTTGTCAAAATGAAACGATACATTGTTTGAAATTATTTCTTTCAGATTTATACATTTCAGTTTCTTAGCTTTCATGTGATACCTAATTTGTTTTGTTTGTAGGATTTTGAAATTTTGACCAAAAGGTTTACTATTTTATGGAACTGCCCAAAAGTAATCTATAAAGTCTCAATTTCCAATAGAAAAATCGCAATATTGATAAAATTTTGTAGTTTTTTCCATCATCAAAAAAATAGAATAGTATATTGCAAAATGTAAAAAATGTGGCTATTTTTAAACAATTCATCTTTCCTGTCTCTACTAAAAGCAAACAAGGTCCCAGAGGTCTCTTTTAACTTCTGAATAGTTGATTAATGTTTAAATCAACAGAAAATAATCGTTAAATTTATGCCATTCATCAATTTTACAGAAATCTGTCTTCAGATTTGTATGATATCTTTACCATTATCAGTGTCATGTCCGTTACGTTTTTCACTTAAAGTTTTCACAGCTTACACGAAATTTGTCTAAAGGTACTGCAGATTCAGATTCTATGTTAGAATTAAACCCCCTACCATGTGTAGCAATCATTTTCCCTTACCACTTCTCATTTTCATAAAAATGGCGTAACGGACATGACAATTCGCGTAACGGACATGACGCCTTATATATGGCAAATGGCAGCATTTACAAAAACAAAATATTAGGCTCAGTGTCACAGACTGAGGTTAGTCTCAATTGTTTGAGGATAGCTGAATGTAATATTTCTTAGAATCTGCATGTCATTCAAGATATTTTTCAAGAAAGTTCAGCTCTTGTTCTGGTAGATTTTTCTGAGAATTAACGGTATGCCACATAATACTAGGATAAGATGCAGCTAGATCTGGCAACATACTCAGATCACAATCTGCATCATTCGTGTTTGAACAAACATTTGATTATCTTAGGTTCTTGCACTGACAGTTTGGAGCATGATAAAACTCCAACTTGTGAATTCATGATCATTGATGATATTACTTCAAAGTATCTGACTTTCACCAACCTTTACATGTACTTCTTCAGTGATGGCATGGGCTCACATTTAAAAGCAAGTTTGTATTCGGATATCTGTGTTTCATGATGTAGCTCTATGAATCCATGAATCTACAGTGGCACTTCTTTGCAGTATCACAAAGCAAAGGGGCCGTGGAAAGAATGTGGCGCGATCAATAAATTATGTCATCATAGTATTTTGGTCAGCCATAATCATGATTTGAATGATGTATCTTCAATTGTACACAAGCAGCGCGGACAATACAACAAAATTAGATACAGCCACATTTGTCAGCAAGCAAGATTGTAAGATTTACATGTAGAACATTCAAGATTTGATGAAAGGATGATTATACTCAGGATGATACTGTAGTTATTTTGAATGAAAAAAATCTCAGAGAAGCTATTTACAAACATTCCGATTACCTTTCAACTCGTACATAATCGATAATGAAAGACCGCTATCCAGGTACTGCTATTAAATTTTAATACCATTTTTTGTAATCTTAAAACTGACATTAATGCTAGTACATGTTCTTTATCATACAATACACTCCATAATATGTTCTTCTTGGATTTATACAGGTCTGGTAAATTTTGTTTTCTTGTCACAAAAAAAAAGAGATTTGGTCTTCTCAGTGTGTCGTAGTGGTATGATAAACATTGTATTCAATATAGAATTATCACTTAGGCTATATAGCTATTAATTTAATGATACCTGCTAATAATATCTACATATTTTTCTTTAGAGTGTTAGTAAAGGTTCTTTGCTGTTACATAATTACATTTATTATTCATATTTCTTTCATTTTGAAACTAAGAAGTGCTATTTAAGTTCACTTCGTAAGGGTGTCATGTCCGTTACGCTAGTATATTATCAAATATTAGGGCATGAATAAAAAATAACGTTTTCTATCAACTTTTTCTCCTTTAATTAGGTGTGGTGGATGGTAGTAACTGGAAAATACTCATTAATTGTTTTAATCGGTGTAAAATAAATTTTTCTAAATATTTTTTTGTTTTATAAAAATTGTACAAAAAGACCCCCTCTCAAATTGCAAAATAATAGGAGATATTACAGATTACCAGTTATATTATGTGTCTCTAACCTCTAGCCTTAACATGTAAACAATTAGACTTGTACCATATCTTGTGATAAAATAATTATATTCGCTTACAAAAAGTGGACGAAACTGTCATGTCCGTTACGCTTCGTGTGTCATGTCCGTTACGCTACATTTTGAGCTAGGAATACAGAATGCACTGTAAAACTGTTGTTAAACACCATTTTATGGATAGAGCATGATCTTAAGGTTAAATTAACACCAACGTCAGGTGCATGCAATCTAAGAATTCACAGGAATTTTGATAAGCAATAGGAGGTAAAAATGCTTCGTCCATTTCGTGTCATGTCCGTTACGCTCACAAAGAGTGCAATTTCTCCGCAACTGTTGAACGAAACGATTTGAAATTCTATGTGTATGTAACTGATACTTAAATGTGTCTGATAAGCTTAGTAACAATTATCAAAAGACTGCTATTTCTACTGTATAAACCTTTGAATTACAAAAATTTGTCTGAACGTCATGTCCGTTACGCTGGAATTGACCACATGTAAATTTCATTTGTTATCTGCAGTTTGTTTTCAAATATCAAAGATTAATATTATAGCCGTGTACTTTTGACGATCGGATGTCTCCATCAGTAATCAACATCTGGTAAACATTTGATTAGTAGTAGTTAGTTAGTTGTCAATTATTGGTAAATTGATCAAATGCATTGATGGTTTGAGTTTAACTCCCAGGCCTATTACAATGTATTCTAATTTGTTTGTGTGTCACAAAGAGTATCTTTCAGACAGATTCATGCTTTAAAAACGAACAGGGCATAAATTCCATTTCCATAGATACTTCATCTTATGACTTTTATTTTCTTTTGGTTGTTGAAATCAAATGAAAATTCTCAAAAATTATTTTTAATCAATATCCACCTTTTGTTTCTTTCAACATTCAAGTTTATACAACTGTGCAGGATTAAAAACTATTCTTATATGTATACACAAGCACTAAATTTTGATAGTGGCAAGTTACTTTAGTTTCTGTGTTGAATGATAATGAACAAAGGCAGGTAATTAGCATGGCGGCTTGCAAGGTATTTTAATTTTTTCATTGATCAGTCCTTTCTCATATTTGATGGGGGGAGGCTGATACAGTGCAAAAAATATACTGAAAACAACAAACATTTTAATTCTGGCACCAAAAGTTCTGTAAGAATAAATGACAATGTATAATCACACTCAGCCTTAAGAACTGAACAGTTTCGGATATAAAACTTTCAAGAGTCTACAGTTGTTACATGCACAAAAGGAAACGCTGTTAAAAATTGCTGGCAATCCGTGAGAAACTTCTCCTTCAGAGTTTTCCTTTCCAAACATTTTGCACTCTTCTATTGACGTGCCCAGCACCCGTCCAGGCTCAATCAATGACTTTGAAGCAATTTCTTTTCAAGCATGGTTAGACAAAGAGGACCCCCTATGAAAGCAGAGCTGTCATTGTTCACATCTTCTTTGATTCCTTTTTATTTTTGTTGCAACAATGCAATCATTTTATAGGAATCCGACTGTGCTGACCTCGCCTTTTTTAGAGATTGGAGTACACAATAGGGCCAAACATACAGTATTTGAAATATATGAAATGCCATATTTCACACAGGGAACATTGCTGAAATTTTTTCCGTTCATTAATTCCTGTTGTTTTTGGCACACACTCCTGACATGAATAGGCATCAGGAGAGAATTTTCACCAACATTTTTTGACTTACAAGTTGTCAGATTTATTCCTTGATTTTGATTGGCTGAGAAGCACTGTTACTATGGTAACTGTTGGATAAAACCAAGACTTTGTCAGATAAAAAGTCAGACAAGTACTTTAACAAAATGTTACCCTGACTTGATAGGCATACATGTAGCTTGGCATGTATGTTTTTCCATCAAAATGAAAAAAATAAATAAAAGAACAGGAAATAACGACTCACTATTTTCGACATTTTGCCAATGACCCATTGCCAAATGGTTTCTTTAGGCAAATGACAATTATTCCTCCACAGAAGCCAAATAATCATTGACAAAACGTTGAAACAATGAGATATTACCCCCACTTCTTCGATTTATTTTCTTCATATTAAACATCATGACTGGATGAAATGAACCTCCATCGTTTTTTTTCTCCATCAAACGTGTAGAGTGGATCAAATGGCTGTTAGACCAAGCTGACATTTGAAAGTAGACCAAATGGGTTTTAATAGCTAATATTTGAAAAGTAGACAAAATAAATATCAATGCCAATGCTGGCCTTCAATTACATTTTTTTTCACACATATCATACATACATGTGTGTACAATAACACTTTATATTAAAGTTAAACCTTAATCAGATTACGTCTAGAGCAATGAAGCTCAGCAAAACATTTTCAGTGTTTTGAAATATAAAAATACATGTGCAAATAAAATATAGCTTCTCGGACGTGAGAAAATTATTGGAGGGATGAACTTAAGACTTCATAATGATTTCAATAAGATTTTACAACTCGCAAGATCAATGCCAATGACTTCATTATGTCACCCAGCAACTTATACCCCTTTCATAAACCTATCCTCCAATTAGCCGCCTAATAATAAGCCGATAATTCAATAAAAATTGCATTCATAAACTCCGAAAATAATCTGAACTATTTTTACGAGCGCCTGTCCTGAAAAAGGAGGATAATCGTTATGGCAACCGCACACACCCCCTCCGATGCGGTTGCATTGGAAGAGGGTGACCTTGTGACCGCTCCATGGCAATTATCCGCATTACTTTCTAAATGCGTTCATAAAGTCAAAATCTGGTCCCGATGCTGCTATTATGCGGAAAATTGCAGCATCAAATAATGCGGATAACTCTGGTCCTCCTCTGATTTTACAACCAAATTATGCTGCTATTAGCCGCATAATTGGGTTTATGAAAGGGGTATTACATGTATTGTGATAAAAGGCGATTGTAGAGCGATCACACATTTCATGTAGTTTGGTCAAATCATAGGTCATGGTAAATTGACCCATCCTGCCAGTAAGTAGGTTTCATGAGTTAAGCTTACAGGCCTTAAAAAGACAATTCTAGAGACATTAATTGAAATGGAAAGGGATGTTGGGTAGGGGTGGGGGTAGGAGGGGGGGGGGACTCACCAATATTAGGTCTACTTACCGCACATGATTTTGGTCCATTGCGCTTCCAGTACTTCCTGTTTTCTTTGGTTGTTTTGGTCACGACCACTTTAGCATGGGATGGAACGGTTGGGTTCAGGGCCAACAAATTCTACAAAATGATTATTACAGATAAACATGAGGGTTGCTTGAAAATATCAAAGCGAATAAAAAACACTAACAAATATGTACAGTGTTAATTGGAATACCTTCACAATTTTTACTTTAGGCCTAAATATTTTCTTTGAACTTTGAAGTGCAAAAATTCAAATCATGATCATACAAAAATACAAAATGTAGCATGACAATGATCATGATCTATTAAAATCCTTGCTCTTTAAAAAATGTATGATCATGATTTAAATTCTTGCACTTTATTAAAAGAAAATACATGTATGAGGATCTACATGTATTTCATCTCAAAATAAAATAAAATATCTTATCTCCATTAAAATCATCGAGATAAAATACCCTTAAAACAGAGCTGCCAACCTGAAAAAGAAATTTCAGTATATTTAAAGCTGAAAATCAGTATTTTGATGATGACATCAGTATTTTCAATGAAATACATGTACCATAAGACAACACATAAAACGGAAACTTAAGAAATCAGTATTCTGCATGAAACCATCAGTATTCTTCTTATTTTTCAATACTAAATACTGAAAATCCATACTACTTGGCAGCTCTGTTAAAATCTCTCTTAATCTGTATTCTGAGAATAATTCTATCTTCATATTATCTCTGTAAGAAACACCTATTATTTTAAAGCAATAGATCCAATTAGAAGTTGACATGGTTTCATACATGTAGCTCTCTCATCTCGTTCAACCAATGAAAAATCAGAGTGAGATTGCGTCAATTGATTGACTTCAAATACTCTTGCACTATGCGCTAGCGCGTCTTTACAGAGATTTCTTTTAAAGAAATGACAAAATGCTCATCTTTTTGTCTATGTCAATACTGCATCATTACAAGCATTATTTCAAAGCCGATATTAGTCAAGAAAAGTCTTATGAAATAATTCCTAATTTCACAGGAATAATGCTAAGGTGTTACTCTCAAATAACAAGTAGAGCACCTCTGGCAGTCTCACCTGCATCACACGATTCAATATGGCAGCAGTGCTGACTTTGAAAACTACTATAAAATAATCATTTAAAAAAACACCATTATACAATACTATGTTCATTGACAATAAATGACATTTGACCTTGATCATGGGACCTAAGACTTGTCAAAGATACTTGATTACCCCTACATCCACATTTTATAAACTACATGTATATCTATAAACTTTGAAAGTTATGACAGCAATCTAATAATTACCTCCAAAATGGCCAAAGTTCATTGACCTTAAACTCGCATGAGAGGTTCAGTGATACTTGATTACTGTTATGTCCAAGTTTTATGAACTTGATCCATACATTTTCAGAGTAATGATGGTAATTCAACAAATACCCCCAACTAAGCCAAAGTTCATTGACCTTAAATTACCATTGACCTTGATCATGTGACCTGAAACTCAGACAGGATGTTCAGTGATACTTCATTACTCTTTTATGTCCAAGTTTTATGAACTAGACCAATAAACTTTCAAAGTAATGATGGTAATTCAACAAATACCCCCAACTTGTCCAAAGTTCATTGACCCTAAATGACCTTGCTCATGTGACTTGAAACTCTGGCAGGATGTTCAGTAATACTTGATTAATCTTTTTCCAAGTTTCATGAAGTAGGTCCATATATTTTCTAAGTTATGACGACATTTCAAAAACTTAACCTTAGGTTAAGATTTTGATGTCAAAAACTTAACCTTAGGTTAAGATTTTGATGTCGATTCCCCCAACATGGTCTAAGTTCATTGACCCTAAATGACCTTTGACCTTGGTCATGTGACATGAAACTCAGGCAGGATGTTCAGTAATACTGTTCAAGTTTCATGAACTTGATCCATATACTTTCTAAGTTAAGATGTTATTTCAAAACTTTAACCTTTGGTAAAGATTTGGTGTTGACGCCGCCGCCACCGTCAGAAAAGCGGTGCCTATAGTCTCACTCTGCTATGCAGGTTAGACAAAAATTGAAATAGATATAATTAGTTTCTCCCATCTTTAATTTATCACATTAACATGAATATTGTCTACAGCTTCGCGAATGGACTGGACAAGTATGGGAGATGTGAACCAGTGAAGTTCAAGTTCGACACTGACCCAAAGTCAAAGAGGAGAAGGAATTTGAAACTGAATGCAGAGTCATAGTAAATGACTTTGCTTTGTTCAGTATATTCCCTAATTAAGTAAAATACAGCCTATTCTTCTTTTCGCAAAGACTTCCCTATGTCCCCTCCAGTACTTGTACAAAATACTTCTCCAAAACCCCCTTCTTTCTTTCTCTTTTTTCTTCTTACTTCCGGTGGGAACTTGGATTCGAACCTCTCGCTGCAGAATGAAGCATCTCCAATCTGTCGCCTTTCTCACTGAGCTAGCAGGAATTGTTGAAAGTCATCATGGATTTCATAACGGTTATCAACCAATAGTCTACTCTCCAAGAGTATTGGGTATTTATTTTTCTGACTAAATAAACCGATGCCATCGGGAATTACACACACTCCAATTTTTGACGGAATAAAGCCATATTTTGGTATGTATCCAACTTTTCCTTCTTAAATCTCTTAGATATAGGTTAGATAATTCTTGATAAACCTCCATATTTTTTTTTCAATGCCTTCTTTTCCTTCTTCTGGAAACAGTACAGGCCACCTTATGGTGTATTGTCGTACTTGTGAAGTGCACCGTGCTTGTGCATGCGTATGTTACATTATCCAATAAAAAAAATTGCTTACAGCGTGCAAGTAAAAACAACTACAACTAAGTAAGAAACAATGACCGGTACAAGCAAAGCTAAAAAAACAGTGACTGTTAATAGTAATACTAGCCGTGCTAATGTCACAAAAACTTAAAGTTAAAAAGTATTATTGCATATTGGATTGGAATAACTCCTCTCTGCAACATTGGCAAATATACAGCAGTGAATATAGATAAATGACGACAACATTCATCAACAACGTCAAGCATCATCATCGACAAAATAAAGGGTTCGTGCATGCTTTAACTATAGCCTGCCAAGACTACTACCACTACAAAGTACCAGGGGCCGATTGCACGAAAGGGTCTTTGCAAGGTCCGTCTTTCATGTCGCCCACTTGTTCACTGCTACCATCTGGCCTGTGGAGAATCTACAGGTAGGACTATGGTATGCCAATGCTGTATAGAGCACACACTTTAAAAAATCATTAAAATATCACTTTTGTGACCAAAATTACTAATTTCCATACAGTTTTAATTTATTTATCATTTTTGACATTAGTAATGTGGGAATAATTTTTGTATTCACCAGAGCGCTCAAAAACTTGAATTTTGGGCATATTTTTGTGTACGCCCTCTATTGGTGGAAAGTAAATATGGCAAGAAAATTTTCATCTTTTGATCTCTATTTTCAATTAAGAAAAAATGATATAAAGAATCAAATTTAAATAAGAGCCAAGCAGTATTAATTAACAGGTCTAATGGAAACTGTCAGTGTAAAAAAATCAAGCATTTGCCCCAAAGAAAAAGAGAAAATAAGCCAAACATTGCCACCCTTATTTTGTCACACATGGAGATATAACTGAGAACAAGGTTATATTATATAACCTTGTTCATTGAATGAGTGGTGTCGCCCATCTTTTATGATGCGCCATGTGAAACGCATTTTAAATAAATCATCTGCAAACATATTTCATTCGTCCGTTCAAATAAACAAAATATTTGTTTATATTTTTATAAAATGATGTTATATCATGAAATTGTATAAAATTTGATTTAAAAGCAAGCTAACGAATCTCATTTTTTATCATTAATTTCAGAAACACCCCGCTTATAGCGTATCATAAAAGATGAGCGACACGAAACAGCGAAAGACGGTCCTTGGAAAGACCCTTTCGTGCAATGCAATCAGCCCCAGTACTACAGTAGGCACGGTAGCATTGCACGCAGTAAAGGCCCACATCACCGCGCTGGCATTGCATCGCCCCGATTATCTGCCAGCCTCACACCAGTGCAGTGCGGAGGCGGAGCAACCTTAACAACACACTTCTAACTATAAATCATGTCAACTTACCTCAATGTCAGCGATATCTTTGGACAACATTCGAGACATGATTATTATACGACACGTTCTTTCAACCCAAAACTGCACAAAATTCACAAAAACTGTCGAAATTTAACACGAAATAAGAGCAGACTAAGCCTCTTGGCCTGAGCCTCCCTCATCGATCGTTAATGAGATGGAGATGGCCTCATTTCAAAGATTAGTTGAGGAGGAGATCCATCTTCTTGAAATTAAATTCGGATAAGTCTTGGCAAAATAATGATGTAAATAAATCATATCTGTCAGAAGCTCTAGCGTTAAAAAATGTCGTGTGTTAGGAGTTCGATAATTGCCACTTGATTAAGCCAAAATTTGACAGAAATAATTAATATAACTTTGAGCGGCTTAATTTAAGCAACACCATACTCATCGATTTTTCTCTTTTAGGAATTGGAACAGAGCCAATATTTTGTTGACGCTGCTGACGTCGTGCATTTTGCATGCTGCCTTGAAATCAGTGGCGTACACTTCGCGCTGCAAAAGAGCGAAGTAAGCGAGCACCCGGAGCGAGCGAAATTTAGATCCTTTGATTACGGAACTGATTTTGACAGACATGCTTTATTCATGAAATTTCACCCTTTTCCCTTCATTTTCTCTCTTTCACTTTTTTCAATGGTCATGCATATTTGGGGCTCAATCCCCCCTAATTAGCAATAATGCTTGCTTGGAATTTTCATTGTATTGCTTGTTTTGTTTTACTTTTTTTTAGAAGTATGTGTTCGTTGGTGTTCAAACTTTCAAAATCTGCCAATTGTTCGTCCCATGGCGACATTAAATCGACCAAGCCCTTCCTTCCTTTCTAAAATCTTGTTATGATTTCGTCCTTTAATTTGGAATCTTGGATATAAATAAATGGTCGCAGTTTGACGAAGTATATTTGATATTTCTTTCATCGTGACACAGTATATTGGCTTTTCCGAGGGTGGGTCATGTAAACATATCTTTATATTATCCAGAAAGTCTCTCCCCCTAAAACAAAACAAAACAGAGGCGAATAGGCAGTTTGATGGGGGGGGGTGTTGGCACCTATAAAAAAAGGGTTAAAGTCTGAAAAAAGTAATATCGTAAGGGTTCGGTATTATCTCTCAAATTGAATTAGGGGCTGTGAAAAGATTTGCATATAAATGTATACAAATTACATGTATTCTGTAAAGGAGAGATCAGTGATTCTGTACCAGCATTGTTACATAACACGCCTAAAGACAGTATTTGCCAAGAGTTCCAATGTTGATTTCAAAAGTATTTTGACTATAGTTCTGTAATTAATTTATTAGCCTAATCGATAGCAGGTTTAATTTCAATTAAAAATTTGACTGCATCTTTTTTTTGGTGAGGGTCGTTGGTGCTGGTAAAATAAAAAAAAATGAGCGCAGTAAAAGGTGCCAAGAGATGGCGCTGTATCAAAACGCAAGACAAACAAGATCACTATTGGGCACACATGAGTATTACAGACCCCCATTCACTCACGTGTTATATCATAGCTCATCAAAAAATCATTAAAAATCAATCCCTCGATAGATTTTGCTATACTTCACTGACATTAGTCACAATTAACAGTACATTAAGACTTGATATGTTAATCAGGTACTTGACCAGCTCAATCAAAAGTTAAATGGCCTGAAATAAGACTAACCATAATTTCTGCCAGTTCATCGCCAGAAAAAACAGAAATGCATTGTGGGTAATAATGATTAAAATGAAATACAAAAATGCAGTCTAGCCTTCCCAAACGCCTTGATTATGAAAGAGTATGAACATAGCATTATGTATATCGTTTTTCTTTTGATATACAAACATTTGATCTATTTTTAATGAATTATTTTAATCAATAAATTCATGTGATCTTTACTTACGCCTGTCCGGAATGCTTTGCGCGCGGTTGAATTTCTCTCATGTGCCCTATTGCATGATATTCTATCTCTTACATAAGTTCAAACCTAAAAACTGCCTTCCCTAAATAGGCAAACCATTGCGTAGTCTACCGGTGAATTGCCAATTCTTCTACTGCCAACTCGTCCAATGGTCTACCTTCATTCAGTCTAATGTCATTCCATCCATCAGCAATTCGTCTAACAACCATTTGGTCCTGATAACCATTTGGTCCAATCATCACTTCGTACAATCACCAATATTCGTATATGACCATTAAATTTTCGTCTCATATATTCCTAGATGGTCTAATGCCCATTTTACTTTAATTCATTTCGTCCAACTTAGTCCAATTAGACCAAATGGTATATGGGCTAAATGGCTACTGGACAAACTGTTCATTAGACGAATGAGTGGACGAAATGGCAATTAGACCATGCATGTGGATTATGGACGAACTGATGGTACACCAAACGCTAGTAGACAAGATAGTAATTGGACGAATTGGCATTAGACCAATTGAAAACAAACCACCATTACATACCGATCGTTCTTGCTATAGTATCACACGAAACGTCCACTGTAGTGCCAAACTATGACCTCATTCTCATCAGCTTGTCGGAGCATGTTAAAACTGTATTCTAAGGCCGGTTTTAAGAAATCCAATTCAAAATTGTGAATATTTTGGATTGCTATATAAAATTACATTGTGCGTATAGGGCATAATAAAAAAAACATGAAATGTGGTCAACAAAACTTATCAATGGAAATAATTTACAATCAAAATACCAAATCAAAAAGTAGCCCCCCCCCTCCCCCTCATCTCACATCTCTCCACCTCTCTCCCTCCCCCCCCCCCTCTCCATCCCCCTCTCGCTCTGTTTTGTATCCCTATTAATTTTTTTGTTTGTATCATTAATTCTGTTACTAGGATTAAAAAAAATGGGTGGGGGCAAATTCTGAATCATTTTTGACGGTCGTGAAAGGCTGTTGGGTGGTTTGGGTATAGTCCCCCGCTGGGTGGACAACCTCGTGAAGAACTTTGAAGATGGAAATAAAACTATTTTTCCCCGAAAGATGACCGACCTGTATTTGCACTTTAGTCCACTCTCTATTCTCCCGTTCCCTCCCTACCCTCACCCTATTTCGCTTTACATTAATTGAATTGTTTTTATATGTTATTAAATGCATGCAACGTGTGTTATATTCTGATCATAATAGTTCAGCGCCTCTCAATCAGAATCTTATTTACTCGACGATGTTATTTTCATTCCGCATGACATCTATAGGGGAAGGCGGGGTAAGTTGAGCATAGGGGCAAGTTGAGTCACCACCCCAGGCCAATAATGAATGAGTCAGACATTGTGGTGGTGTCATGTATTGATGACCCATTACATAACCCTTAACCCCACCACATTGTTTTCAACTTTGAAACAAAAAGTAATTTTTTTAGAGGAAAAAGTACAAATTTCAGCCCAAAAAAGTAAATAAGGGTGTGAAATAGATAAGTGCTTTTTACCCGCACACGTTTTTAAATATAATAAAGAAATAAGAACAATATTGTTAGACCAGGGGACCGTTTCATCAACATTTTTGTTTGACAAGTTGTCAGATCTGACATCTTTTCATGATTCTGATTGGCTGAGAGGCACTGTTCCTATGGTAGCTGTCGGATAAAATGGGACTTGTCGGATATAACGTCCGACAAGTCCTTTCATGAAACGCTCCCCTGGTATGGATCCTCAATCTTGTTGTATTCTTTTACATGGTGGATGCAAAAGAAATATGTGGATGTGAAAATATCGCAAAAGTTCGGGCTGATTTTAGCCAGCCAACATGGGGCAAGTTGAGCCATGTTGTAATGTTTTCAAAGAATTAGTATTTAGAAATTAGAAATTCAAAGAATTTCATTGTAATGTTTTCAAAGAATTAGTATACATATTCAAAATATTGTTTATTATGAGGAAATTATGCCTCTCAACTTTCCTCCATCTGTGATTTATTGAGGCTATTTTGAACCCCCGTGTTTACCTGTCATAGCGCCAAGAATGCAGTGCATGTTACCACTTTTTTTCTAAATGTTTCATTTACAGAAATTACTATCGATCCTTTTCAGTAAAAGACATGTGGAGATAATAAGCTGGAATAACGCTACAGCAGGGATTCGAACACACAACATTTCATTCATGAAAAAATGAGTCCTTTGCTCTACCATACCAGTCATGACCCATAGGCCATATAGACCCCTTTTTTTCATTTAGCAATTGGATGTCTCAGCGACATCATTTGACTCTCACTCTGGCAAGTAGCGCAGGATCTGATCAACGTCTCAAAGTCATCTCATTCTCACATTCCAGTGCCTCAAGTGAATGTCAGTAAGTATATAATTAATTGTATACGGTATATATAGGGAGAGCTAACTATATCATATGTATGACCGATTTACATAGTGTTAGGTCAGGTGACAAGGTCGATTTAAGTTTGTACCACTAATCACTATCACTCAGTCCCAAAGATGCATAAGCGTGTTACTGTTTAGACCACTCTAGGCGACACCCCTTATAGTCCAGTAGATATTTTTCATACCTGGAAAAGTTGTTAAGTACAAGGTTTTTTTGTTGATTTGTGTTCTAGATGGGTATTGAAGTAAATTCAGCTTGGTTGCCACCTTGGCAACCTTGAGCATTTTTTCTTATTAGCCTAATTAGCATAATCATCTAATTAGCATATTACGATATGTAATATGCTACTTCTCTTAAACCAGAAGGATTAAAAATTATGAATAATGTCATTTAACTAAGAGGTCCTGTGACGAGGAATCGATTTATAGCAATAATTTAACATTTAAGTTATGCAATTATCGTAATCAGCCTAATTAGCATAATGAGCTAATAAGCATAAGTGTAATATATACGTATTTGTGGATGTCTATCCCAAAAATTCCCAATATGTAGATAATGCATCTTTTTTGGGGTTTTTTATAGCGAGAAATTCATTTATAACATTATTTTTCAATTTTAACCAATGTAATTGCTGTAATTTACATAATTAGCATCATGCACTAATTAACACAAGTCATATACATGTATATGTGTAATACATATAAAAATATATATTCCTTTGTCATTTTATATCGAAAATGCCAAATACATAAATAAAACAGTTATCCCATGGTTTTCTATGACGAGGAATTAATTTCTGACATTATTTTTCCCCCTTTTGCCAATGTAATTGTCGTAAGTAGAATAATTAGCATAATGCGCTAATTAACATATATGTGCAATACATATATTTATTTGTCATTTTATATAAAAATGCCCGAATACATGAAAAATACATCTATCCCATGGTTTTCTATGAAGAGGAATTTATTTCTGACATTGTTTTTCCCCTTTTTACCAATGTAATTGTCGTAATTAGTATAATTAGCATAATGCGCTAATTAACATATATGTGCAATATATATATATATTCCTTTGTCATTTTATACTGAGTGGGAATTCCCGCTAACATAAATAATACAGCTATCCTATAATTCTTCGAAGAGGAATTCTTTTGTGACATTATCTTTTTCCTTTAAACAATGTTATTGTTATAATTATCTTATTAAGCAAAATGCGCTAATATATATATATATATATATACATATATATATATATATGTATATATACATATATATATATATATATATATATATACATATATATATATATATATATATATATATACATATATATATATATATATATATATATACATAGATATATATATATGCAATAAATAGATTTCTGTGTCAAAGTACTGTCTACATCGGCCTGAAAACATATATAATACAGCTCTTCTAATGTTATCTATGTTGATGAATTCATTTATGACAGTAATTTCCATTTTAACCAATGTCAATGCCTAAATTAGAATTACTGGCCCAATGCACTAATTAACATCTATGTGCAATATATCAGTTATATATTCCTATGACCAGTGTGTTGGCTCAGTTGGTAGAGCGTCCGTCCCACAACCGGGAGGTCCCGGGATTCAAACCCCGGCCGTGCCAGACCAAAAGACGTTAAAAGATGGGAGTTGCTGCTACCCTGTTTGACGTTCAACGATTAAAGGGATAGAGAATCGTCGATCTGGCCCTGCTCAGCGGGTGCCAGGCCCACGATCAATTGGGCAAAGCAAATTTTCGGAGTATTTCATTTCATGTCTATTTCGAACAATAAATTATGGATTTTGATTTTTTCATTTTTTTCTATGTTAGTTTATATCGTGTGTGCCTGAAAACATGAAAAATACAGCTATCCTATGGTTAGTGGTAATCAAAATACAGGTGCAATACATATATTTCGTTGTCACTGAAGTTATTGTCTCGCCTGCATAGCAGAGGGAAACTATAGGCGCCGCTTTCCGACGGTGGCGGCGATGGCAGCGTCGTCAACATTGATATCATATAAACCAAGCAATGTCAATGTCATTATAACTTAGGAAGTATATGAAGCTAATTCATGAAACTCGGACATAAAATTAATCAAGCATTACTTACATCTTGCCTTAGTTTCAGGTCGCATGACTAAGGTCAATGGTCATTTACGGCCAATGAAGTGAACTAAGATCTTGCTGGGGGAATACATATCGAAATCTTAACCAAGGATAAGTTTTTGACATGTCGTCATAACCTAGAAAGTGTATGGACCTATAGTTCACGAAACTTCAACATAAGGGTAATCAAGTAATACTGAATATTCTGTTTGAGTTTCAGGTCACGTGACCTAGGTCAAAGGTCACTTAGGTCAAAGGTCACTTTGCGTCAATGAACTTTGGCCATGTTGGGGATATTTGTGGAATTGTCATAACCTTAAAATTTAATGGATCCACATGTAGTTAATGAAACTTTGACATAAATGCAACCATGTAGGCCTATCCCTGATATCTTGTGCGCATGTCAGGTCAAATGACCAAGATCAAAGGTAACGTCAATGAACTTTGGCCATGTTAGGGGTATTTTTAAACTTGGCATCATATCTTAGAAAGTTCATGGATCTAGTTCATGAAACATAAACGTATGGGTAATCAAGGATGAAGGATTGTTTTGCACATATGTTAGGTCATTTGATCATGGTCTCAGACCATTTTGGATCAATGGACATCATATGAATTGTTTTTACGTGAATATTTTATGCAATAGCTGTTTTCAAAGTCAAAACTGCTGCTATATAAAATCGTGTAATGCAGGCGAGACTGCCAGAGGCGTTCCACTTTGATTAGCTCATTATGCCAATTAAGCTAATTACACCATTAACATTGTTTAAAGTGAAATGCGATACCATAAATGAATTCCTCGTCATAGAAAACTATGAAATAGCTGTATTATTCATGTTTTCGGGAATTTTTTTATGACAAAGGAATATATATATATATGTGTGTGTGTAATTATATTGTTTATTATGTTAATTAGCGCAGTATACTGATTGCACTAATTACACAATAACATTTGTTAAACGGGGAAAATAATGTCACAAAAGAATTCTTCATCATAGAAAACCATTGGATAGCTGTAATTGTAATTGTAATAGCTGTAATTGTTTATGTTTATATATATATACTGCACATATATGTTAATTAGCGCATTGTGCTAATTACGAAAATTACATTGGTAAAAAGTAAAAATAATGTCATGAGTGAATTCCTAGTCATAGGAAATCATTGGATAGCTGTACTATTCATGTTTTCGGGCATTCTTGATACAAAATGACAGAGGAATATATATTCATATGTAAAATATTGCTCATAAGTTAATTAGCGCATTATGCTAATTACGCTAAATAAAAACAACATTTGTTAAACGGGAAAAATAATTTCACAAAAGAATTCCTCATAGAATAATACCATAGAATAGCTGTATAATTTATGTTTTCAGGCTGTTGTAGTACTTTGACAAATAACTCTATACGTATATGTTAATTAGTGCATTATGTTGATTATGCTAATTATGCTAATTACAGCGACTGCATTGGTTAAAATGGAAAAATAAAGTCATAAATGAATTCCTCGCCATAGAAAACCATAGGATAGCTGTATTATTCATTTTTCGGGCATTCTCGATATGAAATGACAAAGGAATATGTATTTTATGGATATTACACAACATATGTTAATTAGTGCATTATGCTTATTATGCTAATTACAGCGATTACATTGGTTAAAATGGAAAAATAATGTCATAAATGAATTCCTCGCTATAGAAAACCATAAAAGGGTTGTATTATTTACATATTTGGAAATTTCTGGATAGACATCCACATGCTAATTAGCTCATTATGCTAATTAGGCTGATTACGATAATTGCATGACTTAGATATTTAAAATATTATTATGCATGGATTCAACGTCACAGGACCTCTTAGAAAAATGATATTGTTTATGTTTTTATTCTTTCTGGTTTAAGAGAACTAGTATATTACATATCGTACATATGCTAATTACATGATTATGCTAATTAGGCTAATTAAAAAAATTGCTCAAGGTTGCCAAGGTGGCAACCAAGCTGAATTTACCTCAATACCCATCTAGAACACAAATCAACAAAAAAACCTTGTACTTAACAACTTTTCCAGGTCTTGTACATGGCCTATGAGACCGTCTACTTGACTATTACCCGTGTTAAAAAACTGAGACTCCACTCACGCGCGTTTGGGCCGCCCTAGCTTAGAACTAAGTGATTTTTGCGATTTTTTTTTTAATTGTACACATTTATAAGATAGGTGTGAATAGTAAAATAATGTTTAATCGGTACTCACCGGTTCTTTTGTTGCATTTCCAGACCACTTCTCACAATTCTTGGCAAATAGTTGCGGTAAATTCAGTCGCCATAGACAGGCTAGTCATCCATCTTTATTTATAAATGGAGCGCCCTTTACGATAGTTGTTAATGCCGCGGAGAAATCGTTAGGCATTTTGGCCTGTGTTCAAGGCGTTCTTTCTGTTCTATTTTTTATATTGGAGATTGTGCATTTGTTGAATAGCGCCGTCTACGTCAGGTATGAGATCGAGCGTATACATCTCTATGAGTGTATTACACTCTTCCAAAATAATTATGATTCCGACCTAGAATCACGGCCGTCACTAAAATGAAGGGAGGTACAAGTAATCCCCCCGTAGCGGACCGTGACCCGGACGAGACAAAGCGTTGGGGGGGGGGGGACAGCAATGTCTGTGAAATGCTGTGCCCCCCATGCTTTCGCTCCTCCGGGTCACGGTTCGCCACTTAATCCCCCCTCCATGGCCTAAATGCCCAAGGAGATGCGTCTCTTTATAAAAATTGTAGGGGGTACAATATGAAATATCCCCTACTATTTTTGGTATTTTATTATTGAAAGAAATACATAAATCTAA
The DNA here is from genome assembly GCF_018143015.1 of Lytechinus variegatus. Classification (NCBI taxonomy): domain Eukaryota; kingdom Metazoa; phylum Echinodermata; class Echinoidea; order Temnopleuroida; family Toxopneustidae; genus Lytechinus; species Lytechinus variegatus. Next base: position 3,409,812 of record NC_054750.1, read on the forward strand.
ATTTGAATGAAACATGTATTTTGCACCAGACGACCTGACTATGGGGTGATAAACCTTTTTCTAGCCTCTGGCCCCCCTTTGGGCAGAGTTTTCTGCCCTTTCGCCCTTTTTCTCCCACTATTCTGGATTTTGTCGGTTAATTTGCGCGGCCGTCGGGGGCTGGGGATTAGGAAAAGCGATGAGATGAGAAAAAAATCGAAGAGAAAATAGGACAGAAAGGAGGTAGAGAAAGAAGAAAAGAGAGTAAAGAGAGCAAGCAAATAAAAAAATAATAGAAAATTTAAGGAAGGAGAAAATAGTGAGAAAGGTATTGGGGTTGGTGAGATTGTATGTATCCGTGTAAAAGAAATACTGAGTTTGAGATGTTGTCCGTTTCAGCAAATTAATGTCTGCCTGTTTTACAAGAGCGGGGTTTGTTGGACTGTTTGCAAAAAATGACAAGCTGATGGAATCGGAAAATGTTCCAATTGCTTCATGTTACCGATAGTGATAGCGGTTGAAGGTAAGTCGCACTCTGACGCTCTAAAACCAGCGGGGGTGGGGTGGGGGACCTGCCCCCTAAATTTGATTGGGGACGATCGCGCTAATTTTTTTGTTGATAACATTTTGCTGTTGCTTGTCAAAAATTATCGGTCCCAACCCCCTGTAAAGCCTTCTTTTGCTTGTACAAAATTTTTGGTGGTCCCCTAATTTTGTTGGCTTCGTCCGAAAATAAATTGTGTTCTTTATTGTCTTTTATATTCATTTTAGGAAAAGAATCCCAAATTTTCAATTAATAAATTGTCTATGTAGTTATCCTGTTTATAAAAAATACTTAGAATCTGCGTTTCTCTTTATATGACTTAAGACATTGTATATTATAAAGGTTATAGGATAGACCCTGTCTATGTATGCTCGCATAAGTCGGTTAATTTCATATCCATTTTGTTATTGATATAAAAAAAAGTCGGAAAACGTAATTTTTTTAGCTCGCGCGTCGAGCTGGTATAATTTTATCTGTGATATATATTTTAAATGATATTCATTCTATTTTACGCTTCACAGCAATATATTAAACGTTGCAGCACGCGCTGCGCGCCCGCATGAATTAATGATATTTATCTTGTTTATTGGATAGTTCTGGTTATCAGGTGAATGATTTAAATTACCGTTACACACTGAAACTGTTTTGCAAGTGAAAGGGGATTTTTTACCCTGATAATTTTTTTTTTTACTAAGAAAAATCATTAAAAAATCAGAGGTTTTATTTGAACAAAATTAGAGTTAATAAATTTTTGTATGCTTGATTTCTGTCGTCATAAACGAGCTAATGCTCTATATTTTCCAATTTTAATGATCTCTAATGACTCACCTTTTTCTTTTTGGAACGGATATGAAGTTCTATTGATATATTGAAGGTACAGTGAATGTCATTAGCATGTATTTATAGAAAATGACATTTCCTTTATTTTTTTAAACATTAATTGTTTCCGATTTGAAGGAAAAGTGCTCGCATATATAGGCCTACGTCATCACTCAATTATCACTTTTTTTATTTTCTTTTGGTCAGGAATGGATTTTCCTTAATGCATACCAATTTCTTATACCATTGTTTATGCTATTTTCATAATAAAGTTTTAATGAATTCAAATTTGCACTACTTATTTTATTAAAAGACAAAATAACAAAACAACATCTAGTCATCATCATCATCAACGTCATTATCATGGCCATTACAACCATCATTATTCCGCCACCATCACCATCATCACCATAACCACCATCATCATCATTGTAATCAATCAACTTAATACAAACAATAAAAACACGTTAGTCAATTTCATGTGCTTCTTTCGTTGCAGTGGTCTGCTGTTATGGCTTGCGTTCGAGCAACAATGCTTTTCTGCAATTCACTATTTTTAATCCAATTTTATTTATGAAAACAAAGTTTTCAATTCAAATTGTGCTCTCTTTAATGATTTGCAAAAATAATACAGACCTTTAAACTATTACTCAGCATTTTTAAAAGTATTTTGTACATTAGAAATACATGGAAAAAAATCGCAGACATAACAACGAACGACACAGTGTTGCTTGGATCAAAAAATAATATGCATCAACATGATTACACACATTTTTTTTCCTCATTATGCAAATAAAACACCTTTTCTTTGAATTGGGTTGAGAAGAATAATTGCTCTTTTAATATGCGTACATTAGGCAAAATTTCATAACATAAGATCCTCTTGAAAACTAATCTGAACCCTTACAAAAATATAATTTTTATTTAGACTTTTCATCCAGTGTCGATGATATACGTGCTAGGTAATCCAAATTGTGACAGTAACAACACATTGTACGAAATTGAAAGAAATGCGGGGAGGCAAAATAATTATGTGCATAAAGAAATGATTAACCCAAATGACGCATGAATATATAATTCAAAAGAGAAATCACAGCACAAAATATATTTACTTCATAATTATGTCCACATCAGAGTTCATTTAAATTTTTGTGTTCGTGTCAATGTACTCTAAAATATAATTCACCTACATATGCTTTAATATTAATCTGTTAGGGCCTATATGAAGTAGGAAATAAATGTGAATAGAATAACAGCATATCCACGAAATTGGAATTAATTATTAAAAACATTTTTATTTCAGAAACACCATAGAATAATGTTTTATTATTAAAAGGTCAAGTCCACCTCAGAAAAATGTTGATTTTAATCAAATAAAGAAAGTCAGTCAGGCAAAATGCTGAAAATTTCATCAATATCGGATTTGAAATAAAAAGTTATGACATTTCAAAGTTTCCCTTATTTTTAACAAAATAGTTATATAAACATGCTAAATGAGAGAGTCGATGATGTCACTCTCTCACCATCTCTGTACTTTTTTATTGTTGGAATTATACAATATTTCAATTTACGATTAGGACCTCCTTGCCTGAACCACAAAATGTTAAAATAATGGAATTTCACGTGTTCAAGGATAAATGAAACTTCATTTCACATGACAATGTCGAGAAAACAAAAATATTTCATCTTTCATAAAATTAGATACAAAAGAAATAGTGAGTGAGTGATGTCATCAGTTCCTCATTTGCACACCGACCGAGATGTTCATATAACTGTTTTGTGAAATGAAACGAACTGTTAAAATGCCATAACTTTCTTATTTTACATTCGATGTTGATGAAATTTTAAGTGTTATGCTTGTTGAATTTTTCTCTTTTTATTCTTTTATACTTGTCCTTTAAGGGGGATACTCTAATCGAAACTCTTAACACTTTATCTTAAAATCGCATTTTTTGTAAACTTTGTGAACAACGCAAAATTCATAATTATCTCACTTTATAAAGACAAAATGTAACAGCCCATGCAATTTTAAGCATATACATAAGGCATTTTTATATACATGAAGCATAAAAGTAGCACCCTTAAAATGTTTCACCGTATTATGCACAATGAAAAATTGTGGGCTAATCATATTCCAGGTGCTAAGGCAGTGCTTCACACAAAAGAAAAGTCTGCGTTCACCATTTTCAATCCTTAAAGGGGTAGTACGTTTCACATAGTAGCAGGGACGATATAACACAAACTTTCTTATCATGTGGATATGAATTAAATTCAACAGTCTGGTTAATTAAACTGTTTTTGGTAGAAGTTGTCCTTTGTAACTCTGTCAAGTAGAATACCGCATGATTATTTGATATAGAAGAGGAAATATCTAAACATAATAACGTCTGAACCCGCTGGGCGGAAACAAGGGCCATCAAGGCCAGAAGTTTTTTACTTAACAGTGTTAGGGTTAATTGTTCAAATTGTTCAAGTTTTTTACTTAACAGTGTTAGGGTTAATTGTTCAAATTGTCAGTCTGGCTTCAGACCGTCTTATTCCACTGCCACTTGTCTAACTGAGATTACAGACTTTTTGTATGATAAAATGGACCGAAAACATGTTACTGGTGGTATTTTCTTGGACCTACGCAAAGCTTTTGATGTTATTCCTCACAATTTTATACTTGCAAAACTTAAGTATTATGGTATTACTGGCAATGAATACAACTGGATGGAATCGTATTTAACAGACAGAAGGCAATTTGTAATGATTAACAATTGTCGCAGTGAATTTTTAAAGATAAAATCAGGTGTTCCACAAGGATCTATATTGGGTCCATTGATATTTTGTATTTTTATTAATGACATGTGTAATTTGAAATTGCATGTACATTCTAAAATGTCTCTTTATGCTGATGATACCGCCATTTTTAATCACGGTGAATCAATTAAGGAGGTACAAAAGTATTTGCAAGATGATTTTGATTCAATATGTAAATGGTTAGACTTAAATAATATGCATTTACACCCGCAAAAAACTAAAGCCATGGTATTTGGTCAAAAGAAAAAGTTGAGGGGTGCTCATTTGCCAGTGAAATTCAGGAACATACAATTAGAAAATGTAAAAAAGATTAAATACTTAGGTGTCATGCTCGATCCGGGCTTGACTTGGTGTGAACATATTACTAATATCGTTTGTAAAATATCTCGAGCAATAGGTTGTATAAGGCGGATTAAGCATTTACTGTCCTTTGATATCATGAAGAAGCTGTACTTTTCTATGATTTTACCTTACATTGATTACTGTAGTACATCTTGGGGAAGCAGTGCAAAAGTACATTTAGATAAGATACAAAAACTTCAAAATAAATATGCCAGGATGCTTTTGAAAAAAGATTATAATACATCACAAATATCTCTGTTGCAGTCACTGAAGTGGCAATCAGTAAATCAGCGTATAAAATATCAGTATTGTGTTTTTGTATATAAAATAATGAACAATTTAGTTCCAAATTATTTAAAACCTTTAGTATGTAAACGGCCCGTGAAATACAGGACACGGTTTTCTTTGCGATGCCCCCTTCAGCTTCCCAAAGCTAGAACTGAATATAAAAGAAAATCTTTCGCATATTTCGGACCCAAATTATTTAATGCACTTCCTTCAAATTTACAAGCCTGTACGTGTACCTCCTTGTTAGTTTTTAAAAAATTGTGCGAAGCCTTTCATACGAATTGATGAAGAGCGAAATAATATTCCATTGATTTACAATGCTATGTACTTGTATGTTTAGATTGTCACTTCCCACTCTAAATTTTTTGATGTTAATTGTTTCTGATGTTAAATAGTTTGTATTTTGTATTTTTGACGTTGAATGTTTTTTGATGATATATTTTATATTTATCTTGACATGTATTTTAAACTGCAGGGCGCCTTTGTAAAGCAGTTTTAAGAACTGAACAGGCCTACCCTGCAGTATAAAATAAATAAAACAAAATAAATAAATAAATAAATATATATCGGGTAAAGACTTAATGTAGTTCAAAACAATTGACACATCCTACATACTACTGTACCTAGGCTTAGGGGATTTTCATTGAATATCCCTTCCATTAAACGTACGACTAAAGGGTGTTGACCCACTGAATGCATCCCAATGGGTGGAATGGCAGAAGATAAAGCAGATCTGTAAGAATTAATTGTGGAATAAGCTTTGCCTGAAGAATGTTCATGGGCAAGGAAGTTAAGTGAACAGGGATCAATTTGTTGTTTACAACACCAATCACACCATTGATTCCATGCAGATTGATATTGTTTAGACGTTCCTTGTCTCCAAGATCGGGCGAGTAAGTTGGCAGCTGATTTTGAAATGCCTGCTGCATTCCATTGTCTGCCGAGAGTATCCAAGCGGCTAGGTGCAGACTTACTGGATAGTTGTTGGGGCGACGTAGTTTATTGGGAGAAGAAGGGGTGGGGCAACCAGCATGTGGAGAAGAGAAGGGAACCAGGGTTGTGCTCTCCACATCGGGGCTATGACGAGGGCCAGTCTTGTTTGGTCTGCTCGAAGTTTGAGAAGGATTCTAGGGATAAGGCAAAAGGATGGAAAAATGTAAGGAGAAAAGAATTCCCACGAAATGGAAAAAGCATCAATAATATATGCAAATGGGTCGTACTTCCAAGAAGCATATTTTGGAAGTTGTTTATTTTCAGATGATGCAAACAAAGCAATGTCAGGGGCAAACGTGGTATTGATAATGCTATTAAAAATACAGGGGAGCAGGCTTAATTCCTTGTTCATGTCCCTCCTTGAAAGGACATCAGCAAATGAATTATCTTTCCCTGCCACGTGAGAGGCGGAAATCCAAATTCCTTATTTAATGCACCAAAACCAAATGCGTAACGCTATGTCATTTAAAAAGGGTACATTACCTCCCATCTTATTAACATAAGCGACCGAAGTGCTATTGTCAGAGAAAATACGAATATGGATATCCTGACATTGGCTACATAAGGTATGTAGTGCTTGTTCTATTGCTAGCAATTCAAGAGCATTGATATGCAAATCTTGTAACCCAGAAGACCAAAAACCTTGAGAGAAAGAATTATCTGAATGACGCACAGCTCCCCAACCTGATGTGCTTGCATCAGTGGATATTGTTATGGAAATCATAAGTCTCACGGGCGGGATTGAAAAGCTCAAAGGGCCGGATCCGGCCCGCGGGCCGTAGTTTGAGAACTCCTGTCCTATACACAGTCGAGCACTATTAGATATTGCAGTATATCACTACCTACTTGCTTACCTATATATATATTCATATATATTCTATTTCAATCTGATAAGCGGATATTTTGAGCAGGATTAAAGAACGAGTTATGTATTGCTATCATGCTTGCTGATTTTTGTGTGTCATTGCAATCATATTTTATTTTTGCACATGCTGAATTATGGGGGGGGGGCAAAACGATATCCCCCCAATATTGCTAGGGCGATCGCCCCTGCCGCCCCCATGATCGACACCTCTGAATATTCTATTGTATATCACCATGAATGACGAACACATAGACCCCAACCAAATTATGTTTGATAAACATTCAACCTTTAACCTTAAATTAGTAATCCCTGTCAGCAGGTTCAAAGTTATATAGCAGGGTGAAAACATTTAGTGCGAGATGCCATGGTGAAGTAATTTAAGATTTCATATATATAAGTGGGTGGGCACCATGCAAGTAAAAAGTAAAGTTTCATAAATTATGACAAATATTTTCTTATGTAATAATTATGTGACGCAAATTTTTCTTATCCCAATATGTTTCTCTCCCTCTTCTCATTTCCCCTAGTGTTTTTTGACACCCAATTCTTTCTAATTTTTTAATAAAAAGGGTGAAAAAAAGAACACGAGCAAGACGAAAATTGGGGGAATTGGCGAGGACAAGTAGCTGAGGGACCCCCCCTCTCTCTGTAGTATGACACTCGCATACACAATGTTTCCACTCTTCCCGAAATTCAGAAAATTTCAAGTTCATGAAATTTTTGCTTTTTCCAGGAAAGGTTCGGGAAACGAAAAAATGCCAGGAAATTTCGGGAAATCAGAAAATTACAACCAAACAACAATTAAACGTAGAAACTATCAATTTCAGGTAACATTTACGTAGCTCAAAATTTTCCGCTCTCGCTCCGCGTTGGCATTTGTAATAGATGATTTTTTAAAGAGGACGTGAACAAAAAATAATGCTAAATAACTTGATTTGGGCAACCTAGGCCGAAATTAGGCTCGCTGTATTATTGCCCGATTTTTGTTTAAAATCAAACTTGAAAATTCCAGGAAATATTTATGAACGTGAGCAAATTTTGGCTTAAGTTTCGGGAAATTTATTTTGGAGTTGTGGAAATACTGCATATACAAGAGAAGAATCTTACTCATCAAAATATTGCGTGCTCAAAGCGCAAGCTGACATTGTTTAATAAAAAAAGAGACACGAATTAATTAATCTTATTAATCATTCCTGAACTTACCAATCAAATCATAGTGGGAATTCATTAACAGCATAAAATGCTATCTCAGCATTATAAAATAAGGCGAGCGCAGCGCACCGAGCTAAAACTTTGTTTATCCCGATAAAAAACTTGAACATTTTAAACCAGTTTATCCCGATAAAAAAACTTGAACATTTTAAACCAGTGGTTTAAAATGTTCAAGTTTTTTATCGGGATAAACAAAGTTTTAGCTCGGTGCCAAGTTTTCGGTAATCATGAAAAACATTGAAATTTCATGGGAGTTCAACCGGGGAGCTAAAATCCAGACAATGAATATTTTTTTATTAATAGACTTTAAAAAATTTAAACCCCATTTGATATTCGATTGAAATTCTCGTTAAACAGCTAGTAAAAGCGGGAAAATAAAGTACTTTGTTTTCTCTACCATCATAATTCTCTTTCTCTTTAAATCTTCCTTTTTGGGGAGAGTATTTTGGTAAAAGAAAAAGATAATTGCTGGCTAGTGGGTGGCGAAATTTGAAACGTTGTTAGTCGAAAAATTCAAGCTGGCGCTGTTTAACTTAAATTACTTTCACCTAAATTCGCGATGAATACTAGCACTATCAAATATATAATTATTAACGTCTGGCGAAAAGAATAACAAACCGATCAGGTGACGAGAACGCGTATCACTTAATCTATATTCAGCTGCGATCGTGCGTCAGAAGTGAAGAGCACCTGCCAAGAAAATCAGGAAAAAGTCGTCAAAATGTAAGTTTCCCTTAATATCTTTAATTTCATTGTTGTTGGGAACAAGCTATTAACAATTCTTAATTATAATTTCAAAGTAAAATGTTTAAAGAGCGCGTACTTGTCAAATAATATCGAAATATAGTGTGAGTCAAAGATTTCTAACCCCGCATTTCCACTGATGTCGCCTATGAGGTCCATACATGTAATGTTTGGACCTCATTGGTACTAGGAGTGGTTTAGACCAAAAGCTTCTGTCTCTGTTATGATGGTTTTTCGGCTGAACTTCGGCGTTGGCTTCACTCACCAAATACAGGGACCAAAGTTCTAGCGCGATTTGTACAGGGGACTCAATGTCCATATGTTTATGTACTTAAGATCGGATAAAGTGGGGAAGTAATTTGCGCGACAGCCGAGGTAAGTCACTGTTTTTGTTCCTTTTAACTTGATTTTTCTCCATTATTTTTGGCAATTAATGCCAAGACTCTCAAGAGGGAATATTAATTTGCATTTTGGTCACGTTTATTTTCAAAATTTTTATTTATCAAAGACAAAAAATGAAGAGCCCCGACGGAGGGATTTTGCATTGCAAGTCCCCTAATTGTGGCTGCACGATAGCGAGCCGTCTGTGTATGAGGATAATAGAAAAATGTTTAAAAACTCCTCGAAACAGACGGCTGCCAGCTGTCTAGTTACTGTTAAGCCTAGAGTAATTGATTCCATTCTAATTTCTATTCCATTCCTTGTTTTTATTTGGCAATAAGTAGCTACCTCAGCCGGTTTGAGATCACTGTGTTAAATTGGCGAGATCAATAACATCATCAAAAACTATGGAAGCTTAAAAGTGCCACCGAGATGTTGAGATAATTATCTCGGGAAGTCGACATCTTGATAGCAAAAGATAAGATGACGAGATCCCAGATCTCATGTCAACATCTTTTAGAAGAGATGATGAGATGACAAGATCCCAGATCTCATCATGTCAACATCTTTTAGAAGAGATGATGAGATGACAAGATCCCGGATCTCATCATGTTGACATCTTTTAGAAGAGATGATGAGATGACAAGATCCCGGATCTCATCATGTCAACATCTTTAAGAAGAGATGATGAGATGACAAAATCACGGATCTCATCATGTTGACATCTTGTAAAAGACATGATGAGATGACAAGATCCCGGATCTCATCATGTTGACATCTTGTAGAAGAGATGATGAGATGACAAGATCCCGGATCTCATCATGTTGACATCTTGTAGAAGAGATGATGAGATGACAAGATCCCAGATCTCATCATGTCAACATCGTGTAGAAGAGATGATGAGATGGCAAGATCCCGGATCTCATCATGTTGACATCTTGTAGAAGAGATGATGAGATGACAAGATCCCGGATCTCATCATGTTGACATCTTGTAGAAGAGATGAGATGACAAGATCCCGGAACTCAGCATGTTAACATCTTTTAGAAGAGATGATGAGATGACAAGATCTTGGATCTCGTCATGTCTACATCTTTAAGAAGAGATGATTAGATGACATGATCATGGATCGAAGATCTTGTCATCAGATCATCTCTTCTACAAATATTCCTTCATATCCTAAAAAGGCTTCATGTAAATTCTCATTGAAATATCAAATGCAAAGACAATAGAATAATGTAAATATATTTTACTTTACATAATTTCACATTGCAAATAACTTTTTCTTCAGTGCTTTTCTTGACATGGAACCTCCCCAAATTAGGCTACATTGTGTTTCTCAATTGCCATTAATGCATCTTCAGTGCGAGTGGAAATGAATTTATAGCCAATCATTTAGAAGTTAGTATGATGGTGGTCCCCAAGTCAGCACACCTAATGATATGAGTTAAGATTTAAAATTGATTTCTTATTTATTTCACAAAATCTTTCAGTTTTGATGTTTCTTATATTATTTATTATGAGTAAGTGTACCAAATATCTCATAAAAATTTGAATTTCTTGGAAAAAAACTCAAGCAGTCGTTTTCAGATTGAAAAAAATGGTACCCCATTCACTTTGCACAGAATTCAGGGATTTGATGAGGAAGCTTGCATTTTAAGGCTGTCACATGAAATGCCCCAAATTCATTATTTTTACACCATTTTGAGTTTGACATTTTAAAGAATAGCTGTGTATGTATTGCATGTGTAAAGTTTGTTGTGTATCTTTTACTAGAAACGTATGATACACATGTGCGCATACTTAGGGGAACTTGCCATATACCTAGTTGTGTATCTGGACAATCAAATTTGAACAGCCATTTGGAAAAGTTAAGCAAAATCTCATCATTTTTTAAGTACAGAAAGTGAGGCAATCCTATCAAGAGCTAAATTTTTGAAGACAATTACAACTATATCGATGCTCATATTTTTTGTTTAATCCAAAGACAAAAACGAGGCTGCAGAATGTTAACGTGTCTGGACACCCCACTCCCCATCTTAATAAATGGCATTTTAAGTTATTTGATACCTACTAGTCTTCAGTTGAATTTTCTAAGAAATTCAATCGTTCACCTTTACGTTCAGTTTCAGCCTGATCACACCTGTGGGCAATGCATTGAATGATAACGAAACTTTTTCAGAGAGCCCAGTCCCACCTGTCCAGAGTGATGTCTGGAAAGCCATACCAACTCAAACCATCTCGTCTTGGGGTGGAGGTGTTCGGTATCGATCTTGCTCAACAGCAACCACAGGAAGTGATTGACCAGATAAAACAGGATGTTGCCCAACACAGGTCAGTGAGGTCATGATAACCACTTTCTTGGGTGTCAGCATGGAGGATTATCCTTTGTTCATTGGGAGGCATCTATTGTTGTGTCACCCCTTCCCCCCCCCCCCAGAAAAAATAAAATAAAAAAAAATAAAAAAAAGTCCTCTGTGCTGATGCCCAAGTACATGCAAAGCAGAATAAAGAATGAAGTCTTTACTTGGAAGAAGTTAGCTTGTGTGAAAACAGACAAATCTAATAAACTAATAATAATCAATCACTAATGATGTGGACATCCTCCCATTGGCAATGCAAGCAATATGTGTGAGGTCACATTTTTATACAACTCCACAATTACTTGTCTACATAATAATTATAAATACTTTAATTTGTGACTTTTATCAAGTAAATCCATAGGTCAAGCAGGTGTTTCATGGGAGGTCATGCACTAGAGGTTTCATAAATATCTCATGGGCTTGGGAGACTTGCATCAAAAAGCTTGGACAAATTGCCAAATGAATGTAAGGATCTCCATGGCATTTAGTGATTTTGACATTTTCAAATACTCTTAACTTCTATTTATAAACCAATTCCTATAGTTTCACCAATTGTTCTCAAACTCTAATTCATCTTATTATTTGATTTTTTCTGTTGTCATGCAAGGGGTTCATTTTCCTTTACTGTGCACAAGAACAGAAATCCGAGGCCAAAGACTGCCGGACTGTCGTGGGCAAAGGGATTTCAGACCTTCTAGTCCAAGGCCAAGGAAATGGCCAAGGCCTAACACTTGCCCTTTTAACAGTAGCCCTGAAAACATTGAACTCTCTACTTTCTAAAGTGAATACTTCCCCAAACACTTACCTAATTAGAGGGTGACATGACAATAATAATAATAGGCATTTATATAGTGCCATCTTTCAGAAATATTTCAAGGAATTAATCCTGCCCATTCACCTCACTTGGGTTGAGTGCAGCACAGTGTGGATAAATTTCTTGCTGAAGGAAATTATGCCATGGCTGGGATTTGAACCCACGACCCTGTGTTTCAAACTAATCTACTGGACAACAACACTCCACATTTTCTCCTGTGACAATTGATATGGACTTATATTTCATCTAAGAGTCATTTGAAAATATGAATATGGTTTGGAAAATGTATTTTTACACATGATATAGTCCTCTCAATAATCATACTTTGATTGACCTTTTGCACATGCAATCAAAGTATTACAGGAAGATAGGTCATTTTAATTTTCTTATTAAATAATTTGTATCAATATTTTTAAGATTGAATATCCCATTGTATATCCCACTCTATACAACTGGGATTTTTTTGTATTTTTGGGAGTACAGCTGTAGCATAATGCCCATGTTTTAATTTGTTTCCAGACAACACCTGTAGTAAGCACCCTATAAATGTTTTGTATTATTATTGGTATTATTCTTATTATTATTACTATCATCATCATCATAGTTATTTATCATTCTTCTTATTTTTATTATTATTGTTATTGTTCTTATTATCACTATTACTGTTACTATTATTATTAAAACAGGCTGATGATCTTCAGGAATCAGAGTGTAATCTCTGGGGACCGCCATGTAGAGATCAGCCTCTGGTTCGGAGAGTTAGAGTCCACTTTCTACAAGCATCCCAAGTCGCCCCACCCTGATGTCTTTAGGGTGTCTAACGTAGAGAGTGAGGGGTGCAGGGGGGTGGGGCGGACTGGATGGCACATCGATGGAAGCTTTCAGCCGGCACCATTCAACTACTCGCTCTACTACATGCATGTCGTGCCTAAGGAAGGGGATACAGGTAGATATGAAGCATGTCCGTTAAGGTCGAGTCCACCCCAGAAAAATGTTGACTTGTTGAAGAAAAAGAGTAAAATCGAACAAGCATAATACTGACAATTGTAAAAAATTAGATGTAAAGTTATGACATTTTAAAGTTTTGCTTGATTTAAAAAAACAGTTTTTACTCACACCCTGGTCGGTATGCAAATGTCCTTGCTCACATTTGCTTGTTGACCCTCATCTTCGCTTTCAGTTACAGATATTTGAAAAAAAAAAAACTACTGAGCTAGAACGTAAAGCCTCTGCGTTAGTTTGCATATTATTGACCTTTTATTAGCTCATTTCATTACGTTGTGCTGCCTTTGACTGCATTTGTGTAATAGCTGAACACATGCGCAAAACGTGAAGGTGTAAGCTAGGCTTTGATTTTGTTGGATTAAAATGAAATCTGATTATCTGAGAATATTTAGTTTAACCAGTGTCCCGTAACACAAGCATTAGCGATTGATCATACGCTTGATTTTCACGATTGATCGTACATTGTAGTCAATGGAATCAATAGTAGAAAAATGTTCTACGATCATTGCTAAGCTTTGTGTTCAGGTCCCTTGAAAGTGTTTCATCAGTATTTGTCACCTGACAAGTTGTCAGAGCTGGCAGTATGTGGCCATACCGGTAGTTATGAGGGACTGCAGATGTCCATTTTTACCTCCATGATGATATGCACTGATCTCCATGCCACAAATTTAAAGTTGCTTTGTATATTTGACCGAAAGAATGTTTCTTGTTTGTGAATGAGAACCCCATCATGAGAAGCCTCATTGGGCCATCGCCCCTTTTTTGTTTTGCCAAAAATTGATTTACCAGAAAGTTGGATTTAGAAAAGAAAGATGTTTATTTGGTAGATATATTCCAATTCTATATGACTGAATTACTCTGCCTCTGTCTATTCCCTGACTGTCTGCAGTGTTTGCCCCTTTGAATGAGATCATCATCGGTCTTCCTGAGGATCAGCTGGCTCGATGGGAGAGGCTATATATGATGAGTGACAGACGAGGAGGCTCAGTACATCCCCTCGTCTACTCCCATCCCCGGACAGGAAAAAGGGTAGGTCATCCAGCAGTTTCCAAAATTAGAATTAAGAATAATAATAATTATCATTAAAATTATAATGATTACAGTAGTTTCATTTATATCTATAGCGCTGAATGCTTTGAGTTTCTAAGTGTTTTACATGTACATGTACTTATTATTACACTGGTCATCGGATCCTGGCATGCACACGATTTATGCCCTTTCTCCACTCCCTATGAGCATTCCAACAAGAGTTGTTAAGCATACTACATCTAGGCTTTCGCGTCTCGCCAGGTATCAAATTTACACCTTTGTGGGGAGTGGTAAGGTGTGGATTGATGATTTGCCAAAGGACGCTAGGCCACGGTGGGATTTGAACACATGTCCCCCGATTGCAAGCCGAGAGTCAAGAACCGCTACACTATGACGCATCCACGAATACACCTACTAGGTACTGAAGAACTACACGGAACTATCCAGGCTTGAATGGTAAACACCTCCAACAAAAACATTAGATGTGGGGCATTACTGAACTAAATGAAGAGTTGATCATTCCATCTTGGTAGTGTACCAAAGTTGATTGTAGTGTGGCAAGGATGAGGGGGGGGGCTATTCACTTTTAGTAACCCCAAAATGACTAATTCTGTTTTTAATCTGGTTAGTGATGGTACGTGTACTACTGAGGGGGGAGATTGTTCCAGTTGCGGATCACCCTTTGACTAAACTAGTTCTTCCTGATATCAACTCATGTGTTGTTTGTGGATTATTGGCTAACATGTCAATATTCAAAACGCAATGATGATGATGGTGATGATGGTGAGGATGCGGCTGATGGGCTTGATTAACACACTAAACACCATAATCAGTTGTGAACTATTCCTATCTGTTACTATTCTCCCGCTGTCTCTTGTCTTTAATACAGACACTGTGCTTCCATCTTGGTATGACCGATGCTTTCATATGGGACTATGGTACACCTGGACAAAGGCCGACCAATCCTATGGAGACCCAGGAGATTCTTAATGAGATTCATCATGAGTTTGTCAAAGACGATGGTGCTGTTCAGTACTCACACAAGGTATCAATGATATGATTATAATAATGATAATAATAGCCGATTTTTATAGAGTGCTTTTCCCAGAATGGCCCAAAGTGCGTTACAGCATATTATTACCCTGGTCATTGGATTCATTTCATTCATTCATGTTCATATTTATATTACATTGGTCTTTACAAGGGGAATATTTTATTTTCATATTCATATTTTCGCTCATAAATACATATAAATCAGACAAAGCATTGCAATGTAAATTTGAGGAAAAAAGGAAAAAGAGGAACATTTCTCATATTTCATGAAGAAAAACCATTCAATATGATTTTTAATTATTCCCTTTATAATGATTATTATCCATATATGTGATATGTGTGCATATCACCATGGAATGAACTACATGTAGCATTGATAATAATACCTGCATTTAATAACTAAACGAACTTCAAATTTACACTTGTACCCATTCAATATGTGTTCCGATAGTGATACGTCCCTTTGTAAAACTGCATGGTTACAATTCCTTTTTCAATATTATTCAATAATTGTGCAAATATTAAGAATTTGATAAAAACAAAGAAATATAGCTTAATATTCATAAAACCAATGACATTACGTTGCACTTTGATTTTCATCTCATTTTCTTTCATCACATTTATCATCATTTTGCAGTGGCAAGTCGGGGATTTCATAATCTCAGACAACTTAGCCGTCGGTCACGAGGCGACGCCCCAGACCCAGGACTCGGTGGAGCGGGTGGGGCTGAGAGTACTCCATAGGACCACTGTCAAGGGGACGCAACCTCCCACCAAATGCTATCAGCTGGACACATCCACTTAGTGGGTGGGGTCTGTAAGATTTGGGTGGTGTTTGAGTTTCCTTTTCTGATAATTTTCTTTTTGCTGAAATCTGAATATGTCAGTGCTAGAATACATGCAGGCTGCGAATATAATAAAGATGTCAACACCGAATTTAAGGGGATAAAAGGACAAATAAGAATGGTTTAGGGTTATTTGCATGAATCCGTTAAACCTCAAGAAATAGATTTTAGTCGTTTTTTGTTAGAATACTAAAAAAATATTAGCTTTCAAAGTCTCATTTTAGTTTCTTTAAGAAATATATAGCAAGGAAAGATACACTTGGAAGTAAGTCGATTTCCGTATTATTGTTTGTTTTTTTTATTTGAATATCTTCACATCATCCACTGTTTCTTTGATGCATTAAAATTAATATTTTCAAATTACTTTAAAACTATTTCTTTCATAATTCAATCTTTGTTGCCAGAAACAACTTTGTGGTTCAAATTGAGTGTCTTTTAAAATTTTGATAAACCATATAATTATTTTTTTATCATACAAATAATTAAAAAAAGGCATAAAAATTTGCAATTACTCAATTACAAAAAGAGAGAAACTTGTACTTTGCTGTTTCAAGTATTGATAAAAAACAAAATTTGATGTTGGGTGTATTTTTGTCTCACCTGCATAGCAGAGTGAGACTATAGGCGACGCTTTTCCGACGGCGGCGGCGGCGTCAACATCAAATCTTAACCTGAGGTTAAGTTTTTGTCTCACCTGCGAAGCAGAGTGAGATTATAGGCGCCGCTTTTTCAGACGGCGGCGGCGTCAACATCAAATCTTAACCTGAGGTTAAGTTTTTGAAATGACATCATAACTTAGAAAGTATATGGACCTAGTTCATGAAACTTGGCCATAAGATTAATCAAGTATTACTGAACATCCTATTACAGTTTCATGTCACATGACCAAGGTCAAAGGTCATTTAGGGTCAATGAACTTAGACCATGTTGGAAGAATCAACATCAAAATCTTAACCTGAGGTTAAGTTTTTGAAATGACATCATAACTTAGAAAATATATGGACCTAGTTCATGAAACTTGGACATAAGGTTAATCAAGTATCACTGAACATCCTGCATGAGTTTCACGTCACATGACCAAGTTCAAAGGTCATTTAGGGTCAATGAACTTTGGCCGAATTGGGGGTATCTGTTGAATTCCCATCATAACTTTGTAAGTTTATGGATCTGATTCATGAAACTTGGACATAATAGTAATCAAGCATCACTGAACATTTTGTGCAAGTTTCAGGTCTCATGATTAAGGTCAAAGGTCATTTAGGGTCAATGAACTTTGGCCGAATCGGGGGTATCTGTTGAATTACCATCATAACTTTTAAAGTTTATTGGTCTAGTTCGTTAAACTTGGACATTAGAGTAATCAAGTATCACTGAACATCCTGTGCGCATTTCAGGTCACATAACCAAGGTCAAAGGTCAATGAACTTTGGCCGAATTGGGTGTATCTGTTGAATTACCATCATAACTTTGAAAGTTTATGGATCTGATTCATGAAACTTGTATAAGAGTAATCAAGTATCACTGAACATCCTGTGCGAGTTTCAGGTCACATGATCAAGGTCAAAGGTCATGTAAGATCAATGAACTATGGCCGAATCGGGGGTATCTGTTGAATTACCATCATAACTTTCAAAGTTTATTGGTCTAGTTGGTTAAACTTGGACATTAGAGTAATCAAGTATCACTGAACATCCTGTGCGCATTTCAGGTCACATGACCAAGGTCAAAGGTCAATGAACTTTGGCCGAATTGGGTGTATCTGTTGAATTACCATCATAACTTTGAAAGTTTATGGATCTGATTCATGAAACTTGTATAAGAGTAATCAAATATCACTGAACATCCTGTGCGAGTTTCAGGTCACATGATCAAGGTCAAAGGTCATGTAAGATCAATGAACTTTGGCCGTGATGGGGTTTTTTGTTGAATAACCATCATATCTCTGTAAGTTTATTGGTCTAGTTCATAAAAAGTGGACATAAGAGTAACCATGTATCACTGAACATCTTGTGCGAGTTAGAGTAGTTTTCAAAGTCAGCACTGCTGCTATATTGAACCGCATGATGCAGGTGAGACGGCCAGAGGCATTCCACTTGTTATTGAATATTGACAGAAGCTATTTACAGTTATTCACTTTTTTGAAATAATAATTCATGTACTTTGTGTGTTAAATAATTGGTAAAAAAAAACAAAATTTGAGGTTTGGTGTCAAAGTAACTGAATGATATGTTGTGCAATAAACTTTGTTTTATTAAAATAATCATTTTCTCCCTTGCTCTGTAGATCAAAGTAAGGGTTCCCTTGAAATTGTTGTTTTACATTATAAGCAGCTGAATATGAAATAAATATTTTCTATACAATAAAAGAAATGATGGTTTATTGTTCATTATTGTTAGGTGTACCTATCACTGAACTTTTTGTTCCTTGTATTAGAAATACGTGTGTGATCATGATGGTGGTTGTGGCGATGATGATGATGGTGGTGGTGATGATGATGATGGTGATGGTGGTGGTGATGACAATAATTATTGTTTACCTGGGTAGCCACTTCAGCTCTTATATACTGTTATTTCAGCTGGCCCTGAATAACATAATTATAACATTACCCTTCTCGCTTCTAATAATGTTCTTTTTACCCTTCTCGATTCTGTTAAGTCTTGAACCTGATAAGAAGGTCTTATGTCTGAAGTCTTTGGAATGACTCGGCCTAACCGACAACTTTTTCTTTTCATGTGGGCGCACTACCACTGAGCCACCATGTCCAGTGATGATGAGGCTGATGATGTTGGTGGTGATGATGATGATGGTGGTGGTGATGTTGATGATGATGGTGATGATGATGGTGGTGGTGGTGGTGATGATGATGATGATGGTGGGGGTGATGATGATGATGGGGGTGATGATGATGATGATGGTGGTGGTGGTGGTGATGGTGGTGATGATGATGTTGGTGGTGGTGATGGTGGTGGTGGTGGTGGTGATGATGATCATGTTGGTGGTGGTGATGATGGCTTTGTTGGTGGTGGAGACAGTTGTGTTGATGAAGATGATGGTGATCATCATGATCATTGTGATGATGATTTTAATGATGTTGGTAGTGATTATGTCAACAGTGATGATGCTGTGAGGTGTTGACAGTGCTGATAAAAAATATGATCATGGAGTTGACAATGATGGTGCTGATGGTGATGATCAGATAATGGGCATTATTGGTGATGGTGATGATAAAATGATGTTGCTAAAAACATATGAGACTGACTTGTGTTAATTGAGCTCGGGGCGATATGTACCCTTATGATAAAAAAAACCAAAGGATTCGTGTCTACAAATGAATTCATAGATCATAGTGTTTATAGCAATACTGCCCTCTTTCGTTTGAAATAATACAGTCACACTATTTCATGCACATTTGTTTGCATTTCTTGTTATGGACTTTTCGATCATGACTGGAGACCATGAACTGACCGAAGTGCAATGCCATCTGAAGCCTTAATTGTGTTGTGTTTCAGGAATTCAAAAATAAGCAGATCCTATCTTGGGACTATCAAGTACTGGTAGACTACCGGGTACTTCCCGTAAATTCGGTGACATTCTTCACCATCATCTTCACTTCTACTGGCAATTGAGTATTTATAATCCAACAGCAGTATCTGTTAAATAATTTTTCACTCTCATTTCACCGTCTAGAGTAATTGTTACTTCATTTAAAAACCACAAGACCTAATTAAAACTTATCGATTTCATGGGTGTTCCTTCTGAGAAGTAGGGTACATGTATAAACGATCTCAATTCATCTCCTTAGGTTAATACTCCATGAAAAATTCTTTCAAACAGCTAAAAAAAATAATAGCATCACCTTCCCCATCCTCATCAACTTCCTCTCCATCATCTTCATCACCATCATAACCATCAGCATCATCATCACCATCATCATCGTCACCATCATTATCATCACCATAAATCATCACCACCATAATCACCATCATCATCACTATCATCATCACTCATCATCACCATCATCACCATAATCACCATCATCATTATCATCACTATCATCATCATCACCATCATCATCACCATCATCATCATCACCATCATCATCATCATCACCATCATCATCATCAACATTCCCATCATCTAACAAGGCATTTACTCCCCAAATCACTTCAATTTTACCCCCATTGACGCTTCACTCCCAAACGACAAATGCAAATTTTGACAAGCCATATCCAAGACAAAAAGATAAAATTTTATTCAATTACTTGTAGCATGAATAGGAAAAAAAATAACAAAAGAGAGAATCTATGATTAACTACAAGACATAATATATACACTACTCAGTATCCTACTCGATGATAGAAAGGGGAGAAAAAAAGAACAACTTCTTTAGAACTGTGTCATCCATACATTTATATAAATGGAAATATACAAATGTACACAATGTAATTTAACTCGTTCAATAAGTTACATAACTAGATACAATACAATATCATTTATGACCCTGTATAGCAGACCAGTGACCATAATATAAATATTGATATCATCTTTTTTTTAATGATTCAGATTTGTTATAGAGTCGAGGATAAAATGACCATCAAGAAATGTTGGTAAATTCACATGAAGATTTGGCAAACTTTCAGAGCGACGGTCATACCGTGAAGCAGGAATTCAGAAATCAGAGATTATATGTGGGTGCTACCTCATGCAACCACTCAACATCACACAATGTGTGCAAAATTCCTTCAACCGATACCCTCCGTATAAGAACATTCGCTCACGACTTACAGCGTTGTACTGTTTTATTGTGACTCGACTGCGTATACTAGGTATATATCTCACACAGCAGCATACAAACAATTTGTCTGCAATATCAGATTCTTCCCTTTTTTCAGATTTGGAACTTAAGAAAACATTTTGTTGTTTCTAATGAACATGCGGTAAATACTTGTAAATTGTATGGCATTCAAAACATCATTAAAATACAATTAACACTATTTTCTTCCAATTCCCAAATCAGAAATGAAAAAATATTCTGCATCAAACTTTTAAAGAGTTTTTGTTTATAGACAACTTTAATGAGCGAAGGAAGCAAAATCATTTTCTTTGGCCAATAGATGCTCGTCCAGTTTTGTAATACTTAGGGTTGAATCTTTTTAATTCTTGGCATGGCCGGATTTTATTTGATCAGTTCAGTTTTGTGACAAACATCAAACTCCACAAAACTGGGAATATGAATGTGTTATAATGAAAGCCATTTTCAAAATGGAATGCATTATACGTCTCTTGTTATGAAAAAAAAAGTCAGCAAATATCATTTGTAACAGTTGTTTGAACACAACACCTAATGAATATGAAAACTTCATCCTGAAGTTGAGAGGGCAGATGGCAAGTGTATAGAGTTCAAAGAACATCTTCTTCAGCTTGACTAAGAAACTGGAAACAAGAAAATTCTATGAATTCCTTTCTCACCCAACCAGGATCTATAACTTATTGCTCCGCATATTTATGACTGATGAACAAATACATTATAACTTTTAAAACGCAGCCTATAGAACCCTGAAATTATGATCATTTCAAAACTCTTCAGCTTTGGACTCAAATCTAGCACAAAAATGAAATAAAATAAAAAGGTCTTGTCGAAAGCAAAAAGCAATTCATCTTACAGTCAGATTTTGTTTTCAATAAAAATTGGACTTTGGAAGACCAAGATTGTCTATAAATAAAATGGTAGAAAAATGAGAAAGGATTCTTTGAAAAACAGTGGTCTCTTGATATGCTTTATACGACATGGTGCCCATGAAAGCTTGATTCTGAAATTAATTTCTGCCCCTACCGACGAATTCTAAAGAGATAATAATCCCTTTCTCCTCATTCAGAGATTGCATTGATACTTAATGCATTGCAATTATTTTCCAAGTTTTGGCCATCCAAACTTTGAAATCATACTATCTCAATACAATGCTGCATACTATAAACAAGACATGGATAGCTAAGTTTACAAGTAACCCTTTTGTGCACTTGCGACTTTGGAAGGAATTTGCATTAATTACCACATTCATTTGGTAAATATAGAAATAACACAAACATATTGTTTTCCTTTGAACGATAATGGCTAGTTAGAAACTCAACATAAAATGATGGCTGGTTATGATGGAGATTAAAATAAAATATTTGCCCGGCCTGTTCTTTGGCGTGTATGTCAAACAAATAATTTGTTTACATCGTTAGCACACCATTGGCTTAATATATACTGCTTGTCAGCCATTAAGAGCTAATACTTCAAAATATTATATAAAAAAGCAACAAAAGCTTTAAAATCTAAAATGAAGTATGCAAAAGAAACGACTTTCCATCAGTTTCAAAACTGCCAACCATGGGGAAAAACATGCACAAGAAAGGTGTAGAAAACTAGGTAGCACACTTATGTAACATTACTAAAAATGTTAAAGAGGGGACAGAAAATTATCAATTCATTCACTGCTAACGATGTTTTTTTAGCAAAGTAATGTCAATAAAAATTTTACTTTTCATCTTCAATTTTAATCAATACCAGTTTTGTAAGTTAATGTATAACTCACTGCATCTAAGCTATTTTTTTGTATATATTTTTTATTTTTTATATTTTTTTTCTTCTCACTTTGATTGTATATATGATTTTTTTGTTATTTTTTCTTTTTTATATAGATGTACTATATACACTATGTCAGGCCATGGTGTTACCAAACATTGGATATTTACATTGAGCATTATATGCCTGTATACACATTTCATCTTCAGTACAGATCAACGATACAGTGCTAACATGCCACTAATAGGCAAATACACTACACAGTGGTCCCCAAAACGTGAACAAGGTGTTCCAACAAGTGGACTCGAATCACAGAACTAGTTGAAGAAATACCACTGAAGATTTGAATTTAGCTGCAGGGCGCAGTTTTTTCTGTTTGATCAAGGACAAAGATATCCAGTAAACTGGCGGGAGGGGGAATCCCTAGCGGTCGATGATTAGCAAATTGGCCATGCAGAAATGGAGATCTGAAACACTTTACAGAAGTCCTTCCACACCGAAATGTCTTCATCGACATAACTACATACATGACAAACGTTTGACACTTGTAATGACCGACTTGTTGATTTGCATCTCTTTGTTCTTAAATCACCATCAATGCAAACAGCTGCTAAACATGTACTTAATTTACTTAAGAAAAAATACATATATCAGTGATCACTTCAAGATGGTATAAACCCTGTTCTTTGCTGTGTAAATATTTTCCCCTTCTCAAAATTAATCTTAACTTTAATAATGTATATCATGTATGTTACAAAAAGGAACTGCTTACTGTCTGGACATCAGTAGGGACAGTCTGATGAACTGTCAACATTCTTCACCATTTTTTAATGCAAATGTAAAAGAAAACAAGACGGCCACAGGCCATCGAGCTTGCTATTCGTTCTGCTAAATGACGGGAAGTGCCTTGAATACTCAATGCTCTTGGACAAGGACATTCGTAACGAGAGAGTTCGCGTTTCATATTTTTCAATAATGAACCTGAGCATATGATTTGTCGTCAACGGCAGCAAAATTGCCACATTTCTATATACAACTATTCACACTATAATACACTCTATTTACAATCAGGCACACACTTTGTCATCCTACAAGTGCAATTTTTTTTTGTTCAATATGGACATTATTTTTTCATCTATTTCTCAAAGCTCAAGGCTAATAATTTCCTTCAACATTAATTTCAAAGTCATACCTTGGCTGCTAAAAACCAGAAAAAGCGGCAATACTACATTTTTGGAATGTATGGAGGGATATTTTCATCATCTTTCTATGTCTGTAATATATATATATCTCTCTATAATTTTTCAATTCCATAATTTTTTCCCCCAATAAATAAGCATTTGCCTCCACCACCACCTAGCAACATGCAAAGGAACAATTCAATAAACCTGTATTCAACTCTGAAAAGGTTTAACTAAAACATAGGTACCTAAATGGGTTCACTTTTGTTTTTTTTCAATATGGATAATTTTTTCCCTACATTAAAGACAACTAATAAAGCAAAGATAATGAAAATCTAACTGCTACCACATAAAAGAGGCACTTATAAAGATATACCTTTGAAGGTGTCCAGGAGGGTAAATTGTCATGGTAATAAGTTTATTTACAAAGACAGGATATACATTTCAGGGCAAATATGTTCTCACGCAAAAATGAACTTAAAAATTGGAAAAATAAATACATTGACAATTACCCTGCTCAAAAAAAAATGTCAAAGTTTCTTCTCTCCTGCTCCCGATATGAGTTGAACTTTATCAGACCTGCTGGACATTACTACGGTGTGTGTGTCTACTCTTGGTTAATTGCAAATGTAGGGTAAAAGGATGGATGAGTTCTCTTTTAAAACAAACTTGGTACACTGAATGACCAAATATGTATGACACGCTGATGAGAAAACACAAAGAGGTAGCAAAACCCTGTATTGAATACTGGCCGAGGAGCTGTTTCTCCATCTTGTATATAACCGCCCCATAGTTCGGCCGAAAGCGCGGGGAAGCCTCCATCACCAGAAGTGTAACATGGCTTCCCAGTCTGCTTCCTTTTCCGTCGGTATCTCCCAACAATTGTATTCACCGTTTCTCCTCAGTTGCTGAACCATTGCACATGGCTTCTCAACAAAACTTGGCTTGATAAGTAGAGCAATGAGCCTTCTTGTGTGCTCATCCTCGTGGGAGCTGCTGGCCAAGCATGGAAACCCATCGATCCGGCGGCAGTCTTACATCGTAAGGAGCAGCACACCATCGCGCACACCATGAACAGTTAGCAGAGTCCAAATTCCCATTCCACTATTTCAATTGCAAAGATTTTTAAAAGGTCAAGGACTCTCGCTCCTGTATTAGAGAGTTTCCAGTCTGTCTTTGAATGTCAGTACTTTACTGCAACTAAACGGATTCCGTTGTGGCGGTGGGGACGTAGACGGCAGATGGGCCTGGTGATGACTTGACATCGTCAAGATGTAGTTGACCTCCCATGCTGGTTCCGTTTCTCGTGTGGACATCCCAGGCGTGTTGACGGTTGGACATCACCATAGGACCCCAGGAGTCTGTTGGGGTAGCCATGGCTCTTAGTCGCTCCCTGAAGGTATCACCCTTGGCCTTGATGAAAGCATAAATCCAGTATATAGGGATCCACATGATGACGGAGAGAATTAAAAGCCAGCCGAGTGCGTGTGCCCATCCAGGGAAAGGGTAGGTCTCAGTAGCCATAGGGGGTTCCCAGGAGATCCAGCTGAACAACATCACAAACTGCGCAAGAGGAAACACAAAGACAAGATGGACAACAATTAGTGGCTATTCAAGAAGCTTGTACTATCATTCAAAGAACCTATCCTTGCTATATCAAAAATAAAAGTAAAGGTCACACGGAAAAGAACTTCACATATCTTCTTCTTCCATATCCGCCTGTCCAGGATTTGCATTTGACAGGCCAATGACCTTTGTAAATTCCACACATTTGTACTTGTATTCCTTTTATTCTATATTGTATATTAATAAATGAATACAATGGATCTTTTTCCAACAGAGGACAGGTGGGCAACTTTTTCAGAAGCCCCGAAGGCTTGCAGCTTCCAGGGCACGAGAATAAAGTTTGGTTACACTTACTGATAGCACAGCAGGTGTAAGGAAACACCAGTTGAGCTTCCACCAATTGAAGAAGATGTTGTCAACGATCCTGTCGCCCAGCATGGACCTGATGTCATTGGTGAAGTTCTTGACACCGTACACCCAGCCAAGACCGATGCACTCGGACATTCCGAAGATTAACAGCGCAAAGTCGGCGGCATACTTGTCCATAAGAATAACCCAGTAATTACCAGCCTGCACCAAAGAGAGAATGGAATGGTTAGGATTCAAATGATTCCAGCAGTAAATCTCGAGGTCTTGAAGAATCTTCATCTATGTTGGATTATTTATCCATAACATTTCATGGCATAGGGTGGACCTTTTACGTTTCTTTTGAATTCTGAGTATCTGATAATAAATCGTCTTCTAAGCTGGTGGAAGTATATTTTTTTGAGGACTGTGACTGGTATTCACCCTTAAATTTTAGATTGACAACTGATTTCATAATCTTGACAATGTAAGTCATAAACTGGACAATCTACTTCATGATCTCCACAAATTAACCTCGTAATCCTGACCAGCTTCCAAAGAGAAAAGGCAATAGATCAATCGAGCAGAATCTTATTTTACCCAGAGCCTACCAAGATGGTAGAACTGACAGAGAAAGGCAATGGGCTGAAGAGGACTTTACCAAGTTACAATGATACATATTAGGATAAGACTTGACAAAGGTTCTGGAAGGGCTCCCCCAAGTTTTTTACTATAAATAGGAAACAGACTGAAAAAAATTGCTTGGTATCTCACCTGTGTTACGCATATTAAACCAAGGAAAAATGCAAGAATGCAGTATCCTCCCAAAACAAAGATTTTCTTTTTCCTCAGATTAAATTCATCAGCAATTGAAGTGACTACTGTTTCAACTATACAGAGCTGCAGATTAGGGGGGGGGGGAGAAAAGAGGAGAAATATTGGTTAAATATTTACCAAAAAAAAAAGATGTCGACTGAAGAAATAAAACTCATCATTGTAATACAAATACATGTACTTTAATTTCAAATGTGTCCCTTTTATGAGCAATTTTTATGAATAACCAATTTCAATATAGAAAGCCAAGATATTATTTTGTATCAATCATTTACCTTTCACATCACATCAATTTCATATTCCATATACATGTAGCAGTGCTCCAACAAAAGTATGAATGAAATATCACGTTACAAATGTTTTTTTCAAACATTCAATCATATTTATAATTTGAATGAAGCATATGATGCAAATAATCAAAAAAAAAAAAAAAGACTTACCTGTGATCCTAACCCAAGGGTGATAAGCATAAAGAAAAAGAGGAAAGCCCATAGCGGCGAAATTGGTAACCTAGCAACGGCTTCTGGATAAGCAATGAAAGCGAGACCGAACTGTTCGTCGACCACCTCTGACACTGGTTTTTTAAGTTCGTGAGCCATGTAGCCCATGATCGAGAAGATTACGAAACCGGCGAATATGCTGGTGGCGCAGTTTAGTATAGGTACAATGAGGGCATCCCTAGAATGAGCAAAAACCAAAAGACGAATCAATGATGCTGTAATTTTCTACAAAAACGTTCTCCACTATAATGTAATGCTACACATGATTTTCTATTCATTTGTGCAGTTCAAACCTGTAATACTTTCGATTGCATATAAACATTTCTACTAAAATATATTTGAAGTTTGAGAGTTGAGTTGCCTTGCACTGGCAACCATGCATGTGTGCTTTTAGGAAGAACTTCTGAGAGCTTTGATCTGGTTCACACCAAATCGAAGGAATAAACTGATAAAGATATAACATATGAACTGATTGCAACATGACTCTACACTCAAAGAGACTTATTAATTTTGTTCAACATGGCATTACACTACCCAAGGTAACCCTATTTTAAGCATTCTCACCTCCTGAATAAAATGAAATTGGGACGAGATTGGTGATTGATTCTTACCTCATGCAGTTATTTTTAAAGCGGTTGTAGGATGAAAGCGTGATAAGACCTCCCCATGATGCGCTTAGTGAGAAAAAGATCTGTACAGCAGCATCCTTCCACACCTGTTAGAGGTAACCAACCAAGAAAAGAAAGAAACCAGGATCAAAATAAACTACCTCACCAATGTAGGGCTGTCGACTCAAAAAGGTATTTTATATCACTCTTCTGGTGCTCTCACACAAAGACTTGGGCTGTACGACAGCAGGATTTCAGAGCGTTTCATCAACATTTGTAGTCTGATAAGCCGACTTGTCAGACCCGACAACGTATTAAGATTGGCTGATAAGTACAAAAGTGTGACTGTTACAATGGCAGCTGTCTGATGAAACGGCCCTCGTTTTATGAAACAGAGTAGGCTGATTTTCTGCAGCCATGGATAAAAAATAGATCATTGCTCACCAACTTGGTTCGAGGAGTCAAAATGGACAAGGATTAATGAATAGGTAATGCACTAACCTTGGGGTTTTTGAGCAGCTCCCATCGGGGCTTGATAAAAAAGAGAATTCCATCCATGTGACCGGGTAGAGTCATTCCTCGAACCAGGAGAATAACAAGGACGATGTAGGGGAAGATGGCAGTGAAGTAAACAACCTGACAATAGAAAACAAGATGGAAAAGGCATGTGAATGTGATTTCATTAAGGATTACGATATTCATAGAGCAATAATGGCAGCAATAACAGGACGTAAGATGGTGAAATTAATCAACTTTAATGAAACACATGGGGTTAGTGATTGGGTCAGGATCCTGCATACCTTTGCATTAAACCTAGGGATATAAAAAAGAAATCATTTGGTTATAGCACCATCACAACTTCGTATCATATTTTACCTTTAAAATTTGGTGCTTTGCAAATACCATGCTGTTATTTGTCATGTGTCTGGTATTTTTTTTTCATGAAGTTTACACACATCATGTTTTGAAGTGTGTGAAATGATCAAGATGGTTCCATATGGAAGAATGGTGTGACATATGGTAGAGACACTGTTGGTAGGGACGATGATGACGTATTGCACCTTTCGCCATGCACCACGGTTTTCAATGGGATGTAACACCCATCAAGTACAGGGGTCCTCAGCAGGGGAGCGACACTGCTCTGTGCCACAAAGGAATTCCAGCTTATCACAATGCACCTAATCTAAAGGTTTCATTTCTTTGAAAATAGGTATTGTTTGATTGAACTGTGGTTCTGATTATCAATGGATTGATGTTGTAATAGGTTTTTCATTCCCTAAATGTTGTCACAATGTTTGGATTCCAGTGCTTTCCAGCAAACAATGTGATATTGCCAATTTGAAGATTAAAGTACATGTATATTTAATCAAACTCAAAAAGGCCAGTATTCTCAAAAGAGGTTTCATTTTTAACATGGTACAAGACCATGGACTATGCAGATTTATTTCATTAACACGCTTCATTTTAAGCACACTTTGCGGAAAACGTGCATTTAATTGGATTTAAATTTGTGTACGGGATGAAATAAGCGTAATTATGTTTTAAAATCTGCATAGTCTATGGTTTTGTACAATGGTACAATTGAAACCTCTTTTGAGAATACAGGCCATAATTAATCGATCATTAAAGACAGACATTTGAAAATGCCATCATTCACAAGCAATTGTAATAGGAATCCTGTGTTAATAAATAATTCATAATCAAAATAAATCATCACAGGCAGACTTCTGCAAACATAACAGTCATACAAACCGTGTGAAGCACTGAGAAAGATTCCCAGCTGAAACATAGGAGGGAAGAGAAGGGGGGAGGGGGCGATACCCACCTTTCCAGAGGATTTGACGCCTTTAGCGAGGAAAATAAACTCAAGAGTCCAGGCGAGGAGAAGACAGAGGGCCAACTGCCAGATGACGTAACCAAATGATCCCATTTCACCAGAGTCGTGTAAAACGCCATGCCTACAAGAAAGCAACAGGGGGTATAAATAAAGATCAATTAATCGTGTGACCTCGGACCTATTCTGTAGAAGACCCTTAGGATTTTGTTAATGGGGGTGGGGGTGGGGGGAGGAAGGGGCGTGTTTCTTACCTGTAATACTCCTCGCTTGGGCGTCTCCTGAACTCCTGGAGAGGGTCCTCGAAGGACAAGGTGACATTGCCATCGAAGGACACGTTGTAGTTTCTCCTCTCATCCATGGTCATATTGGAGACGTTGATACAGGTGTTGTTCTCGGTCATGATGCCGCCGTTCTCCATGCATTCCTCCACAAGCTCGCTGCAGAAGGGCGTGTTCCACTCGTGATGGCACCCGATCCATGGCAGCGAGGACGTCATGGACTTGAACATGTAGAAGATGGTGTAGGTGATGATCACGTTGTAGTAGATGGCCACCCAGGCTGACACGGCCACCATGCCATAGCCAACACCTGCAGAGAGGGAAGATAGGGTCAAATACATTACCTAAAGGTCACCTCATGACATGGGAATGCACATGCTGCAGGAGTGTGATAAATATTTTGCCCTATATCACGACAGTGATAGTATCATATGAATTCCTCTTCAAAACATGGATGCTGACTCCAGGATCACTACTTTTGCTGTGTGGTTATTTGAAAGACATTGTCGGTTTCCCTCAAAAATGGCACTCACAACTGTTCCTACACTCAGTCTGTGCTTTCAGTTATGCCAAAGTGACACTCCTATACCACATGTCCCATTTCAACAAACTGTCACTTGCTCCCATTTATCACAGACAGGGATAGAATTGTATTTTCGGTCACACAAGGGATATAAATTAGATACTGACCTTTCATCAGTGGGGCAGCTCTCCATGCGCTGATGGGTCCACTGCTGCTGTACTGACCAAAACACAGCTCCAGGAAGAAAAGAGGCAATCCAGCAAACAGAAGCATCACAATGTATGGAATCAGGAAAGCACCTATGAAGAATGAAAACAAAAATATGAAGAAAAAAGTTCAAAAATGAGGTTGTGTGATTCAAGTCATTACCATATAGGGAAGCAATTATGTGGATAGTCTGATGTAAAGTTTTAATGCACCAACACTCTTTTCTTTTTTATTTTGTTCTCTATCAAATCCATTGTTTTCCAATAAATATCTAATCGTCCTAATTTACAACTTACAAGTCTGAATTGTTTCAACTCCTTTTTATATGGAACTTAATATGATGCTAATATTGCATTTATATCTTGTTTGCATCAATTTCATCTTTTATTCACAGGCATTAAGAATTGCACTATATACACTTATGAAATCATTCTGCTTCCACATATCATCCACATTAAAATTTTGAATGGGAAAATTGCCCATGGGTTTGTTGCAGAAAAACATCTATATGATGGGCATACTGCTCATGTACACAATGCATAAAAGGAATATCATTTCCGGGCCGAAGCACCCTTGTAGGCCAGAGAAGCAATGCTACTTGACACAGACAAGATCACCACTCGAATATTAATTACTCTTCCAGAAAGTTCTATACATGTACATCTACAGGCAAGGTGTGAGTATGCAGGCATTCATCCCCCCCCCCCTTGACCCTCTTCACCAAAGTCCACCCCCCCATACGAGACAAACAGGCCCTCATGAATTACTATAATACGTGAAGTCATTCCTTCACTTCACTCTTGCATCAATGCTGTATCTTGTGAAGCAATCAACCAGCCGGTATTCTGAGTAAAAAGAGGCATCCCTGATGCTACATCGCTAACACACACTCCCTCACACACAATTTTCATCTGACTTCAACATCACCCTTTCATTCTAACCAGGAGCCGTCTTTATCATACACCTACGTCATGTCTCATGCCCCGAGGGTGGCAGTACGGAGTGCTCAAAAGGCATCTATAAGCCCAAGTGCTCCAATACCCTTGTTTACAACTAGATGCCTAATAAAGCATCTTGCGTCAGAGACACACAAATGTATGCTCTGTCAAGACCGAATTCAAATGGAATGAGTCTCATCGTGCAGATTGTTAGTCACATGATTCAGACACTTGCGGTGGAAAGCATCTCCAGACAAAATCTAATTTATGTGTAAGTGTGGCAGATGACAACATGGCATATTTGTACAGTATGTACATGTACTTTGATCCTTTTTAAGTCATCCTATTCAATCATGATAAAAGCCATAAAATATATATTCAAAAGGTAACTACATGCAAAATCAATATCAATTCAGAGCTGTTAAACAAGGGGAATGCCTCTGGCCGTCTCACCTGCATCACGCGGTTCAATATAGCAGCAGTGCTGACTTTGAACACTACTCTAACTCGCACAAGATGTTCAGTGATACATGGTTACTCTTATGTCCACTTTTTATGAACTAGACCAATAAACTTACAGAGATATGATGGTTATTCAACAAAAAAACCCAACATGGCCAAAGTTCATTGACCTTACATGACCTTTGACCTTGATAATGTGACCTGAAACTCGAACAGGATGTTCAGTGATACTTGATTACTCTTATGTACAAGTTTCATGAATCAGATTCATAAACTTTCAAAGTTATGATGGTAATTCAACAGATATACCCTATTCGGCCAAAGTTCATTGACCTTTGACCTTGGTCATGTGACCTGAAACGCGCACAGGATGTTCAGTGATACTTGATTACTCTAATGTCCAAGTTTAATGAACTAGACCAATAAACTTTCAAAGTTATGATGGTAATTCAACAGAAACCCCCGATTCGGCCAAAGTTCATTGACCCTAAATGACCTTTGACCTTAATCATGAGACCTGAAACTTGCACAAAATTTTCAGTGATGCATGATTACTATTATGTCCAAGTTTCATGAATCAGATCCATAAACTTTCAAAGTTATAATGGGAATTCAACAGATATCCCCAATTCGGCCAAAGTTCATTGACCCTAAATGACCTTTGACCTTGGTCATGTGACGTGAAACTCATGCAGGATGTTCAGTGATACTTGATTAAGCTTATGTCCAAGTTTCATGAACTAGGTCCATATATTTTCTAAGTTATGATGACATTTCAAAAACTTAACCTCAGGTTAAGATTTCGATGTAGATTCCTCCAACATGGTCTAAGTTCATTGACCCTAAATGACCTTTGACCTTGGTCATGTGACATGAAACTCTAATAGGATGTTCAGTAATACTTGATTAACCTTATGGCCAAGTTTTATTAACTAGGTCCATATACTTTCTAAGTTATGACGTCATTTCAAAAACTTAACCTCAGGTTAAGATTTGATGTTGACGCCGCCGCCGCCGCCGTCGCCGTCGGAAAAGCGGCGCCTATAGTCTCACTTTGCTTCGCAGGTGAGACAAAAATAAAACAAATCATGTCAATTTTTCTCTGAAGAACATATCCACGTCTACGACCAGTCTACAAAAATGAAACTGATACACACTAGAGCAAAATATGCAGGTTCATCTGATTCTTCAGTGCACCTCTTTGCACTAATAAGAACAGTAAATGACCTCTGAAAGGACACAATCTGATAGGGTCATTGAAAGAAAAGACGGTACAGACAAGTACCAGCACGGTGGAATAAATTGACCAAGACATCCTTCAATAATGCCTTGAATTACAAATTCAAACACCTAATTATAAGATAGCAGTCCGTTCTTCACCGGAAGTCTTATTACATATTACAGTATTAATTTTTACTGTTACATGTATGTGCTATGAACCTTAAAAGTTATTTTAAGGTCTACATCTACATGTATAATCATTTGCTGGCTCAAACTTGATTTGATATCCTGGGAAAATAAAATGATGCCCGCATGTTCATATACATTGATGTACATGTACAGTACATGCACATATTGTAGAGGTACATCTTCCATAGTTTTGTTTATCGCCAAGTTTCCAAAATTGCTTTTCGAAAATCAGAGCGGACATGTCGCCAATTTTGCTGGGCGAGTCTAAATGATGTTAGCATACCATGACGGAGCAGATGGTGGAAAAGTACTCGGCACTTTGAAAGGTAGTCTTATGATTCAGACTCCCTTTTTAAATCCTAAAAAAATCTAGTTCAATTATTTTTATGTCATTAATCATACACTTCAAACAAAAACATAGGATTGATAAATTGCAGTGCTGTGTTTACAAGAATCAGAGATAGTAGGCCTACACATAGATGTATCTGGATTATTGGGAATAGGCCCTACATATCATTTTTGACAACTTTTTTTTATTTTACAAATTTCTTTCAAGGGCAAGGAGCAGAATCTGTACTGAGTTCACCAATATCTAGACCATCGTCTGGTGATTCTTGCTTTCTCAGCAACCCCAAACACTCCCAAATACTGCACTATTGACAGGTATTATAGGTGTACTTAAATTCACTTTAATTTTCTTACAGTAGAAAAATAAAAGTTTAATGGAAAGAGGCTACAAATATAAATGGTGTTTTTTTTTTCTTCTTGAAACTGCATGTACATTTGGAGATGCTTATTTTCTCAATGCTTTTTTTATTTTTTCAACATATGAAGTGCATGTTGGTGTTCAGTTTTGTACAGGTAAAAATAATTCAAATTTCACCAGATGAGGGCGATGCATGTTTTTGTTCAATTCTTCATTTCCAAAGAAGAAAATTAATGTACAAAGCAGTACATACATTTCACCACACATCATTTCCTTTCTATCTAGGCCTACTGGTAATGGAATTAAAGCAAAGGAACATCCTTAACCCCTCCCACTCGTTCTCTGGTTC
Organism: Lytechinus variegatus; assembly: GCF_018143015.1. Taxonomy (NCBI): domain Eukaryota; kingdom Metazoa; phylum Echinodermata; class Echinoidea; order Temnopleuroida; family Toxopneustidae; genus Lytechinus; species Lytechinus variegatus. Next base: position 3,444,202 of record NC_054750.1, read on the forward strand.
CACTCCTACCAACACAAAATAACTAGGCCAAGATGGACATAATTTCTTAGGAAAAAAAAATGATAAGCATAACCAGCTAAACCAGTGCAATTCCCCAAAGATACCCTTGCTATAAAATGATTGATTGGAATATCAGATTGATCTGGCCCCAGACACAAGTGCAACAGAGCTGACCAAACTGACCAGACAACCTTGGCTAGAACCTATTCCTATGGGTTTTTCAGCCACACATCCCAGGAATGATTTGCCCCTGGGGTTTCAAACTGGACAATCCCATGCTTTAGAATAGTTCTTGAGAATATTGTGATTGGTTACCCTATTGGTTACTATACAAGAAGGTATGGGCCTACAATGTGTATTTATTCTCCCTAATGTTTGCCCCCTTGCTGGCATGGACAATGGAGAAGAAGCCCTTGGTTTCCTTGTTGGCTGTTGCTGGCCAATTTCGTCTTTTTGTTGTATGAACAGTGTCTCACTGTAATCTTACAGGAGCCTTTCAGACACTAGTTGGGTTATGAAACCAGCATGGGGCATGACTAACATTCCTCACCGATTGGCAAATACCATCTGAATGTGGCGATGATACAGCATGCTTTCACACCGATAGCGCGAGGGCCAATTTCAGAGGTTTCCAATCCCAACAACTCCCTTACCCCCTCCGCCTCTCTGTCCCCCTTATTTTTCTCAATCTCTTTCTCCCTGCAAGTGCAATAAGAGGTATTATTGACCAGAATTAGGCAAGACATTCATTCAAGCATCACCTTTGTTCCCGCATCAAACCACATTTGATCAATATTAATTCCATTCATTCTTAACCCCTTATCCCAATGCCCTGCCTTCTTATATAATACACCCCCCCCCCCCATTTCATTCAGTAACCTTGAGAGAAAAAAAGAGAAAGACCTGTGTACCTGGAAGAGGAAAAGTTTCAGACACATGACCTGAAAGGTTGACCTTTCTCATGGTCATGCCCTGGTCAGTGACATGATCTTATTACACAGGCCAATGGTATGATTGGTTTTTTCCTTTCATTGCTCTATATTTTTATCATCAATCTCCTTATTTACTAGCCCTAAAATTCAAACTATTTCAAACTGCACATCCTTTTCTCATTTTTTTTCCAACTCCTGCATCACTTCCTTTTATCAGCCATTGACGTGAATTCAGCAGTGGCTAAATCACTATCAAATATCATGCATTCTTGATGGTTGTTCGCGACTTGGACCTTGCAGGACATAGCAACAAACAAATGTATATATACATTGTGCATGCAGATTAAATAAATTGCAATGTCATTGCAATGTACATGTATAGTGCACGCCCACTTGATAATGTGCCCATTCAAGTATTTCCTGATGATATAACTTTAAGAGGTCACCTGATCAAGAAATCACAAAAAAAAATTCCTCCCATTGACCCAGAGTGTGGAATCCCAAGTATGCCCTTATCCATTCATGTGTCTAGTAGTGCCATGCTCCACCCAGTCAAAAGAGAGCCAATTCACGGTGACGCTCAATAATAGAGGGTACTTTTGTGTCTCTTTCCCTCTTTTTTTTCGGTGCCAGCTTACTCACATCTGGACAATTGTGGAGGCCATTGAAACAAATCTTTTTAATATCACATCCTACCAGGAATTGTCCATTACCCAGCTTATTACGAGCATTGTTATTATTTTGGGTATGAAAGGGTCACTTGATTTTAAACCAACTGGGGCCCTGCATCCAATGGATGCCAATACCACATGGCATGCCTCCTCACTGCCTGCCGTGTGAAGGTGACATTCTGTGCCAGTCCGAACGACCATGCTGGTATTTTGCCATGTGCCACGTGTGTTATGATGCTTTCGTCTGGTTGCAACTCACTGCCCATATTGGGATCGCTAATATTTATTTACATGTTTAATGTAAACAAAATTCAGGCAAAAATCATGTTTGTGTTTTGCAGATTTTTTTTCTTCATGCATTATCAAGGTAAAATGAACATTGTGCGATCCGATATGCTTTCGTAAAGAATTCTTTCTATTCTACCTTTTATTCGTAGAGATTTGTCGTAGAGATTTTCTTTTAGTCAAGAAATACATTTGAAAATTATCGTACAAAAAATTGTATAATCAAACACTCGAGATAGATTTTTTTATCGCAAGTATAGAAATGGGCCCGATTGCTTGGGGTTTTTTAACTTTCATATATTGGTGCAATTTCCTTTCAAAACTCAATTAAATTTTGACTCAATTTAAGCCCTACATGTACTGTACATGTAGTTGGGGGTTCAAACTAAAATTAAATTCTTTGAAAAAGTATGGGAGTACTCACTCTTTAGTGTACAAGAGCATTCCATTCCACCATGCACGAATCGCATTTTTGTGTCTGATTGTATTTTTTAGCTTACTCGGAAAAGGGGAGGGGAACATACATGTATACCCAATTGTTGTGTGTCCGGACGATCAATTTTTGAAAGTCATTTCGAAAAATTTATAAGCGAAGTATAATCAATTTTTATTACAAAATGTTGAGAAATATAGAGAACAAAATAGATGATTACAACTATTGAATTAATACTTTTAGTGTAATCCAAAGAGGAAATAAAGGAGGTTTCAAAAATATCAATTGTCCTGACACCCGACCCACCATCCTATGGGAAAAAATGGTTCATAAAAAATAAATTAAATGCAACAAAGCACTGCATTCTCAAGCCCCCCCCCCCAAAAAAAAAAAAACCCATGCACTTGATTTCTTTACACAAGGAATAACATCAAATAATTATTATCTTTCTCAATTTCCCTCCCTTTGAAGAACCATAAAGCCCTCACGCTGTATTGATCAAGCTCATAGAAACGGAACAGAGAGGGACATGGGCTGCTATAGAGATCAACAAAAGCGCGCCAACTCCCTGAGAAAGCATGGCTTACGCTTTACAATCAATATCCAACAAAGGATTCTTTTATGCGTAATTAGTCTACAGGTGTGAGACCCATTTCAAGAGCCTAATGCCAACTGGAAAGAATACAGGATCAGGAGAGGTAATGAGGGCATATTGTGAGGAAAAACATACAAGAGCATTTACTCATGTGTTTGGTCCAATGAATACCAAATGTAGCTAGTCTTCATCTCAGCTTTCATGCTTTTCTCATCTACTACAAGAGTCTGTGACATTAGACTATCATAAACCTGGCTTTTCCCCTAATGAATATTCATTACCACTTCAATTGAAAAAGGAAGTAGGTGGTATTGTGAGTGTGTTTGCTCATTGATTGCAAAGTGAAAGCACCAAATACCGAACTTCAGCATTTTTTCTCAGGACCACCTTGCAAAAAAAATTTCAAAGACAGAAATACTTACATGCATATCACAATTGAAGTGTGACGCTTTAGTAACTATTTTTAATTCTTTTCTCCACAAATATGCACCACTGAATTACGGATTTTCCCCTCCCTCCTTCCCCTCTGTCTCTCTCAGCCTACCACTTTTATTCAACTTTACCAGTCTATATAAAGGATTCACTTAAATCAGCAAAAAAAATTGTCAAACAATTGGGATAAAAATGTTGCATCTTCAGCAAAACCAAACACAAACACAATCCTCTCAATCTAAAAATAGAAAAAATATAGTAAAAATAGCGATACTTTTTCCTTTCTATCACAAGTAAACAGGGACAGAGAATCTATAGTAAACATTTATACTGACAACGCCAAAATACTTCATGAAATCCTCAACATGAACAAGATAATAGAATATCCTAGTTTTTCATGAGTGAGTCTGTATCAAATATTTGATGCATCGATTGAGCAATAGGCTGGATGTTTCAAAATAAATTCTATTCTTGAATCAAGCATTTACTTTAATCTCTCAAAGCCATTTGCCCTATCGTAGCTGTGGACTTTGACATTTTCCTTCAGAATGCAAAATAACTGTACAAAAAGATTGATGTATGGGACTAGTAACTTGCCCCCCTTGTACCCTTTCAGAGCAGGGTTGCCAGATGACAGAAATCTGATAATACCTCAAATTACAAATGTAACTTGGAAAGGGTTCTGAATTCTATAAATAAAATGACAAAAACTCTGGCCTCAATGAAAAAAAATCCAAATCTAAAACATTATTGAGGTCCAGGTATGAGAATGAATGGGACCAAGTTCTGAATCTTACCTCCGCCATTGGAGTAGCAGAGGTAGGGGAATCTCCAGACGTTTCCGAGACCGACAGCGTAGGACACGCAGGAGAGGATGAAGTCCAGATGGTTGGACCAGTTACCACGCTCCTGGTTCTCATCTTCCTTCTTGGAACTCTTGGACGTCTTTGAAACATTCGCAAGATGGGAGGTCTGGTGGGATAGGGAGATGGAAACAGGCAACAATGAAAATACTTGCATTCAACTTCACAGTTAAAACCAGGTTTCGTTATGAAGCATATTAAGTAAACATGGAAAAAAAAACAGAACCGATTTCATACTTTTAAATAATCTATTTGTTATGAATTAGTGCCCCACCCCCCCCAAAAAAAAAGTCATGGTATTATACATAGCCTATACTTAGCACTCTGAAATGAGAAGGAAAAAAAACATCTACATGTATTGACATCCAATCATGATTTCATGTACATGTACATGAAGGTCTTTATTTTTTTGAAAATATGAATGAATATTTACTGTATTAACGAGTACAGTAATACCTCGGTCACATTTGCTCTTCGGCAGCCTACAGTGTTTCAAAGACAGCCGTTTTAATAACTTTTATTCAAACTGCCTATGTATAGCTGGTACAAAAAAATGTTATAACGGCTGTTTTTCGACTCGCCGTACGGACGTCGTTGAGTAAATGTGACTGAGGTATTAACAAGTTAACATTCGGTATATCATATCATTCGGTTTGGTTGGTTCCGCTATTGACATTCTTTTCAAAATTCATACAAGGAAAAGGAAGCCTTCTATTTTTGCATTTTCTTTAAGTATATCACAGATAAACATTGTTGCATCAGAAATAAAATCTCCCTGATGTTTCCTTGCAATCTACCATCTAACTTTATAGTTTCTTACAGATCATTCATGTTTGTTTCGGAGTTTGTTGTTGATATCAAAGTAAGCATTCCCAAGCCTTTGATTTCATGAGTACATGTATGTGTAAACTAATCCTACATTTTCTGCATACTTACATCATCTGAAGGGACGTTCCCATTGGAAAGCACTCCGTTCAGAGGCAGTGTAACTTCACCCTATTGAGACAAATATAGAAAAGAATAGTTCAATTAATGTCATTATCCCGGACAAGGATATGAAATACTTCATCACGTGACAGGCTGATAATATCATCCAAGTTTCTGTCATCAATTTCCTTGTTACAAGATGCAAGGTTTTGCATTTCAGTTTCATTGATATTATCTGATCACACGATTGGGGAATCTTCCCAAGATTCCCTTCTGCATATTAAAGTGCTCTTTGAGAAGTAGTATCCTTTTGATTTTTTAAAGAAAGGATTAATCACAATTGGCATCGTTCTTGTGTTGTGAACGGAGGCCTGGATCTCAAATCAAGATCTTTAATAACAGAGGGGTAAAACATGATAAAAGGTACAAAATACATGTAAACAATTATATGAAAGAACAAATTAACATGGATGGATTGATGCTTTGAGGTTCATTAATTAATCATTAACCACATGACAAAAATACAGGAACCTTGCAAAATGCTCTTTAATCATAATGCACACTTGAGACAGCAGCAAGTCGGGCTTCATCTAAAAATATGCATTTGAGGCTCTTTTATATCAGAGCCTCTTGCAGGGAAAGTTTCTTGGGGCATTTGTCATGATGAGTCAAAGACCAGAAATAGAATTACAAACAAGAGATGATAACACATGAAAAAGGCCCTCTTACTGGGGCAAGCAATGCACCAGCAACATATACAGCCATGCGCATATGTTATCACTGTAGCATTTAATCTGGTCAAAACAAAAACATTAAAATCTATTAAATAGGGATGACCTCTGTTTCCACAACAGCTGGAACCATCACAAGTTCTATGAAAACAAGTTCATTACATTTCGAGAAACAGGTGGCCTTCACGGTGTCACAACTCAATACATATTTTCCCATGATAGAAGATAAAATGCATTCCACGCAAAATACATAACTTGAGAAATTAAGTATTCATGCAGGCCTACATTCATGCCAGGAAGTCCATTAAACATGAACTTGAATTCATTAATCGAGCATCGATCACCACAATATTCATTATCTAGGGTTAATGGATTAAACCAGTTATCATATCAGCCTATTCTAACTGTAAGTGTAATCAACCCTGCAAATGAAACAATTACAATAATTAGCTTTGAGCTCCGATGCAGATCTATTACAAGGTGAAAATATTTAAAGTCGGGAGCATCAAGCCCTCTCCTCATCCCAATTAACTTCAGAGCACCGGTGTTATCGCTTAATGAGAATAGAAACAGTTGGTTGCCTAGCTTACACAACGGTACAGACCTGCCCCCCCCCCCCTATGGCTAGACACATTGATTAGAGTTGTGATGAGAAAGATTATTCAGACCTACATGTAACTGTAGATTACAGATTTCAGAAAATCAGAGGTGCTTGCGACTGTTAGTAAACAACATTTTGGGGGAACGAACATGCATGCTCAATACTAGCTAAGGGAGTGGGGGGTCTAAATATATTTGTAATGGTAAACAGAAGTCCAGCCAAATCTTGCATCAGGTGAAAATTGGGTTTTTCAAGATTACATCAGGGAGTTGGGAGTGATTACATGTAGCTTCCAAAACTCCCATTTTAAATAGCTATCCCGTTTTAGCCAGTTTATTCACTTTTTTGTGGCTGTTATATAACCTGCCAGTAATGACAGAAATTTTAGTTTCAAAGTGGTTCGCATTGTCCCAACCTGAATAAATCTGAAATGCCACTAAAAAAGCTAGATGAAACTGATTAACCTTTCCTTCAACCCCTCTAATTTAAAGAAAATCTTTATTTTACTACAAAAACATTATTGAACTTATCGACACAAAACATCAATTTCTGGCCAGATTTAGCAACATTTGCTTTCACAGCAAAAAACACAATGTCTTAGAAATACTGAAAGCTATATCTTCAAATGATCGTGTAGGCCTGAATTTCAAAGTAGTTTAGAAACCGCTTTCTACCTCTTGCCCTCCTTCTTGTTCTTCATCTCGCTCCTGTTCCTCATCTAGCTCTTGCTCCTGCACAGCTAGCTCTATCTCATCCTCTTGTTTCAAGTGTGTCCACATAGTCAAAATGTATCAATCCAAATTACAAATTACCACTGGAATGTCAAGGAAAACAGATCCGTTTCTACCCAAAACATAAGAAGTGTGAAACCACCTCTATCGGAAGGAAGCAACTAAAGAGATCTCCTCAGAAACTTGATTAAGTTAACTTAAGTGTAAAAAAGTATGGCCGCTCGTACACGTGCTTCCACCTTAAATTGAAGATCGGTCGGAAACTCTGAGCCAACCTGTACTAAAAAAAGTAATCGAACTTGGGTAGAGCTTCAAGTTTGAACCAATCGGGTTCTAGGGTTTAATTTGTACATCCTATGTACAGCTCTGAATAGCATGTGCTGTTTCGGCTTTGGGGATCAGGCCCGGAACAATTTCCTGTCCGCTGGATGATGTATCTTTAACAGGTTGTGGCTCAGAAAGTTACCTCATGAGTTGCCTTGATGTGACCTTATTATGGATGGAAGAAATATTGCCTTGGACAGTTTCAACCCAAAAGAATCTGGTTCTTTCTTCCGAGTCTTACAAGTTCCACCCCAAAACTGAATTCCTTCTAATTTAGTTCTCACCTGTTCCTGTCTCTCCCATGTTAAAATGTTGCATGAAGTTCAAACCCAAATTGACTGGCAACAACTGACATTTCAACATCAAAACATTCATTTCTGTTCAAGATAATCATGGTGGATGACTTTATATAAATTTCAAGTGCAAATCCATTGGCAATTGTTCATTATTTTCTTAAATTTTTGGGCCACCCGTACCCAATTTTCTTGCATGTTCATTAATTTCTTTGCCAATTGCTTTAAAATAGCCACTGGTTTGTACATTGCATATTTGCAATGTAAACAAATCTTTGTTATCTCTCAAGTCCTGGTTTATAACCAACTAGGGATTACACATGAAATTTACATTGTAAAACAGATGAGAGCTCAGGATGCCAATAAAAAAGGTCAAGTTCATTGTGTAACCCCTATAGTCAATATGTACTCAGAGACTTCAAAGAAATTCCATTCATTGGCTGATTCTAATCTTTACTTTGGTCTGCAAATTTATCAAGTAATTGACTGGCTTTATGAAAGACGTTTTTCAGTAATCTTGTGTGTCTCTGTTCCTACAAGTATCTATGACCAAATAGATCAAACAAGAAAGACCTAGTACTTTAGTAGTGTGGGATGGCTTGAGAGCAGTGTGGGTATACAGGACAAATTCCTCATAATTTTTTTTAGCAAAGTCACTTCTGTCAACACAAAATCGGAACCCTCCAATTGGAAGTTCCCCTCATAATTAGAGGAGATTATGTACATCGATAAATGGATGTGAGGTACGGGGACATGGACTTCTAAAATTTCACACCCATATCCCTCCCCTCCATCCCCTATTCATTGTGGCACTGGAAATCCCTCAGGATCAAGCGCTTTTAACGGATGCCCTCTGCCTGAACCCGCCCTGGAAAGTTACTAGACTCAACATCCTCTTGCTACAAATCCTCGTCTTGGTATCCCCCCCCCATCCCCACCCCTGTTGTCCTCAATATTTACTATAGGATAACTCTTTATTTCCTCCTTTCAGTTATAAAAACAATGAATGCCATGCAGTGTACAGAACATTTATTGGCTCTCATCATCTTGCCTTAATATCACGTTTTCCTTTCGATTTCAGTGATTTTAGCCTGCATCCACTACATATTCTTTCCCTTCTTCCTAATTAGATCACTCATCAATCGAGTTGATGATATACCAGATATATCTCCTGAACAGACGAGAGACGGGCTGACTCATATGCAAATGAAGAGGACAAATCTGCATCATGCACGGTCCGGTTGCTGCAGTCTGACCGACTGCATCAGTCTGACCGTGTTTGGATGAGTAATTGGACATCGGGGAGTTGAAATTCTGCTCAACATACAACCTAAAGTATATTTACAATAAGGGGTTAAGGACTACATAGTGTAGCATTCAAAGCAACATGGTTCACACTGCTTCATTTTTCATGCAAATTAACTGCATAGACTGGGAGGTCCTACAATTACAATTATTGCAATTTGCAAGAGATGTTGTAATAGGCCCGACTTCATCTATATCATGACATCACCCTTCATCATTACTGCTTCAAGATGTTCTAGGCTGAAAATATACATGTAATACATGCATGAATTTACATTCTACATGTAGTCATCCTCCTCATTGATGTGTACATGAATGAATTGGCATTTTTCACCTGATGTTGGTGAATTTGGTAGATATTCAGCCACACCCTTTTAGCCCATTCACAATGTACAAACTTCCATATTTGGCACACTGAGGGCACATGCATGCTATAATACTACTACCCTCAAAACACAGACACACACTATACACAGCACAATTCCCTGTGCTTGTGTACTGGGTATTCATGGAAAATTGCGCCAAACTATGAGCCAAGTAGTCTGCAATTATAGTCTCTTTTCACCAAGGAAAGCAAACTACTACAGGTATGCATCTTATCTCACACAAATTCTTTGGTGGTTCCTTTCCAATGCTGACCACAAATTTGAATGTCAATTGATAAAAAGAACTACAGGTCCCAGGTACAATAATAGAATTCCTGAAGTTTGCTTTCACTTTTGAATTCAAAGAGAGGATTATCCATGTGGTTTTGTTATTGTGTAATACACCTATCAATTGTAAGACGCACCCCTTGACCCCCGGGAATGGTGCGTCATGGGTGGGTCATTTACCAACAAATTCGTGACTCAGGGTACCGTCATGGAGGCAATTGGTCAGTCAGAGCATGGAGAATAGGTGCGTCGTAGTCGGTCATTTTACCGGGGTGCGTCATAAAGCCTCAGCATGGTACGAACGGGTCTGTCCACGCACTTTACTCACGTCGTCGGGCGTTCATATTTAAACCCTGCATGCTCATCCTTGGATTAAAATCTTGTCTTGAATTTTCTGTCACCTTGCATAAGAAGTTATTTCACTTTTCTTTAGATCCATTTTTATATATCCAGCCCGCACGATGGCTCAAGATGAAAAACAAGTTTTTCTTGCAGCGCGCGTCTCGTACGTCGTTCCTCTCAGATCAAAAACTGATTCTCATGGGGGGGGGGTGTTCTTTGCAAAGGACGTCTTTCGTGTTGCGGATTTATTTATGATGCGCCGTAGGACATTGTTTTCTTTAATGCCTGCCAACATATTTTATTCATTTGTTGGTGAACAAAAACCGTTGCTTAATAATACCATATTTGCCGGCGTAAAGGCCGCACCCCCATTTTGCGAATCATCTTTTAAAAAAAAAAATGCATGACAGAATTCCCGGCGAAGTCGGAAAAATCTTGGTTGGAATATTGTTCAACAATCGCCGCGGAATGGGAAATAATAAACACACATGCTGTAATTCTTACTATTTCATCTTTTTCGCCAAGGCGACGCAAGGAAAATAATCCACCATCGACGTGAAGAAACGGCCGATCGAGGTAATCAAGCGCTGCGGATGAAAACAAGAGCTGCGGAGGTAAACAAGCGCTGCGGAGGTAAACAAGAGTGGCGGAGATAAACAAGCGCTGCGACGGTAAACAATCGCGGCGAATATATTTTATTTCTTTCAATTAACGTCTTCTTTTCGTACAAATAAAGTTGAAGGTCAAGTCCACCTCAGAAAATGTTGATTTTAATCAATAGAGAAAAATCAGACAAGCACAATGCTGAAGATTGCATCAAAATTGGATGTAAAATAAGAAAGTTGTGACATTTCAAAGTTTCGCTTATTTTTAACAAAACAGTTACATGTATATGAACGAGCCACTTACATCCAAATGAGAGAGTTGATGATGTCACTCAGTCACCATTTCTTTTGTATTGTTTGAATTATACAATATTTCAATTTTTACGAATTTGACGATTAGGACTTCCTTACCTGAAGCACAAAATGTTAAAATAATGGAATTCCACGTGTTCAGGGAGGAATGAAACTTCATTTCACATTAATGACGAGAAAATCAAAATATTTCATATTTCAAACACTAAAAAACAAAAGAAATAGTGAGTGAATAACATCATCGACTCTCTCATTTGGATGTAGCTGGCTCGTTCATATAACTTTTTTTGTGAAATGAAGCGAATCTTTGAAATGCCATAACTTTCTTATTTTACATCCGATTTTGATGAAATTTTCAGTGTTATGCTTGTTGAATTTTTTTTATTCAAATCAAGTTTTTGTTGGGATGGACTTGTCCTTTAAATAAATACAAAAGCACGGGCAGTGTTTCAATGTTTTTTTTTATTGAAGTCGGTGATGTCTCATGAGATAAATAATCTACAAGATGTACATCAGGCCATTGATTGAGTTTGCCGTGCCTGTTTGGGCATTTAGCATTACCTGCCAACATCCGCTAGCATTGAGTGGGTTCAGGAGAGGGCTCTGCGTATCACTGCCTGGCCAAATGTCTTGACATACATTGAACTTCTACAAAGTATGAATGTGACATCTCTTAAAGACAGACGGAGTGAACTTGTTGAAGGATTTGCACGCTCGTTGCTAAAATCGAAACGACATCACCACTTCTTGCCTGAAACCCGTAGGATTAGAATTGGTCTTTCCCTAAGAAATGCACATCATCTTGAGATTCCTCGGACTAGAACAAAAAGATACCAACAGTCGCTAATCCCCCACTTTGTGCAATTGTTGAACTCTGTAATATAATGTAATTTTATATGCAGCTTTATTTTTTTAGCAACTGTAACACTTTTTCCCGGGGGGGCCACTTACATTGGAGAGTGGATACCATGCGCGACCAAAAAAAAACACGTAAAAAGGATGTCTTTTTCACGATAGGGCACGTTACGTACGTAACGTGATAAGGGTGTCAAAAACACATAAATAATGAAAAAAGGGTATCTATTTCGCTAGGAAAATTACGTGTTTAGGGTCGAATATGTGGGATGATAAAACAAAATTAAAATGTTTTACAAAGGATGTCCTTTTTGCCCCAAAACTTCGTGTTTAGAGTCCGATTTGAGCGAGGTGTAGAAGTTGGGGTCGTACTAAACGAAATAAGGTAAAGCCGACGACCGAAGGACCCGTAACAATAAACATTCATATACTTGTTTAGGGGTTCATTTCAGGGAATATTTGCCAAGAGTGCCGTTTTGTTTCCAATACTTGTTAAGGGTAGGTTTTCACACGCCAATACTTGTTAAGGGGTGCATTTTCAGAAAATGGAATTTACGTGTTTAGGGTGCTTTTCGAGACCCCATGGTCGCGCATGGTATCCACTCGTGAATGGAAGTGGCCCCCCCGGGCACTTTTTGTACTCCCCTTTATTGTTTATCTTTAATCTTATTGATTTTATGTTAGGTTTGTCACCTTTTTATTCCAATGTTCTTTTTTTACTTACTTGAGTTCCACCTACATGTAATACGACTATTCGATATGTAATTCTGCCCACAGGCTTCAATATTTTTTGGTTCGTTTATTTATTTTTTTTACTATAAAGCATATAATGTACCAGTCACATTTCTTTGACTACCTATTTGCCTGTTTCGGCCGGAGAACATTGGATTCAGTGCACTGAATTTGCTATTCTCTGGTTTAGGCAGGTAAACGGGTGGTCAATTGGGATTGTGACTGGTGGTGTACTATCTACAGTATATCACATGGTTAATTCCAGACTTCATACCAATCTTGTAACATCGTATTTATATCGCTTTAGTTTTATGACTGTCATACAAGGCTCAAACTAATTTGAAATTGCAATTATTCACAACATTGATTTGTTTTATATTTTTATAGGACTTATATATTATTTTATTTGTCTTGCTATTTACAATTTTTTTGTATACATGCCTATTTTTCTTGTTTTAAATATGATATTTTAAAAGTGTAAATGTTTATTTATATATGTTTTTAATACTCGCAACCTTGCTGATGTGATTTTGACGATGATAGTTTTACAATGTTATAATTTCAATCAATAATCTTTTTTTTGAGATTGTCCAAATTAATTTTTCTGGCTTTATTTGTTATTTGTCAAGCACTAGAATTGTGATATATTGTAATCTTTTAATAATATACATGTACATTTTTACTTTGTAAATATGATGCTTCTTCGGACTTTTGTCATGTATCATTTTCACAATAAAACCAGAATTGAATTGAATTGAAAAAATAAAGAGTGAGAGAGAGGTAAAGACCAAGTGAAATAAAGACATTGGCGGCGGAAGCCCAAAGAATTAGAGGGTGTCTACCTTAGTGATGGACAAATGTAAGTAAAATAATTTGACAAGCAAAAAAAAAGGTCATCAACCTAAATTTTAGGGGGGGGGACAAGAGACATTTTAGGGGGGTCCACCAGAATTTAGGGGAGGGGGATGCAGGAAACAAAATTGACAAGCAATAAAAAAAGTTATCAATTAAAAATTTAGGGGGGATCGTCCCACCATCTCAATTTTTTGGGGGGACCTGCCCCCCCCCCCCGCCGCCTATGAATAAAGATGAACCCGGGGGGGGGGGCACTTACATTGACGAGTAGATACCATGCGCGACCAAAAAAAAACATGTAAAAAGGATGTCTTTTTCACGATAGGGCACGTTACGTACAAGGGTGTCAAAAACACAAAAAATAAGAAAAAAGGGTATCTATTTCGCTAGGAAAATTACGTGTTTAGGGTCGAATTTGCGGGGATGATAAAACAAAATTAAAATGCTTTGTAAAGGATGTCCTTTTTGCCCCAACACTTCGTGTTTAGAGTCTGATCTGAGGTGTAGGAGGTGGGGTCGTACTAAACCAAATTAGGTAAAGCCGACGACCAAAGGACCTGTAACAATAAAACATTCCTGTACTTAATTGTTTAAGGGAATATTTGCCAAGAGTATCGTTTTCCAATACTTGTTAAGGGTAGGGTTTCACACGCCAATACTTGTTAAGGGGTGCATTTTCAGAATATGGAAATTACGTGTTTAGGGTGCTTTTCGAAACCCCATGGTCGCGCATGGTATCCACTCATGAATGGAAGTGCCCCCCCCCCCCCCCCCCGGAGAGGAACACTGAATCTTTCTTGGAAAATTGTGGTCTTGAAAAAGACCGTTATTAATTCACGCACAAAGCAATTTTAATTGACATACCTTGTCATGTTCCCTCGGTCTCTTTCAGCGGGAAAATATTGAAGGCGGCATGATTCTTTTTAATACTTACGCTATTTTTCCACCTGCAATAGAATATCAAATTTCATGCAAACTTCGTGTATCACCTTGTCATCTTTATCGTCGCACGCAAATCGTGCATCATCATTTACTATTGTCAACATAAACGTGCTCTATCATCATCATCCTCGTCGCCATCATAATAATCCATAATGCCTAACAAGTAAAAATCTAAATCATTCATCTCAATGTTGTAACTTTAATTATCATTTTATGGCAATTCATTGACACAATCGTACTTATATCATTATTGTCACCATTATCATCACATAATTCATCCAAAATAATTTGTATTCACAACCAACCAGCCAATCATCACCACTGCCGCCATTTCCCGCAGCAGACCACAGCACACATCGCAAGGTAGGTTTTTATTATTATTTATTGGCCGAGATGAGACTTGGAGATGCAAAACAAAAGAAAAGATCAAAAGGTAAATATTTTCATTTTATTTTCCATTACGATCGATGATGATGTAAAAAATAAATTCAAAAATCTAGAGCGAGGTGCTGTTAATCTTCCTGGCTCCTGCAAGGAAGATAAAAATGATAACGTGTTAAATCAATGTTCCACATAATTTCATGAAAAGTAATGACATTCATTACAATTAGGTTGTGTTGACAAAAGTCTACCAACATATTGCAAACGTACTTATTACACATGCTATTGCCGGGAATGCCGGCCCCAGACAGAGTCAGTGAGTTGCACGGTCTCTGAGCTCTGTTACGTTCTATGGAAACAAATTTAGTCCCAAATAGAATTTAATTTGAAAAGTAAGTTATCACGTACCGGTACTGAAATGTTTTCTTAGTTAAGTCGTGCTTTTTACTATTTCATCCTATAATTGCGCTGTTTTAACTACCATTACAATGGAAGCGTCACTGTATGTAGTCCCAAACGTACGCATACGTGCTGTTTTTGACCGCATATTCAGCGTTCGCGCTTTAGGCCGTACCCCGACTTTGCTTCTTTTTCTCGTCAAAAGATAGTGCTGCCTATACGCCGGCAAATACGGTAGTTCATGATTAAAATGCGCCTCATAAAATGGGCGATACCAAAGACGGTCCTTTCAAAGACCCTCTCGTGCATTCGCCCCCTGAATGGGTATTATTATTCCATAGTATGGTAGTGGATCGTATTACCGAACACTTTTCATGAATTTGATCATGTCAAACACATTATTCCAATAAAATTCACCAAACTTTCATCATAAATACACAAATACCTACAAAATATAAATATGCAGAAATTTTGCCGAAATTGTTTTTCATTTTTACGACATCAGCTTCCAATCGGACCCCTCTTCGCTAGTGAAATATTTTGGTCACTTGAAAAGGTATCGTATTACCGAACGTGTGTTTTCTATGGGAAAAGTTGGGAAAACAACAAAGTCACTCATTAGCTATTTTGACCATATTTTATTGTTTTGAGGATATAAAGACTTCGAAATTGTGTTTTTGATAATTTTTCATCATTTTTCTATTTAAGTTCCCTTTGGAAGGAAGTTGCAAAGGTTTGAGCGTATTTGATTATTTTCTGACGCATATGATGCGCGCGTTCGGTAATACAAGGCCGGTCGGTAATACAATCACTCACTATACTTTGCAAGGTTCCTTCGCGAGAGATGTACGCGGATGTCGTATCGTATACAGTACAGCGGCGGCACGTTGGTGCCGCGCCCGGCCCGCGGAGCCGGAGATTTACTTGACGGAGTGCGTCATGGAGACAGTCGATGGTCAGTCAAAATCTGGCACTGGTGCGTCATATTTTTTCGTCCAGGCACAGTCATCGTAAGAAAAGGTCCGTCACAGTCGAGACACACAGGTGCGTCATGGTACATGGAAATCCGACTCACATCTGACAAGTGACGCACCATCCCCGGGGGTCAAGGGGTGCGTCTTACAATTGATAGGTGTATAATGGGAATGGGGGGGGGGGGGTGGAAAAATATTCACCCCTCCCCTCTTTATAATTCTAAAGATTGATCAGCAAAGAAATACGTCAAAATTCTTTCCAATGAACCAGTGTTCCACAACTTGTAATACATGTACCACTACCAAGTTATCAACACTTTTCAACTTGAAAAAGGAAACTTAATGTAATATAAAAGGAATTCATTGTTATTAGGAACAGATTTTACCATTCAGCAATTTCAGGTTCAAGTGTGATCTGTTTTTTCTTTTTTTTTTTTTTGGGGGGGGGGGGCATATTTAGTTTGCAAAATAATGGCAGCACTCAACCATTCCTCCATTCATTACTTTGATTAGTAACATTTAACTGGTACCTTCTGCTTTTCCTTGAAATAATTTGCATGAATGCTATTAAAACATCAAAACTCATTTTTACATAAAAAAAAAAAGCTTGAATCGTATACCCCTTTCATAAACCCCATTAAAATGAATTAGGCGGCTAATAGCAGCATAATTTGGTCGTAAAATTGGAGGAGGACAAGAGTTATCCGCATTACTCTGATGCTGCTATTATCCGCATAATAGCAGCATCGGGACAAGATTTTTAGTTTATGAACACATTTCCAAATTATGCGGATAATTGCCATGGTGCGGTCACAAGGTCACCCTTTTCCAACACAACCGCATCGGAGGGGGCGTGTCCAGTTGTCATGGCGATTATCCCCCTTTTTCAGGACGGGCGCTCGTAAAAATAATGCGGCTTATTTTCGGAGTTTATGAACGCAATTTTTATTGAATTATCCGCATTACTCTTAGGCGGCTAATTGGAGGATAGGTTTATGAAAAGGGTATAATATGTATTCTTGTGAAGCTTTCAGCCCACTACCAGTATAACAAAAATGCCGGTAATATAAAAACACAACAAATCTGGCTCACTGCCAAAACCCAGCAGCGCTCAAGCCCCCTCCTAGTCTAGTGCATTAAACTGTGACTTCTTCTTTTGTCACTAAATTGTGGTATGCAGTGATGATTGGTTGCTCAAGCAACATATCAATACAAGATGTAAGGTTACAGCATGTGATGCGATCAGATGGATTCTTAGACCCACCCCCTTGTTTTCTTGTTTACAAGCATATTAAAGACCATTGCCGAACAAATAACATTCATCAAAACTTTCTGCTACTAAACCATTGTAAAAAATTACTGTTGCCAATATCCCAATGACACTAGATATAAACAAAAAATAAAAATACATGTAAGTTGATATTTTCCTCTTTTTATTCCAGAATATTCAACTAAATTGTGCAATGCACAAAATGATACAGAACATACATGCCATGTACATTAATGAAAATTGTTTTGTTTCATAAATATATTTATCAAAAACATGCAATTAAAATGAAATAATAAATCAACCCATACCTTTTCAGAATCACAATTTAACTTCAACATCTCTGTCGGCAGGCCCAACAAGCGTTTCAAATCCTCTAAACAAAACAATAAAAGTCTTCTCGTTTCCACAAACGATTCAAGTACAAAATCATGAAAAAATCTCTCAAATGTTCCCAACTTGAATTCTGATCACCAATGCTGGCTTTTCTTAAACCATCAGAGCTCAGTGTGATGACTGCTCAATCAGTGATACATGTAATTAAATATTTTAATCTCAAGAAATGTAATTTGTGGACGAAGCAAACCAGTTGAGTCGTCCTTACTCTCCTCTCTACTTGTTTCATATAATGTTCATGACTATGATGATGGTAAAGATGTTGAACCTCAATGGGAGGTGTGCCGATATTCTTCAAGCTGATTGGCTGGCTAGATAAAACATAACAAGACCTCTGGTTACACTTGCAGAACATCAACAAAAGAACAAGAGGGCACACAGCCAAATTCTGGTAATGTCTATTGGTACAATGCTTGGCAGCTTTACAGAGAGATCAATACTCAGTGCAGAAATATGAAACAAAACAAATTCAGTTGCGACGTTCCCGCCATGTGATGTCTAGCTTCCCATACAATCAATATGCACTGTACATGTACTTCTAAAGACATGTATAGCTGCATCGCATCGCCATCCTTCGATGACGACGCACTCTATTTCAACCTGCGTCAAAGACATTTGTTTACATCCTCGCAGTGACGACTGCACTGCTAATGAAATATGCATGCATCTCGTGATGCGGTAACAATGTGCCACGAGCTGGAGTGGGGAAAAAACATGGCCTCTTTTATACTGATAGTTCATATAGTGGCGCTGGATATTTATATTGCAGAAAGTACTGTTCAAAAACAATTTTGTATCAAATTAATCAAAGATTTATCGATTCCATCACTGTTTTATCAAATATTTCAGGAGTCATCAATTATTACAATGTAGTTTGGGTTTTTTTTTCCAAGATCCTTTCCATTTTTGCTTTATTTCTTTAAAACGAAATTGAAGTGGCATTTTGTTTACGATATGACATGCTAGTTTGGTAGGCTGCATTGTAAGCCGGCAATTAATTACATTCTATTTGTCGCATCGCCCACAACTCCTGGCAGGTGCATGGGAAATGACACCACAGGTCTGTCAATGATCTGCCGGTAAATCCAGAAAAATTAGCTTGCGGTTTCCATTTTCCATGCAGGCGAATATGTGAGGGGGGAACCTGGTGAACGTCTAAAACATCTAGTTAGTCACAGGAAGGAAGAAAACGAAGGCCGGTTAATTTAGACGGCCAACAGAACATCATCTAGAGTCCGGGCAGCAAATAGTTATGATCATCTACTTCTTCATCATATATTTTTGTTTAAGGAAAGATCTTCAAGCAAATATGAACTTCAAAATTAAAGGTAGACAATTGAAAAGGAATGAGACTTTGGGGAACTTCAGCCTTTTATTTTTCAGACTAATATTCTTTTCACACATTGTAGAATTTATGTTGTAAAGTCCTAAAGCAAGAATCAACCAGGTTCACCATACTCGCAGGATTCCTTTATCCACCACCAAAAATATCTTTAGACAGGGAGGGGGGAAAATCCCCAAAATGATGACTACTCATCAGGAGACTGTTAGGTTTAAGACTAATCTCTTTAACCCCCTCAATGTAACTGCTTTCTGAACCAGGAAATACTACCCTCCTGCTTTCCAAGAAATGCATTATCAAAACTGCACACTTGTCTTTTCTCCTTTCTTTTTCCATACATATCAGCACATGGTGGCACAACCAACTGAAGGAAGTGTAAAATTGAGAGTACTACATGTTGATAACAGATATTGATATTACACCCACACACAAGTATCAGGAGATCTAAATGAACATGGAAGAAAAGTACTTCTTTCTTCCTACTCGTCAATAAAAACATGAAACACACCACTTAAAAACTTGGTCATTTTCATTCCCCTACTTCTTTTAAACTTACATCACATAATATGCCAAGATTTTTCTTATCCTCATCTCAAAAAGAGAATATTTGGGGGGAAATTTGAAGTATCAATAAAGGTTTATTACCTCTGATGGGTGAAAAGTCCAGTTTTGTACATATGGATCAGAAGAGCCACTAGAAAAAAAAAACCCACTTCATCAAACCAAGGGTCAAACAAAGAGAGCTTGTTAGGCAAGAATGGGGGAAAGGAATGTATCTTGGAACTTTCATAGGAGACCACACAAAGCCCAGGTTTTGGACCCCTTTCTTCGTTTGTGTCACAAAATCAATATGAAGAACCCCTCTTTCGTTCTCCTTTGTTGCTTTGGGTGTATACAAGAGGTTAATCTATGCTTAAATTGGGAGGTAATGATTCTCTTCAACTAATAAAGATTTGCGGGAGTTTCAGGAAAGAGAAAGTGGAGGAAGAGATACATTCCCATACGGAATGACGCTCCAGGCAGAAACAGCACAATATAAATTCAGTGGTCTGCAACACAAAAATCAGTGCCACATAACTGTAGACCATCATACATTTTGGCATCTTTAATTGAATTAGATTTATCTTTCTCCATTTGAAAAAAAAAGAAAAACACCTCTATTTTAACAATCCTAATTATCCTGGCCAGTTTGTGAATTAAGAAGCATTTTGACAGATTTTAACTTCATTTCTCAGAATAAACGCAGATACATGATTTTGAGTCAATTAAGTGACATCATAACTTGTGAAGAATGATCGGCATAAATCAATTCAATCGATGTCAGCAATCTCTTGGTCAGATTATTCCATATTATAAGAAATCCATGAGACAGTGCAGTCCTGCCTCTTTGCATGATAGTACTGAGTGAGAAAAGATAATTAATACAACACACAGCAGACAACTTAATCTATTTCATTGGTGTTGTAATCTGCCAGAATTAATCAAGTAGAATGCACTCCTAAAATTATCTCTCGTTATCACTAACAAGCAAACAGTTAAATACTAATTAGCTCTTTACAGATCACAAGCTAGCAAACAGATCAGGAAAGATAGATAGTGTATATTAGCTGTTTAGAGCTGAATTATTTGTTCAAGAAAGAACAGATCACAATGAAATAATTATTTAATCTTATTCAAACTTTCTTTTTCTCAATTTATTTCAGAACAGGCAACTTGAATAATATTCAATCTATCTCTAGTCATGAGCAAGGGGTAAAATGTCAGTAGGCAACTGAGAAAATGTTCCTACATAGTCATAGACCAGAAAACATTTTATCATTTTCAAGAAAATGGGGGCAAGGAAGGGGCACTCCAAGGCAACATATTACCGGAGCAGAGGTGAGCACAAGCATGCAGCAATCACAATCATTTTCATAACATTGCAGACAAGCCCATCCCATGCTACTACTATGAGCATGCAGTGCTAGTATATACTTCATATGTCTGGCTCATTAACATTTACAGCACTTGGGCTATGTGAATGGGATGGGCTCTCACTTCCATTTATGGTCAATCTGTACTGCACACACGCACCACTACTATCCACTAGTCTTTGCAATGCAGGCTTCCCATTCCAATCGGGCTATTCAGTCAGACTTTTCTCCAATACTGCCTTCAAGCATTTTAGAGTAATTTCAGTAATGCATTCTTTGAGATTGCATATTCTGTTTGTCATGCAATGCTTAATTTTTTGCCAGTTTTTAATAATGTAAAACCACTATTAACTTTACCATAGAATGAAACAAGACACCCTACATGTAGAACACAAATGTGATCAAAGATCATTTTATGATTTTCCCTCAAAATAGTTTGGATCTAATATCATAACTCAAGAAATCTTTTTACCAGTTGGAAATTCTTAGTGAACAGCAAACACAGAATATGCAAACGAATTCAACTAAAATGGAATAATTCTCCCCTGATATCGAAGAAAAGATGTCTTGAACTCTAGATCTGATTTTTGCCAGAAGACAAGAATGGAGAAGCCTGCCAATTGATGCAAGGCAAGCCTAAATCAGGTTTTTCATTCATCTCTTTTATCGTAAAAATCTTGGCAGCAATGTGCTTGAATTGAAAGGGGTGGAGGGGAATTTGATCCATCTGACCCAACTATGGCAGGCTTGCATTCTACATGACCTCTTTGGGAAAACATGGGAGAAGGTCTTACAGACCAGGCTTACATAGGGGTAAGAACGAGTAAGAATATAGGTTAGATCTACCATTAGACTTAGACATTGAGTTTACAGAAAAGTTACATGTACAAATCAGAATGATAAAAATTAAATTGAAAGTGCATTGGACTTGGAGGCACATGTAGGACTTTATATCGAGTCATAAAAAATGCACTAAACCAAAAACTAAAGGGCAATAGATTCTAATTTAATTAAACTCACCAGAACTTCAAGTTCAGACTTGTCACTTGACACAACTTAAGACTTTAAGTTCAATCTAAAATCAGGCAGCAATTCGGATCTTTCTTACTAATACTAGACTTAATCGTAACCGTTTTTCCTTTAGATCTAGGTCTACTCTAATTTGAGTAGATCCTAAGTAACGTTAGATCTCTGTTCTAGTAGTCTAGATCTGTTAGTGTTACTGTTAGATCTAGACTCATGGCTAACATGGCTAACTAAAAATCTAGTTCAACGTCTTCAGTTAACATTAATTATATTATTTGTCACGTTTGTTTATACAAGTTCAAGTGTTATTTGTTAAACCATTGGATTCCTATCAAATTCAAGAGAAACAGAACTATGCTGTATATCTAGATAAACTCTCAATTTGAATTTATGAGCGCGATCATGGTTCAATTTCCGAGGCGAAGTGAAGACAGTCAAGAGAGTTCGGAAATTTTCCCGCGCGATAGTGTTACGACGTGGGATTCGAGCACTCGATGTGGATTCCGGCGGCACCGGCCACGCTTCAGAGAATCCCGCCTCATGGCGAGAGAACCGGCGAGCGCTAACAATGCAAAGACAATTTTTTTTTGTCGCGGACAAAAACCCGCATGGTCTGCAATTCTTCACCATATGCTTAGCAGCACTTTACTAAATTATGAGCGAAATATTAAATAGCCAGGTAACCGGACAGATTTAGACATAAAAGACAATGTCAACAAGCAACATGTTTTGAAAATCAAGTTATTAACAATATATGAAAAATTTTCATGTGATAAATGTGACAACAAAAAACACCGGTAACATGCAGTTAACGTGCAGACGTGGCATGGCCTCCAACTTCCAACTTCAATCCATCATTTTTTAAACAATTCTACAAGAAAGTTCTCAAAAGTGAATAAAATGAATAACATAATACTTACAGCTTCCATCGCTTTTGATGACTGAAACGAAGTCATGATTTTTCTTCAAACCGATGACTCCTAAACGAATGTTTTCCAAGATAAACTTGTGTTAAAATTTTTCTACCTTCTCTCACGGCGTCGCTAAGAAAGATGCCGTCTATTTTCTTTTTTTTGCATGGAAAACACCGGTACATCGACAGCGCATGTGCACGTAGTGGAGTAGTAGTTTAGCTTATGAATATTTATGAAGTTCATTCATGGAGGTTTCATGTAGAAATGGGGTATACTTGTATTACTGCCCTTCTTTTGTTTGAGTTTCTATCCGTTAGACTTTCTTGTGATTGATTAATGTTATCAAATAAAGTATTTTAATTCTAAAATGAAAATAATTTAGAAAATAATTTTCTTAATACAAAAATATTATATATCGAAATTATACGATTCACCTATTATTTAATGGACGAGTCATCGGAAAGAAAGTCTCGCAAAGGTCAACAAACGGTCATTTTCACTCTCGAACATCGTGTGTGGATTAATTTTTAATAGGTAAATGTCTTTTATCGAAAATTAATGAGCTTGATATTTCAGATTTATAACTATCATTAAAACTTGATTGAATTACACATCTTCTATACGCTTGGCAAGAAACAAACTACGTTTGTAATACTCTGTTAATTCTTCACTTTTACACCCCCATTGAAAAATGGTACCAAACCAAAATATAAACACACGCGGTGCACGAGGTATGGCGGGAAACGTGCTCTCTATTTGTATACAAACAGACGACAATCTGATCACTTCCGTTCTCGACTGTCCTATTGGATCCTGGATATTGGCAAAGTTCTGAAGAAAAAAAATTGCTGAAGAGAAGTGACCAGTTGCTCCTGAGTAATTGTATGAATAGATGAAAAGAGGAAAGTTGCTTACCGTGAAAAGATGATAAAGAAGCATGAAAGTGAAGACAAAATATTAACACCTCGTCGATAAAAAAAATAATGACATTCGGACTAATATCTACTTAACAACGCGAAACTGAGCTTTATTTCTCTTCATCATCTATTATACCATTATTTGGATCTGGATGTAATACAGTGCAGGACCGTTAGGTATAATGCACTTCATGGGTTTATGTGTGAATCGGATCAAAATCATACTTATTAAGTTATTATGGGATTTTGTTAAATACATGAATATATTATCTTTTTAAAAAAAAATCAATGCGTGTGTATATCAATAAAGAGGTCAGTTAAGACGTATGCCAACTGGTTTATCACCCCAACCCCCTTCCCGCACGGTCGATTAAGAAAAAAATAAAGGAAAAACAAATTTAAAGGTAAAAAAGACATGAAAATGAATTGACAAAAACTTCACAAAATTGTAATTTCGATATTCTCTACTATTTAGAATAATTGTTTTAGCCGTATACATGCCTCAGCCATTCGTTTTACTCAGGGTTATAGAAATATTATCGAATATTTACGTAAAATAAGATTTTGTTTTTATTTTTTTATTCTTAGATTTAATGTTTGACTTGGGTTTGCTCAGTAGTGATACAAGATAACATTAATGAACGGAAGAGGACACCAATGGCATCACACCCAAGTTATTTTATTATTTTGTAATATGATATTTTCTTCATTTTTTTTTGTTCGGATATACTGCAAAATATGGTGTGATTTTGCCTTCAATCTGTGCAATCACTTTCAGTGTACTACAGTTCAATTAAAATTCAAATGAGAAAAATAAATGTTTAATATAGTAAATACGAAAAGAAATAGTGTATGTATGTGACATTATCATATGTATATTCATTTCACCCGGGGGGGGCACGTGCCGGCTGTGCCCCCATCCCCCTCTGGATCCGCCAATGGGAGCACGTAATGCATTTGGACTGAAAACTACTGCCGTTTATAGATTGGGGGCTTCGGGCTCATGATGCTTCACCCCCCCCCCCCCCCAACACACACACAAAGGAGAGAAGTTCCCGGGAGAAGTCCCAAGGCTACAGAAACAAGAAATGTGAAACTGGAGAAACATAAGAAAGGGAAAAGTGTGAAGTATGATAATTTTCTAAATAGGAAGTCAAATTCTATTACAAATTTGGATTTTATTTTATTTTTATTTTTTAAGTCTAAAATCAATTTTAGAATTAGAATTCCATCCATATACTTTTCTCACTTAGTCATTCCTGAGAACTTCACGCAAAAAAGCCGCGATCAACCCAAATTCGAGCCCTCCTTTTCGCTCAAAGTTGCATGTTAAAAAATATAAGAGGAATAACAGAAACATGGGCCAATATTCATTATCACAGTAAGAGGGGCACTGTAAACTTTAAAACCTCACTGTGTAGGATACTATTCGTGAACACTCCCAAAATTGAGCCGAAATGGGGTCATACCCCCCCCCCCCCGATCGTGTGTGTATAAGACCACGTTCTCACCCATCAAAACAAACAATGGTATCGTTGCCGCCTCACTTTTCTCAGCTTAGGGGGATGGTCCAGGCTGGAGATAATATTATTATTTATATCTCAATGAATAGTATAAAATTCACAGAGCAAAATGCTGAAAATTTGACCAAAATCGGACAACAAATAACAAAGTTATTGAATTTCAAAGATTTGTATTATTCCAGTGAAACAGTTCTAGGCATGTCTTCATGAATATTCATTAGGTGGGCTGGTGATGTCATATCCCCACTTGTTCTTTTGTATTTTATTATATGAAATATGGTTTATTCAAAAAATTTCTACCAAGAACTAAAATAATTCAATTGACAACTAATTAAGTGAATTAGTTATTTACTGCCGTAATTTATTTCAATAATGGATACACATCATTTACACATGTATAAAGAAATGAAACAGTTATGATTTCAAGTATAATAACATAAGAAAGTGGAAATTGGGGATATGACATCATCAGCCCACCTAATGAATATTCATGACTATGTGCATAAAATTGTTTTCACAAAGTATTGATAAACTATAAACTTAAAAACTTCGTTATATTTATTCGATTTTGATGAATTTTTCAGCATTTTGCTCTGTGAATTTTATTCTATTTATTCAGATATAAATATTTTGTTTATTTTTTGTTGGTTGTTTGTTTCAACCATACTTTATATTCACAATAATAAGATAAGAATGCTCTCGCTTCGTATATCTTCAAATTCAAATCCTGAATCAATATTTGGGTCTCGTAATTGACATCGGCAATAATTATTTTCAATGGGTCCACGGATGACATGGGTAATTTAAAAAAAACGAATTATTTTGGCCCCTATATATCCATTCGTAAAACCAGGAAAATCAGCCATTACACATGAGTTTACTTTTCTGGCCCAAACAATGCAAAAAATGTGACACATTATTTTCGAAAGTACAAGCACCCTTTATCTACTTTCGCTCAAAATCCCCTATGAATATAACGGTATCCAACCCCCGTCGACGCGCGCTAAAGCGATTCTCATTACGTAATCGCTCTAGACAATAACGGGACAAAAGCCCACGCATCTTTTATTCACGAGTGGTTGATCAACCCTGTTTTATAATGAGTGAAACTAATGGTCAAACCCTTTTTGTCCATTTATAATGACCATGTTCTGTCTGACAATGTTCTCTGCTTTACAAGGATTATGTGAAAAGAACTTTGCCGAAGACAACCTACAAGCTTATACTTTATTTTCTGGCATAACAATAATGGTTACACTTCGTAATTCCGAAGGTTCGTAATTCCGAAACACGTAAATTGCCTATACCTCGATGTTCGTTAATCAGAAAAGTAAATGGGTTCGTTAATCCGAACATTAATTTTGTGGCGCTATTCCGAAGGTTCGTTATAAGGTTCGATAATCCGAAAACGAAATAAAGTTCGATGTTCCGAAGGTTCGTTAATCCGAAAACGAAATAAGGTTCTTTTTTCTGAAGATTCGTTAGTCCGAAAACGAAATAAGGTTCGTTCATCATTACGTTTTCGGACTAACGAACCTTCGGAATTACGAACCTCACTTTGTTTTGGGACTAACGGACCTTCGGAATTACGAACCTCATTTGGTTTTCGGAGTTACGGACCTTCGGAATTACGAACCTTTGGAATATCCGAACCTTCGGAATAACGAAGCTTCGGAATTACGAACGTATGCGACAAAAATGATAATGATATATGTACGTGATATTGTTGGTTACAAAATGGTAAAAGAATGAAACAGTATTTTTATTTATCTTGAGGCTTGTCAGACAATAATTTGAACTTTTTTTTTATTTTATTTTTTTTATTTATTTATTTACCACTTGTGGGATGGAACACCCTATCAGCACATGCTGTTTTTCGTAGGGGTCCAGAGGACACAAGAACCCCCCCCCCCCCAAAAAAAAGGGGGGGGGCCTCCGGCCACTTTTTGCTCCAATGGAAAATCTGCACGATATAAGCCAAACATGAAGTCTAACCTCCAAAACTAATCAACCCTAATCCATAATTGCATTATTCTGAACAAAAAACTCTATTACACTAATAACCCGAACCCTATAAAAATCGAAACTCCAAATGAATAGTATTTCTTAGCAGTAGATTTATAGTACAGTATTAGTATTTGATTTTTTTATTGGGCAGCCCACGAAAAACGTGGCCACGGAAGCTCTGGGATATTTCGTTGTTGTTGTTGGGCTTTTTTCTGGGTGCATGTTCCAGCCCATTTTATTCTGCAGAATGTGTAACGATGTATAACAATGATTTTCTGTCTTTATGTAACAAACTTATGATGATGCAACAAGCATATTGGTAAAAAATGGTAAAAAGTCACGAAAAGAAACGATGGTAAATAATCTTCCTTCTGATGGTGGAAACGCGAGCTGACATGGTTGAGCTATATTTTTTTCGACTGCAACCAATTCCTTTAGCCTATATCATTCCCTTTTCTTTCACCTTTCAAGATTGGCTATTCTTAGAAATTCAAGACAAGCTTACGAAATCGTATACTGATGCTTATGTTTTGGATATTTTCATTATAGTATCTCGTGATTTATTTATTTCAAGTTTGTAGTCAATGAACATTGTGATGTGGGGGAAGTAATATGCAGGGTGGTTAACGGAGCTTGAATTTCTTTTATATACAATTCCTGAATCTTCAAATCATTATGACAAGATATAATAGGAACATGCACGGTTAAAGTGGAAACGATTGAAGCTCGTGCCGCTCTGATGAACAAAATTTCCAGTTGGTAATCCTTATCAGAGTTTGGAATAATAGCAACCACACCAAAGGAGTTATTTGCAATCGGCAACGATTATCATAATTAACGATGTATATAAGTCAGTGTTGTTTGAAGCAATGCAACGATAATTTTTTTTATTGTTTTTCCTCAGACAAAAACATTTTAATTGAATTGAATTGAAAAGTTTTGCTTTTATGGCACTAAATATTGATAATGCCATCGCAAAGTCATTTATATTTCATATTACACAATATATGAAATAAGTTTTAGACAATATATGGCTAACCTGAACTCTCAGTTGTTCTTTGGGTTTTCAAAGAGAGATTAAACAACTGATTTAATGATATATATAATATAAACAGCATGCAATGTTCAACTTTTCGGCAAAAAAATATTAGAATTTAATAATTGTTGTTTAAATTGTCAATTTGTTAAATCTATCACAACCTCTAAACAGCACCTGAGCAGTTTTCAGCTATTTAAAATGATTATTGTCCTAATTAATTCATTGCTTATGATTGAAGACAGTCATCTTGGCGGATCCCGAGGGAGGAGTTGAAATTGAACTATGATCTGAGCGATCGTTCAAGTTTGATATTGTCCAGAATAGTCCTATAATGTTTTACAATAATTTAGAAGCCGCAAAAAATATGAAGGCCCTGATCTACTTTTATGAAGTTAAATAAAAGGAATAATCACCTTGTTGATCATCGTATGCCCAATAGACGAACAGAATATGACCTCGGGCTTGGCAAAATATGAATCAGTGACTACATCCACTTCCGTCTCGAAATCAGAGCAAGGCCCCCCTTTTCGTTCAAGACTGGTTTAATAAATAAAATCATAATTATATGAGCAAACAGATAAATTGAAAAATTCAAAACAAATCTGGGGTAATCAGCGCCCCTTATTTCAAGTGGCACTTGTGGAAATAGAAATTGTCTGAAGTTTGCTCTTATAGCACCATATACTGGATGACGTCACTCTCTCGCTCCCCTTCTCTACCCTCCTCTACAGTGAAGGGCTTACATAGGGCTTCCTACCCCCCCCCCCCTCCCTCTCTCTGTCCTCTTAAATACCTAAATGTTGCCGCCATCTTGGTAATGTTTTTTTTTTAGATAAATATACAATTTCAACGTATTTGCACAACGACGATGAGTCAATATTTGAAATATCGTGAGAACGTTACGAGTGAATGAAAAATTATATAGAGCAAAAAAAATCACTAATAATTGGCAAGAAAAAAGGAAATTGGGTACTATATTTGGGAACGATGAATATCATAATTTTGTTTGGTCGGTGCAAACATTTTGTGAATTAATGGATTGCTTTTCTTTGATTTCATGATTGTCCTTTCATGATTATTCTATAAAAATACAAGAATTTCCTCGTTCTTCAATAAAAAAAAGTATAAAGCAAAGAAAATAATAATGCCACGCCTCCTTTCTGCGGTTTTAGGATCGTGGGCGGATATGAATACAGCAAAAATGGTCTTATTTCAATATGATATTTGCATGAGGAAGTATATTCAGTGCCAGTGCTATAATTATGTACGAAAAGATTGGGTACATTTTTTAAAGAAGTGAATGCAAAATACAACACCCAATAGGGATTTCTGGCTTGCTCATTCCGTTTTCAACATTAATGCATCATAAATGTAACTTTTTTGTTATTCAAATATAGAAAGATGTTGAGCTCTCTTTTTGTCACATCATGAGCACTGGCGAGGAATGTGAAGTTTGCCTTTATTTTTTTTTTAAGAACTATATGCTCCATTTTCTTTTAAAGTTGAATCATTCATTTTCTTTTTTTATTGCATTATGCTATTAACAATAACTTTGATTCTATACAGCTGCAAATTAGACATATAGACATAATTTATACTTGGTATCATAAAAGTATTATTTGAGTATAGATGCTGAAGGTGGAAAATGAATAATTCATTAATCATTATCATTATTATTGCTTTATTATTTTGAGGAATGCAATATATTAAAGAATAGCATGGCATTAGCAACTCAGACAAGTCATTAAAATCCTTACAATTTCAATAAACAGAAGAATGAAAAAAAAATACAAATAAAAGTCCCTTATTAGTACCATTTTATATTAACTGATGTGTTATGTCATGCATTAAACTGCTATTTTCACGGGGTTTTATTCTAAAAGCTTAAATAAAATTACACTATAAAAATGTAATTCAATATTATTTACTAATAAAATATTTTTATATCTATAATTCATACCTCAAACGTTTTTTTTCATTGATACTTTTTTATAAAAAATATAATAATGTCCCCTGTATTGTGATGTCATATACTGTTATTTTCTTATAAATATATCTTTACTTTTTTTCTTTTATCATGAAGTCATCAGTATCGCCTTCTGCATGTCCTTAAAAATAATCATGGAAATGTTGGCTTAGAACATCCTTCCTGCATTCAGAAAACTGTGGGATCATGTTTCAAACTTTTATGGAGCATGTTGAGTGAAACAAACTTTTCACAAAATTATCATCTGTATATATAGGAAAAGATCAATAATATGGATGGGTGGATGACCGATGGATCAGTGGATGAACTAATTAATAAAGAGATAAATCAACTTGATTAAAAATTAATATGAATAAAATCCCCAGGAATTTTCCACCTTATACGTTATGCATGCAGTTAAAATATTTTGTGAGCTTCCTAATAGGCCAAGACCTATAATAATACTCGTGCTATATATTAAGATGATAAATTAATATAGGGTCTAACCCTTTTGCGCTGTATTAGCACGGGACGGACACTTTACTATAATTTGATTTTGAGAAAATATGTATTTTTGTCGAATAATAATCGTTGCAATATTATTTAAGTTCCGTGTCCTAAATCAAGATGACCCAAAACGATGAAATCAGTGTATAGTAATCAGAGGACTATATTTTAAACTCTATTTGTGTTTATATTATTTACCTAGATATAGTCTAGGTACCCGCATGCATGGATTATTTTCACCTATCTTGTCTCATTTTGACCTTGACTTATTCACTGCCCGCCTCCCACTCGGACCGATGATAAAATGACCCATGCCCCGTTGTAATCTTATGTGTTTTCTGCATGTATTTTGCTTGTTAGTATTTTGTTTATTTTTATTATTTGTTTGTTTGTTTTCTATATGTTTCTCTGCTTTATTGATATTTAATTTGTGTGCGTGGTGTCTGGCTGTATATGGGGTGGGGGATGTGGAGGAGTGGTTTGCTGATATACACGTAAAAAAATCATACACACACAGCCACACCCACACACTCACACACACGCACACACATCATCTCGACCCCCCCCCCCCCCCACACACACACACATTAAACTCTACCGAACCCATAGGCCCATGTATAAGTTTTGAAAGGGGAAAGGAAAGTGTTGTCAATTTTATTCCACAATATGTTTTGAATATTTTCATGTTGAAGATGCATATACGCTGATCATCAGCACGTACAGTTGTGCCACATATATAGCCAAATAGTTCTATGCATGGAGCTGTTAATAGCTCTATGCTCTATGGCTGTGCTAAAAGTGTACGTGAACTCCGTCAGAAAGCGAACACAAAAAAAAACATTTCAAGTGTTCAATTAGTTCTGCCATGTTTTGGATATCTAAATGTGAAGTCGGTGAAAATATTGTTAATACATTCAACGAAATTTGTTTCTAAGGTGTTGTTATATTCAACTCTCAGCATGAAGGAATTCATTTTGTGGTGGGGTTCGCCAACTTGTGAGTACAACTGTACTTTAGGTCTACGTAAAAACTAGACGTTTGAAAATTGAGACTAAGTATATTATACAAAACCATAATAAAGCGAACGCTTCAATTTCCCGCGTTCCCATGCTCATTATACCATAACGTACTACCAATATCGTCTGCTGAACTCATTTGAAACGCTGGGTCAGCTATTGATATCATTCTAGTCTTGATTCAGACCCATTTGTACTGGATCTCTTCAAACCGAAACAAAACTAGAATGTTTTCATCTAAATCCGATCATGTAGTTTTATTTGGAAATAAACTGTAGTACATCCATACACCAATTAAGCCTGTCAGTTTTCAAAATGAGAAATGAGAACGAGTACAACATGACTGCATGCATGCATGCAGTATAGTATTGGATGTCCCCACCCCTATTCTTACAGTCTCGTTGTTATTCTTTTCAAGGGCAATTTGTAAAAAGGAAGTATCGAATGAAAAGAAACGGTAAATGGATTAATAAGGAATAGCTGGTTAGTATCTATGGAGGTTCATGCATGTATAGAGCACAGTGCATGAGCATGGAAGTGTTGGATGAACAGGGAGTTGGCAGTAGATACCTGGTATAATAACAGAATTGAGCTCTTCTGCAGCTAAAGTTGTAGATTAGGGTCTATTTATTCCCGTTATGTGTAATACAGCAGCATCTGCTGATCGTGTGTAAATACCATGCAATGTTTGCATCATTTATACATTTATTATCAATCACGTCTGTATTTATACATTTATTATCAATGAATGCTGCTTATTCTTATCTTTCCCATACTTCTCTTTTCTATATTCTTTTCTTTTCTGTCCCGTATTCTCCTTCCTTCTCCTTAACACAACAACTAAATCCTTAATTTTGTAACTTTTTAAGTAATGTGTCATCTAATTGTGCTGTATTATATTATGATTCAGTTTCTGTATGACATGCTGATTTTGTTACTTGTAAAGCAAGCAGTATCAGCCTTGGGGCTGCATGTTTTGTTTTTTAATAAACCAGTTCAATTCAATTCAAAGAAGTATATGTCTTTATTAAAGTATATTATCAAAAAATTATATTCATCAGTCTAAACTTTGGTTTAGTTGGGTGTTTATTATTCGGTTACAGCTTTGTTGGCCAGCAGGATGACACCCAGCTGGAAATCGAAAGGAAATACCGACCATGTTCGGTATTTTTCCCGCGCTCTCTCGGGTCGCCAACAGCGCGGACATCGAGATGACCACAATATTATTGCTTTCGGGCAATAGTTCACTGCGCGTGCGCAGTAGGAAGAAAAACTCGACGTGTCACTAATTTGTCCTGGAATGTCCAAAGAGCCGTGGCACCCCCTCCCCTTCTCTCTATTCTCCTTTCCGACCCCTCCCTGGTCTTCATGGAACGCTTACAAGTAATTGGGTCATGATCTTTTGGCTAGCGCTTCAGGTCAACCTCCGGTCAGAACACACAAAAAATGCAAAAGAGATCACAACGTTCTTACATTTCTACATATAGAAAAATATATATATATTTACATTGTTTTGTACGTTAATTAACAAAATGATTATCATTCAAATTTATTTATTTCACTTTTTATTTTATCATTATCCGTTATCATTCCTACTTTATTTGGTATATACGGTCTTATATTGCTTCCAATAATATTGAAACGAATGCTGGAGATGCATGGGGGGTATCAAAGGATATTGTGAAAGCTATTCTGAAGCCGAACTAACATATTGATATAAGATGGATTATGAAAGGAAATGTAATTGCTTTATATTCTACACACATCAGTGTGTATCCTGGGTAGGTAGGCCTGTGATTTATGCATCAGCTTTTCTGCGAAAATATAATTAATAAATCAAGAGGAGAAATGGAGACCAGTTGCAGCTGTAATGCAGAATGGGCTGCTAGGAATTTATTATTCCAAGGAAACAGTCGTAATAAATGATTCATGCTGCAATATATAATTGCTTGATATGCTCCCGACATATAGGCCTATTTATATCACGACACTAGGATGAAAACTGAAAAAAAACAATAATCACTTGTAAGACCTGTTATAGAAGAAGCCGAGTAATTCATCCGTATATTAATAAGCTTTTGTCTTGTTATAAATATTCGCAGTTATATTCTTCATTTTCCACACACATATTGTTTTCATTTAAAACGGTAAAAAAAACCCCACCGCTGTCAGACTCTCTTCTTGCGAGACTGCCGCTGGCATTGAGAGTGAAAATGTTACGTAATACTGTCTGGTTCGATGTTCATGAGTTATGTTGCCATTGTCTATGACATTGAAATAAAAACATAAACCACAATCATGACGATAGGTGATGTAATTTGGTTCCATCTTGGTTCCATAATGTACCAAGAAAACTATCATGTTGCGTGCATGACATCACGTGTAAATATTGATGTGACCCCCCCCCCCCCGTGAAAGAAAGAGAGAGAGACTGAGGGGGGATTGGAGGGAGGGAGCGGGAGAGAGAGAAACACATTAATAGGGAAAGAATAACATAATAGTCTCTGTTTTAATGTGAGTTATACTTGTACTTTCAAAAATAAAATTACTTTCATATTTCACGTTATAGCAAATTAGCATATGATATTGTGATCATCACCAAACAACACAAGCGCAGGCAATAATAAACTTGCTCAAAATACTTGAAATAAGTCCGACCGTGAAAACATATGTTATAGTTTTAAACGGATTTTGAACAACTCTCATTGTTGTTTATCAGCGATGTTGTAAACATTCTGTTCTGACAACCATCATCTGCTAATATTCCAATACAAACGTTTATTTTTTTACGATGAACACCAATATACATTTTAAATTTCACAGATTTGAAATAAATTCTGATCGACTGTTAATACATGTAATAGTGACGAGTCAATTGCTGGATTTAGATTGAAATCTTACATGATTTATTACCGTTTTGAAAAAAAAATGAAAATTGACATTTTGATCCCTATTTTAAAGATGGCCCACGTCCTAATTTCAAGAATGACAAATCTGTGGTGATAATGAAAATGATGATGGTGATGATAATGATGATGAAGATGATGATAGTGATGATGGTAATGATGAGGATCATGAGGATGATGATAATGATGATGATGATGATGGAGATGGTGATGATGATGATTTGTGAAGGCGATGATGATGATGATGATGATGATGATGATGATGGAGATGGTGATGATGATGATTTGTGAAGGCGATGATGATGATGATGATGGTGGTGGTGAAGGTGGAGATTTTATTTCATTTTTGTTTCAATCCAAGCTTAACCTTACTTGTAATTTATTCAATCTATATTATAATCATTATTATGCGTCATAACATAGTTTTTCATTTGTTATAAAAAAAACAGTCAGTGATTGCCATTAATTTGAAATCATGAATTTTGATTGCCTCTATCATGAACCTATACTCTATCAGAGATATAGGTCCTTGTCTATACCGTATACTGTTTTACTCGTATTCAACGAATATGCGAGCAACACGTCATTTACCCAGCACTTAACAATTATATATTCTCCCCCATTTTCCTTGAAAATTACGCTAATATTACATCACCATGACAACTACACTTATAATGGTTCTTCATCCCGAAGTCAGCCCTGCGTCAATATAAAATCGGTTGACTCTGTTAAAAAATAATCGGAATTCGTTGCTATGGTAATACTTGCATTTCACAGCGAGCAAGGCGATCATCGATGGAATATAAATAGATAATTGTGCGTAAAATTGGCTCAATTTTTTTTATTATTATGTTTTCGTTCACTGAGCTCTGTTTCACTGGATTCGAGTAAAAGAGAGAAAAACCTTGTCTTAAGCATGTTTATTTATTCATTCATAGTTTTTAATTATTTTTAAGTTGTGATTTATAGATTCAAGTCGAAGGGAAATGTTGAAAGGGCAAGGAATATCGTGGTCCATTCTGGTGAAGCACCTGTAAATTGCGACATGACTTAATGATGTATATCATCAGAAATAAAAAGATGATGTATATATTCCTAAACCAGGGAACCAGTTTCAATCATACTGGAATCATGCCACCAATAACCATACACGCATTATTCAATTCAGTTCTGTTGAAAAAAAAACCAAAAATCATGCACCACTTTAATAATCAAACCGAGTAACAGATGTTGGAGAGCCTGCATGCGTTCTCATGAAATTTTATACGTCATAGTGACGTCATTTAATTATGCAGCGATGTGCATTAGGTCGTCACAACAGCAGTCAGGGTGACCACGTGACCGTTTTGTTTACTTCGATGTCGTCGACTTAATATAGGTTCAATGTCAGTCACGTGTTATATATTTTCAGGGATAAACAGATATCTGTACTTTAGATTTAAAAAATATGATTTCATTCTTATTTATCGTATCTTATCTACCTCCTGTCTCTTGAAGACCTATGATACGATCTGTAGGGTTCGATGTATATTTTTTCATGATTATTTTAAGGCCAACACACTAAGAGAATAATATGGGCTCAAAATTAGTACCCCATGCGGTAAATTGCCAATTCGTATACTGCCAACTCGTCCACTCACCACGTGGTCTATTTCATTAATTTTAATGCCATTCCGTGTATCAACATTAATTTGTCTAATAACCATTTCGTCCAATAACCATTTGATCCAATCATCACTTCATCGAACCACCATTTCGTCTATGACCATTTCGTCTAATAACCATTTGGTCTAATATCCATTTCGTTTTCATTCATTTTGCAATTAGACCAAAATAATGGTAGGCCTATGTGGACTATGGCTATTGCACCGACTGGTTCAGACTAAATGGTGAATGGACGAATTGGCAGTTATAGACCATAATGGTCTAGACCGAATGATAGCAGACGAGTTGGCAATTGGACAAATTGGCATTAGGCGAATTAAAGGTAAACCCCGTCATGCAAGGGGTGTTAACAAAATATTGATGAGTACATGGAAGAACATACAGGCACCCGAAACTCGGTGTAAACTTCTGAGGAATTAATGTGCAAAATTTTAAAACTTTTATTTCAAATCAAAGTATTATAATTTATGCACACCATAAGGTAGTTGTTTCGTGTAGGTTTAAAAGGGGAATTTATGGGTGCAAACAATAACAAACAGGTGCATGTAGTCTAGCACAGTTTCACTAAGGGTGACGCCCCCCCCCCCAAAAAAAAAAAAAAAAAATTGCAGCTATTGTTTCATGAGGGATGCAATTCCTGCTAATTTGTGAGTGAATTTCTAACTTGGTTATAACATAGACCTAGTAGGTCCATGGTAGCAAATAGCTTTCCGAGTTCAACTCAATTTATTATGTCGTCTGGTCTGGAGTATGCATGCAATCAGCTCTCTCATGACGTCATAGAACTCGACGGCGTTGCATTCTCAGCACGCCTTTCACCATTATGTCCCTTTATTCACGCGCAATGCATTATGGGATTTCTAACATACATCACACGTACATGAGATGCATTTTGAGTCATCATCTCCTTCAGCGTGCCTCCAGCCATGGAATAGGGACACGAAGAAAGCTGAAGAAATGATTTTGGTTTATTAATAGATGATGTATAGACGTGAGTGAGCTTATTATTCATCATTCCAAAACCCACAGACATCTTGAAGAGGCGACATTGATGGCGAAGATGCGTTAATGAACGAATAATGTTAATCATAAAAATGTTATAGGTATAATGATGCCACATAATAATATTGTATTTGTGTGATGGATACATTATTGTGTAGTTTGAAAGATAACAAATATTTTCGTTCTATTTGCACTGACTTCATACCATTTGATTTGAGATAGAGTTTAGTTCGATACTTATTAACATAATATCCCCCCCCCCCCCCTCTCTCTCTCTTTTACTGAAATTACTACCACGAATTGGACAATTATTTAGATGAATATTAGGCCCGTAAACAAACAATGAAAATTCATTTTTCATGAATTTTTAGTTACTCGAATTAAAGCACGAAAAGGTATTCTAATGGTAGATTTTGAAGGTTTTAAGGCTCTTAATACTAAAATAAAAACAAAACACTGCAAATTATTAGCAATGTTAAGAGATACCACCAAAGAGTGTAAATGTAACAACCAATGGTGTTGTAATAACATATATAGGTGTAAAACTAGCACAACCAATTTAACACCGGTGTAAAATAACTGGTGTGGTCCTCTATGTACACCGGTTAACACCACAGTTTTTGCTGTGTATTATTCTTTGCTATGCCGAATCACTTTTCCACTCCTTATTCTGTATTGTTATAATCATATTGTCTTGTATTGTGTTGATGATATTTTGTTATAATGCTTGTGAAATATGAAAATGAATTCAAATAAAATTCAAAAACTAAATTATTATGAATGAAATCCGGTTGCTTACACATCACTCTTGAAATTCAATCTCTATCAGATCCCAGACCAATAACAACAATTTGCACCACTTAGGCCTACGCTTCATGGGTAAGTGTTTTTTTTTCTTTCTTTTTTTCTCTCTCTTTCTTTTCCTTTCCTTTTTTTACTATTAATAATATTATACTCTTATTAGTGGTATTAGCGGCAAAATGGAATAAAAAAATAATGATTAATAATGCAAACGCACCGTAAAGAACATAGTCTGTTTTATTTTTCACGTTAAAATACTTCTGTAAAATTGATATGCGATACAGGAAAAAGTGCTTCCTTCCTTCTTTATGTTATATCCGTGTTATGATTCGGAAAACATTGTTTTGTAATTAAATGTATTTTATAGGATTCAGGGCCCTACATCCTTTCTGGATTGAAAATCATTATCGAACAGCTTATAGAGTCATTATTAATGTTACCATTACAATTTATTATTGTTATTACAACTACCACTACTACTACTACCACTACTACTAATACTACCACTACTATTATTACTACTACTATTACTACTACTACTGCTTCTACTACTACTACTACTTCTTCTTCTATTACTACTATATTATTACTACTACTACTACTACCACTACCACCACCACCACCACCACGACTACTGCTGCTGCTGCTACCTACTAGCAGGTCTGACTACTAGGTACTACTATTACTATTGTTGTTATCATCATCATCATCACTATGAATTGTGATTACTAACAGTAAGATATCATAATTATCATTGTCAGGCTTTTCGAAGATGTCAGTCAGGCCAAGGCTGTAATAGTATATTAGTAGGAGGAGGAGGAGGAGTAGTAGTAGTAGTAGTAGTAGTAGTAGTAGTAGTAGTAGTAGTAGTAGTAGTAGTAGTAGTAGTAGTAGTAGTGGTAGTAGTAGTAGTAGTAGTAGTAGTAGTAGTAGTAGTAGTAGTAGTAGTAGTAGTAGTAGTAGTAGTAGTAGTAGTAGTAGTAGTAGTAGTAGTAGTAGTAGTAGTAGTAGTGGTAGTAGTAGTAGTAGTAGTAGTAGAAGTAGTAGTAGTAGTAGTAGTAGTAGAGTAGTAGTTATTTCTGTATATTGGAACATAGGTGACTACACTGTACACGAGTAGAGGATATAGCGTATTGACTTTCTAAACAAGTACTAGTAGCCTATACACGGAGAACAGCAATAGAGAATCCTTTGTTTACATTTGGTCGTACAACACATGCCCCTTGCCCCGTCCCTGTGGTATTTTTTCCCGCGTTCCTTGCCTGATTCTTCGAAGACCTACTTTGCGGTAATTCCCCCATATAAAATACCGAATACCTCAAATCGCGATACCCCCCCCCCCCCCATCTCCTTGTTAGCTTTTTGCCTTTTTACAGTGAGCGTAAGGCGTTTGACGCAATTCATCACAATTTTCTCTTGATACTGATCTTGTAACCCCTTGTAGCCATGTACATTCCAGTCATTCGTGTGCAGTTTTTTACTCTCTGTCAACATTTTCGCCTCGTGGGCAAATAATGTAGAACATAAAGTCTGATATGAGCGACTAACATAATATCAGCAAGACTGATCTTGACCTCGCATTTTACGATGAGTGAGACACGCGGTGTCTGGCTTTGTCGTATACTATAATACTATACACACTCGATCGTGGAAATTTCCTTCATGAGTCTTGGCTCTCCACGTTGTTCGTTGATTGGCCATTCACAGACCTCCCTGCTCTCGAATGGAGCCGTCCAAGACCCCAGCGATACTACGCTCGCTGGTAAAATGTGAATGGGTTGAAGGGAGTGTCGTCTGCGCGCGAGGAAAACGGAAGATGGCGCAAGTAAAATTAAGAATCACACTTC
This sequence comes from Lytechinus variegatus, assembly GCF_018143015.1. NCBI lineage: Eukaryota > Metazoa > Echinodermata > Echinoidea > Temnopleuroida > Toxopneustidae > Lytechinus > Lytechinus variegatus. The sequence continues at coordinate 3,484,429 of NC_054750.1, forward strand.
CATCCTTGAGTAAAAGTAGTTTTTCACTGTAATTTGTCACCCCCACAAAAACAAAACATGTAGTCAGGACATCGCAGTAATCTAAACGATAAATTTCCAATATACCGAACGAAGCTAAGTCTTATTGCTAGCAGTAATTTTGATAATTGTAAATGGCGCCTTTTCTCCAGGATTTCAATTAAAGTCTAAGTCTAATGATGGAAAATCTAACTGCTTGCCTCCATAATCCCGTGAAAAAAAATGTTCAGACTGATTATTTTGTAAACATACCTCGGTAAAAGGCACGATGTCATCGGGTGAACTGAAATCATTCACCAAAATTAATGTTGCATCATAAATTCCTACAGAGTAAACTCTATTTTTATGAATGAAATGCCTGGCTTGATATAAGAGGATGTTTGCTTAAGATAAGCCTACTCAGACAAAATGATACGTTTAATCTATAAAGATAATAGGGTTTGCACGTTCCTCTGAAATACTTCGTAAATACAAAATCCATTTGATTATTCTATGATAACTTTGAACCTTTGGAAGCCGCGGTCATTGCTCGGTTATTTGCGATGGATAGAAAATGCACAATGTTTTTTTTTATTCGCTTTTTTCCTTCTATTTTTTTCTCTCTTTTTTTCTTGCCTCGTCATATTTCTGGCTTGTTTTACCCTTTTGAAAGAATGTCTCGTACTGCCCCCCCCCAAATTGCCGATTTGTTGGTGCAGTGGTGCCCGTTCACTTTCAAACAATAAAGACTTTTTATAGGGCTTATTATATTCTCTCATTTTTCTCTGATGATGATATTTGCTGGCTTAAACCATTTTGATTTAATATCAGTTTTATACAGTAAAAACGCTGATTAAGATTTTATACAACGCTGTTGATATGAACCGTATTTGTTTAACCGTTTAAACAATCATGTTTAATTCATTGAAGATTAGATATTGAAAATTTAACATTGTTGCTTAAGATTTAAACACTTGTTTAAACTGTCTACACAATAACTGTAAGGTTCATATAGTAAACAGCGTTGTACAATTTTTTTTTACTTTGTACTTTTTTATTTTTCGAGTGACCAATGACGGCCGATTCTTCTACTGATTTCTTCTTTTCGATTCGATAGTCATGCAGCTTGGCTCCTTTACTTTTGATTTACAACCTATATATATGGTTTTTAGAAGAAAGGGATATAGCCGACGGAAATGTTAATGTCTTAATAAGTGGTCTATACGAGAATAATAGTTCAGAATTGAAAGAAAAGGAAGGAGAAAGTGAAGAGGACAAAATTTAAAATGCAAGATAAAATTGCATCGGCTGTTTTTTTTAATAATTACTCATAACATTTGATTTTGCATTTTGCATTAGTAGAATGCAAAGAATAAAATCTACAATATTTCTGTTGATCGAGGGCGGGATGAAAAATGATTTTTAAAAAATACTTGTTTATCATAACGCAACAAAATAATAAATCTAAAAAAAATAATTAAAAAAAAACGTAGCAGCAGCCAGCATACACGAACGTTAATGACAATTACGAGTTTTTATGAGATTATTTTGTTTCTTCCAGGAAAATTGCGCTCAAAATAATAACTTACACCGTCATATTTACTATTTTTTTGAAATATAATATACTTGAAACAATATTCATGCATGCTGGTATAGTGTTTCTTCGTTGCTAACTTCCTTATAAGTCTGCAATGAATATTTATGATGAGCTATAGCTCCTTTAACATGTGGAATTACCATCTTTTTTTAATTTTGTGGTTCAATCAAGAGCGACTTTAGGCTTATGTTGTCAAATCTGTCAAAAAATATTGTATTATTCAAACAATGAATAACAAGAGAAATATTGAGTAAGTGACACCATCGTCTCCCTCATTTGCATAATTATGAGATATGCAAAAATAATGTATTGTAAAAAAAAACAAAGTGCAACATTAAAAATTTCATAACTTTCTCATTTTCGCACCCGATTCTGATGAAGTTTTCAGCGATATGTTTCTTTGAATTTTCTCTGGTGATTCAAATCGACCTTTTCTGGGGTCGACTTGACCTTTGTATTTAGGATGACAAATTTTGATAATAGGATGTTTTTAGTTGAGATATTCCGATGTCTGGATAATATTATTTTGATCGTTTTTAAACGTCACTGTAGTAATGATGTAGGCGGAGAAAAACTGCCGTTTAATGTCACTTTCAATTATCTTATTGATAAAAGAATGACAGCTCGCATGCCTTCTTCATTGTGACACAGAACTCTCATTTCCTGCAATGTAATTGGTTTTGAAATATAATGGGCAGAAGAAAGGGATGACTCTTATAAACTAAAAAGAAGTCAGAATAAAACAATAAGGATAAATCCTCTTGAAAATAAAGAATCACTTTTAAGGGACGCTATTCCTTTTTATTTTTTTAACTTCTGAACCCGAATTAAATATCCACCTCTAAAATAAATGATTATGAAAATAAGAATTAAAACTTGTATTTTGGGGGCTGAAATAAAGGTCCCTCTGAATTATCATCTGTTTAATGATAAGGGTAGGACTTGGAAATGAATATGTTGAATTGACCCCAAATGGGATAAGTTTTTGGTTCAGTCCTCGTCCACAGAAAAAAAAACAAAGACATATTAACATTGTGGTGGATGTTTTATTATATTTGTGATATAATAAAGCCCCTGTTAATCACCGTGGCGTTATAAATGAACTAAAAATTGAGGGGCACAAATAGTCGCGAGAGCAGGAAGAGAGCGACCTAAAAAGAACATAAAAATCAAAATTTTGAATTTTTACCAGTTCTCCCTTTCATGTTCTTTATTTTATTTTTTTTCTCAATCATGAAGCTTTTGAGTGTCTAGTGCCCCATATGGCAAGCCCCTCCCTCCCCATCTGTGCACTAGCGAAGAATTATGCAAATAGTGGCGTAATGAGCCAAAATATTTTGAGGGGCAGGACATGGCGTATATAGGGAAAATCTTATAAAAAGATGCAAGAAAGCGAAGCGAGCGAGCAAAACAAAAAATCGACATTTTTATAACAAAAATCCAATTTTGTGACAGATTTTGACATAATATTCAGCAATTAATATCATATTTTACCCTTCTGCGCCACTGCATGCAAGTTTTTACCCCTTATGATCGGTAAGTCTGTAACTGTTGAGTCACACCGATTAATGTTCTGCGTTCAAGATTCCTCTGATAAGCTATATAGGGGCCAGGGTGTGAAAATCGGAAAGAATTGGAACACTCACTCCACATGGGAACTTGTTAATCATGACTTTGAACTTCAAAAAAAAACTGACGAAGACAGGGCACGTGTACGCAAGTGTGAATTCATTTCCACTGACTAAACCCTGATACTTATTTTTTTTCTATTGGGGAGGGGTGGCACTGGAGTGTCGATAGGGGCTTGAGGTCTAAAATCCTAAAAGTTAATACGACCATGGGAAAAGGCAAAAGGTATATAGGAGAAAATAAAGAAAATGATAAAATATGATGCTTTTTCCTGAAAACTATGTAAAAATTAGATTTTCATATAACAATGTTTGCTATAGCCCCGACTGTTAATTAAGAAGTATGCCTCATAATATACGCTGGGTTTTTTTTTTTTTTTTTTTTTTGGGGGGGGCATTTATACTGCACTGAAGGGGGGGGGGTAGGGTTCGTCGCCTGAGATAATTATGACTCTTTCATTTTCATTGCTACTCACTGAAATGAAATTAATTTGATGTTTTTTTTCATTTGATATTTCTCTTCTCCTCCCCTTTCACCTTCTTCTCCTCCTCCTCCTTCTTCTTTTAATTCTTCTTCTTCTTCATCATCTTCTTCTTCTGTTTCATTTCTCCATGGACCATGATTTCTCCTTCACCCCTCTCCTCATCCCCTCCCCTCTCATCTTCCTCCTCCACCTTTTCACTTTATTACTCATCGGATACCGAGTCGGTTTGTCTGTGTTTGTTCAGGTTAAAAGTTCATATCAATTTCCTTATTCTCTAATTTATTTTTTATTCGGACAAGATCCAAGATCTTTATATGGCTGACCCGTTTGTCAAAATCATGTTTCAACAAACCTAACGAGACAGAATTTGACCCTTCCTAAAAGGGGGGCATGGATTTTGACTCACAGTTTGATATTTCCTAAAAAAAATTGTTGGAAAGATTAAACTCTTGATGCTGTAAAAACAAATACACGAATGGTGAATTAAAAGTATATCTTGGTGGGAGAAGTGGTAAATCAAGAAAAAAGCAGTGACGAAATAATATAGCAGTAGTAGTAGACAGGGGCGTCGATCTTTGTTTCGAATGTGGAGGGGTGCACTGAAGTGAAACAAATGTCAAAAAATTTCAGCTCGCTCTGCGCCCCAAATGATGTAAAATACAGAATTTCGCGCGCAAAGTGTTCCGAAAAAATGGCAATATTTTCTTATATAATCAAAATAGCAGTGCTTTCCAATGCTCTTATTTTTTTTTTAAATTGTCAAAAATCACTTCTTGCCTGAATTCCAACATATTTGTTAGCCCTTCTAAATCATATATCCCAGGAACCCGGGTGATATTTTAGCTTGATAGACATTTTCGGCGTAACTTAACGCCTCTGGCTAGACAAGTATTATGATGATTATCGGCGATACCGCAGTCGCTCATCGTTTCCGATGTCGGATGTGGGAAGGGGGTGTGCAGGGGGTGTGTCCGGGGGAGTGTGAGAGGCCTGTCCCTCAAACGTCAACACTCTGTCAATCTACAGGGTGTCTAAGAAAAAAATATCATCGGTTGGATATTTTTCGTTCAAGAAGAAACGAGGAACCCTTGATAATTACAATACTTTCCTTATAGAAAAAAGGTAAATAAAATAACATAAAATATAAACTTGAATTGAAATTAAGTTCAATTCAATTAATAACTTTCTGCAATTCTATTCAAAGATTTCAATTTTATGTAGTCGATGAGGGGGTGACGAAAATCAATAGTAAGTAATTATGACGTGACGATTCTTTTTTTTCTTCTTCGTTTTTAAAAAAATAATTTTATCTAGATAATCAGATGATTGCATTCATAATAAATAAAAATATTCAATTAAATACCCAAGCTTTCTTCTTTAATAATACTCAATTTGAAGACAAATTTGGTCCCAAAAAGAAGGGGTCATGTATGAAGACGATATAAGATGCCAGTCCTATCTCGTATATCGTGACTTTTTTTTATTCAAAGCCCTGTAGTTTTAAAGAATATCGAATTCTTCCCAGGGATAATCTGTGACATTTTGAACTTTCTTTTCCTCAAAAACCTTCTCGATGTATGAGTAATGCGCAGTTACAAGATCCAAGGGATTCAATTCGAACTCATTTTTTTTAATAGGACTAGCATTAAGCCCTTATTACTCAGTTTCCCTCCATGGTTTGTCGAAAAAGTGATTAAAGCGTATTAAAGTCGTCTCTTATGGGCGCGTGCCAAGAAATTTCATTTTCTATAATTAATATTGTCTGGGAGGTACGTCACACTGGAACGATGCCAAAACAATTTTAGTTATTATAACAAAGGCTTGACATGCATGAGAATATAACATGATGTTGACAGAAAAGGAAACAATGTCTCATCAATGTTTGCAAATTGGTAGATAGAAATTGATGCACCTGTAGACCGGTCCTGCGGTCTATTTTTGGTCTATTTAGAGGAGATCAGATAACAAACTTGGCTTCAAAATGATCAAACCAATCAATAAAATGTTCGAAATGTAGCCGCCTATCTTCTTTAATAATTGGGACAAGAACTGGTGGCTGCGAAGGACATGCAATTCAATTTAAATGTCAATATCCATGTTTACATCCGAGAGGAGGCATCTGCTCCCATCCACATCCAAATCCAAACTAAACAATATTTTGCATAACCATTGTATAACACCGCATCAGTGTCGGAATACACGATAAAACACTTCCAACAATGTTCAATTTCTGATATTAATTGCCTAAATGTTGAACATTATTTGAACTCTTTAAGAAAAAAAAAATAACGTAAGTTATTGTTAACCAGTTGGTTTAAAATTCATTCATGTTATTTTGTTTCATTTTGTTTTGCTGTCTAAGGTGCGGGGCATGTGGTTTCAGCCCTTACATATTTTTAAGAGACCACCCCCTCCCCCCAAAAAAAGGAGGAAAGGGAGAAGTAAAGAAAGGTAACAACAAAAGGATAGTACTGAAGGGGGCTGGTTCATAGAACTATATCTACCCCAAAAATTATTTTTGTTTTCATATTTTTTAACCAATTTTTATTGGTGAAAGTGAAAAAGATGAAAATTATAGAAAAATGACCAGATAGGGGAGGCCCTCTGGAATCACTCGGACCCTGCCCCATTTTTGAGGTGAGATGAATTATGTTTGAGAGCCACGTCACCTTATCACCATGGCAACATGCCATAATTTTCTATTCTCTATGGAAATGTTCGTAATCATAGCCCAGAAATTTTGAGGGGCACAACATGGCGAAGTGAAAAAAAAATAATAAGTCGCGAGAGAGCGAAAATTTTGAGAATTTTAAGATGACAAATCTAATTGTGTGATTGATTTTTTCATAATATTCAACACATAATATCATGGTTCATCTTTTCTCCTTAGCTTTCCTTTTCCAACGTTATTCATGTAGCTTCGGGTAGATAATCCAAATAGCTCAACCCCAGCTCCTATGTAACAAGATGTTTACCAGCTTATCTTTATGGAACGCTTTTCGAGAAATCGTCAATAATATTGATATTTCTTTATTATCATCATGAAGTATTAACACCTTTAGAAATTTGCACTATACGAATGATGGCACCTGTTTTGATCTAGTTTCCACGCTCTATATAGAGAATTTGATTGTTTTATGTAAGAAAATTGAAAACAACAGCATTCAAAATATCAAGCAGATTCTCTCTCAGTTTACATATTTATTTTCACTTTGTGTCCTTTGAAAAATATTTTTTTGTTGTACATTCTAGATATGTTAATAGCATCATTATTACATTTCATACTCAAAAGAACTATTTTAAAATGTCTGAGAAAAAGGGTACACCCCCCACGTGCATAAAAGCTTCATAAAATGGACGCATGATAATTGATAAACATATATTGTTAAGTGCTGACAGTGCAAATTAAATTATGACATTTTCATCTTTCCATTTCAGCACATATTTTATTCTATGGTTTAAATCGAAATATTGTTTGTCATTCATACGGGCCTCATTCAATAAACATGCTCAATCCAGCAGTATTTATATCAAGCAGTGTTGTAATCAGCCAAAAATTTTATAGAGGGCCGGTCATGGCGTTTGGGAGAATATTTATTTAAAAAAATTGCGAGAAGCGAAGCGAGCGAGCAAAAAAACAACAACATCTTTTGAATACAGGAATCCAATTTTGTGATAGATTTTTACATAATAATTCAGAAATGTAAATTATATTTTACCCTATTTCCTTTTCTTTTTCTTCATATTTTTTTTTGAAAACTTTTAGGGGGATGGGCAAAATTAATTGCCGATAGAGAAATAAGGGAGAAGAAAGCGTGTCAAGAAAGAGGAAAGATGTCTTTATTGGATCTCGACAAGACAGATGTACAAATAAATACTAGTAAAGCAAGTATCAAAGTTGTGAAGTTAGAAACCAGGTCAGGGCGTCGAGCCAGAGTTCAACGTACTTTTTGTCTCTCCTCCGTCTTAGCTTACCAATCCCAATACCTAGCTAAGAATAGATGCTATCCAATTTAGCATCTTGGCAGTGTTGCCAGTGATCTATTTAGGAGGAGGTGGTGGTGAGAGATGGGGGTAAAAGTAGGACACATCGATAGCAGGTCAAGATGGAGAACGAAAAGCTTTGTTGTGGTTGTGAGGACATGGAGGACGAGCTTGTTTTTGGACCTATCACATAATGAGATGATAGTGAAAGGCAACGATTGCACTTTCCCATGATGCAATGCATAGTCCAGATAATTTAGATTGCGATCAGGTTCATAATTATTCCGGATCCCAATCTTTGTTTAACTGATAATAATATCATCGTAACATTACAGCAACATTCTTTTCTTATTTATTTTTCCTGATGTGCGTTGAGACCTCTTAAAAGGTCTGATGTGCTGAATAAATACAGTTGTTCTTCTTTTTCCATTATTATTATTATTTTTAATCATTATCATCATCATCATCATAATCATTCTTATTATTATTATTATTCATTTATGCATTTATTATTATTATTTTGATTATTATTAGGGGGTTAAATATGATACTATTTCCTGAATATTGTGTCCAAACTCCAAACCTATCGAAAAAAAACATTTCTGTATCAATTCAAGCTCGATTTTTTTTGCTCGCTCACATCCTTTGAGAAATTTTGCTCCATATGCCATGTCTGGCCCCTTATTTTATATTATTATTATCATTATTTTTTTTTTTTGGGGGGGGCTCATTTCGCTACAGCCGTTCACATCAAACACAGTTAACCATAATCTCCTAGATATACAATCGCTCATCATCATTCTCAACTCATAACCAAAGAAACATATATGTGCATGGATTTTAGATATCATGTATAATGAATGTGGTAATGACTCAAAAATTTGCGATTAAGTCTTATCGCAAGTGGAGTAGCCACGTTGAAGCGAAAAATCTGAAGTTTGTTCTGCATTATCCGAATTCTAGGTTCTAGGTCAGGTAAAGTAGTGTCCTCGTTATTAGCCATGAATTGAGAAACCATATGGACAGCTAAAGAAAGTGACCTACTTTGTAATTAGCGAGTTTTCGCAACAATACGCAGATGCTTCCGGGGACGCAAGGAATCTATTGAAAATGCCCGTCAAATCACAGTGAACGGCTGAGAAGTCATTGTCGAAAATTGGCGAACCGGGACAGCAGATCGTCCTAAGCTTCGGAACTGACGAAAAATTGAAAATATGTCGTTTGTCCAGAGTCAGGGAATAAACACTGCTTTTTTTATTCACTGATGTTCGACAAAGACTCCTTTGTCATGAAGGGCTTTTGACACTGATAGATTTCCAACGTTCCAGAAAGCGGCTGCGTAGTGTTGCGAAATTCCCGAGAGTGATTCAAGACTCAACCCAGAAATGCAGCCATAATGCAATGCATCATGTATGAGGATATCTGCCCTATTAAAAATACACGATGGTTATTGATACAAAACAACAGCAATAGAACATTAGCATAAACATGAATCAAATCAAGCACGTTCAATGAGTAAATGGGTGGGTTTCTCATTTTATTCTTGAAAGTACAATTTTTATAATCATTAGTTCAAATTTATATAAAGTAATATTTTGGGAAATGAAAATAATTCTTTTTTTCATCGTTTTACTCACCTATTGGTTGTTATAACTAAAATCTATATAGATCAGAAACTTTTTAGGAATGCAGACATGAAGTTTGGGACAAAATTTCTGAAAAGTCTCGAGTGAGCGAAGAGAGCGAGCAAAATAATTTGACCTAATTTTTTGATATATTTTGACATAATATTCAGAACATGATATCATATTTTACCCCTCTTCTTTTCCATATCTTTCTCTCTTTTTTGAGTCTTCAAAATGCTGGCTTCCATGGCCCCTCAAGGCCACCCATCTGTACACCAATGGGAAAGAAAATGACGATTGTGATGTTAACGTTGATGATAACGATTATGATGAATAAAAAAAATCGTTATAGCAGACCTGTTTACACAAATAATCAAATGTTATGCATAATCTCTCCAACAATGACTGTTCTCGACAACCCTATAGTTTGCATGGCCTTACCTGGCATAGCAGCAAATCATATTTACAGTATGGATTCCAACTTAGTAACCGGTTTTAAGGCCTTAGCCCCGAGGAGAGCAACTTCCATAATTTTGAATAACTTAATACGAAGGCCCATTCCTTGTTCTGATTTCTGTACTTTTAAATCCCTAAATGTGATTTTTTAATTATTTATATGCTTTGAATGTGATTTTTTTTATATCTCCAAAGGAGCTAACCATAACAATCGTTGCCGTTTTGAGGAGCCACTTTCGACCTCTGCTAGTTCTTCGGTGATGGTCATCATCATGGTCGTGTAACAGGAATTTAACGAATGTACGATTCGCTTAATGAGATCGTTCTCACTTGCGACCAAGTCATCAGATCAACTTACACAGTGCATGTGAGAGGCCGCTTGTTGTTGCAGTTGATCGTGTGAACAGAAACACCAGATGACACGATACAACGAATGAATTGGTTACATCCAGTAGGTGCAGTGCGGTGCATATTTTTTTCGGGAGGGGGGGGCAAGATACGCAAGAAATTTCGAAGAAACTCGAAACCGAGGGAACGAAGCGATCGAACTATGTGGATGCTTTTGCATTAAATGAAATGATATTAAAGGATTTCGTGCACAATTTTGTGAAAATTTTCAAAAATTTTCCGCCACAGCAATTCAGGGAGACTAAAGAAATAAGTGAAGTACATTTATTTTCCAATAACAAAAGCATCAATACATTTTATAAACTTGAGCAAAACAATGGAGGTAGCAACTCAGAAAGCACAGCTTGTGATGAGTGCACCATGACATAAATAATAAGTACATGAAAGAAACTTATCTAAACGGAGTACAATACAAAACAAGGGGGAAAATGGGGGGAGGCAAGGCAACTTTATATAAAATACTAGTATGTCATTTGAAACAGTAAAATTAGTCGTCAAACCAATCATCCTACAACTAAATATATAAGGCAAATCATAGGGAGCAGACGTAAGTTTTTTTTTTCTTTTTATCTTCAAGTTATTTAAATGACCTCACTTGCTCTTGCTTTTTTTTCATGCCTTTCTTATTTTTGTTTTCTTTTTCATCTCATTTACTTTGTTCTTCAGCCATTTACAAAGTCATACTTCAAAATAATAGCTGTTCCGATGTGTCAATTTTCTAACAGCAAATGTGTGGCAGATTAGTTACTGCACGTCTTGGTTGACCCTAATGATGGCGGACCCCCAACGATGGTGACATCAAAGGAATGATGATAACGTATGGGTGCCAAACTGATGGGTGCACATCACGTTCCTTAGTCATAGTTATTAAAGAGTGCCATAGCATGATAGAAGGTGTGATTGGAATTAAGATAAGGGACGAAGTGAAAACAGAAAATCAGTGAAGAAACGCAATCATGAATATTCATTTCATTTTTATTTAATTCAATTTCATTCAATTTATTCTAATTTCATTTCATTCCATTTCGTCCCAATTCGTTCCATTTCGTGTCATTTCATTTCATTAATTCATTTTCATTTCGTTTCATTGGTTTTCGGTTCATTTCGTGTCAATTCGTTTCATGTCATTTCCTTTCACCATGCACCTTTCCATTCTCAGCATAACAACAACAATAATACAAACAAAATATACTTTCAGAATGATACCATCACATCTGAGCATTACATAAGATGTTTTTTGTACCAAGAAATGAATGTGTATTGGCATCCCCCCCCCCACTCAGTGGCATAGTAAGTCAAATATTTTGAGGAGGCCAGTCAATGTTTATCGGGAAATTATTGTTAAAAAGCTGTGAGTGAGCGGAGAGAGCGAGCGAGCTAAAATTTTGACCTTTTTATTACAAAAATTTGATTGTGTGACACTTGCAGATTTTGACGCAATATTCAGAAAATTATACCACTTGTCTCCCTTTTCTTCTTCTTCCCTTTTCTCCTTTTTTTTGGTAGTGAGAATTTGGGGGTCCATAGCTCCTAAGCTACCCCCTATCTGTACGCAAGTGCCCCCAATATTTTATTGATAATCACGAGTCACTGTCGAGAAGGAGACTTTAGCCAATTTCAGGCAATTTTGTTCATGAAGTTCCTTTTTGATTATTCATGTAGCCACAAATCATATTGGCTCTACCCTCTTACACCAACATTACCATGACTACTGCGACATTGAATTCAATCTTTTACACAAAAGAAAAAAAGATAAATTTCTACTGTTCAAATTTGGCGTTGCTATTGTGGGGCCATTGGGGTAATAACTTTTGTTCTATTTTATTCAGAGCATGATATAAACGCCCCACCGCAAGCACCCGGGACATTCAGCAATGTTCTTTTATTCCTTTTTTTTTGTTGTTGTTGAAGGAATCAGACTAATGAATGCCATTTTGGAATGAAAATAACATATCTTGTTGAGTTCAAGAAGAAAATTCGTAATATTGTAGTTTGGGGAACCTCTAAATTTCTGTTCCATCTATAATGCTTAATGTTTTTTATACGTATAACCCTATACACAAGCAGACCATCTTTGTTACCTCGCCCTGCCCCCACTCACCATCCCACCCCCCCCCCCAAAAAAAAGGAAATCAAATCAAAAATATATATTGGGGAAACAATGATACGAAGAAAGGAAAGGAGAAAATTGATATTAATTTTAAAAATGTGAAAATGACACAAAAGCACTGCCCCGAAATGTCACTCTCTACTCCAATTAGAATCATGCTAATTCTATTCATTTCTCTACGTCATTGGTGCCCCTGCCCAGTCCGCCCCCATGGGTGAAATCTCTTCGCCATTTCTACACGCCTCTGTTTACATCTATTCGAATGGTAACGTCATGGTCTACATGAACGTTGACAGACAAGCTCATATACGTCAGGGGGATACCTGCTAACATTAATTAATAAAATGCCTACCTCATCAAATAGCTCCCCGAATATCACCATCGGCATGCATATCTGGGTCATGGCAAAAAGTACAATGAACTTTTACATCTCATCACGTTATAAACATTCATCAAAGACCGTGCGTCTGCACGCCTATTTAGAAAATTAATTCTCCTTTCAATTCAAATTGCAATAAACATGACAAATTGATACGACCTTCATCATCCCGTTCTCATGAAATATTGTCAGCGCAACCTTTTAACATTTAGTATTGATGTTTACCTCGCTTTATCTCCTTCTCTTACGAAATTGAAGCTGACGATCGCAACTAGAACATCATCATCATTTAATATCTCTGCATTATTTCTATTTCATGGAAAATGTTTTTTAATTTGTGTCTTTATATTTAAATTATGAAATCAACATATCATGAATAAGAAAATAAATAAACGAATTAATAAAAATTAATCATCGCATTTACAATTAAAGTTAGGGGAGAAGTGGCTTCACATTAAAAACAAATAAAAGCATGGTTGATGGGGGCGTCGTGGTCTAGTGATTAAGAATTGCGTCTTTTAATGAGAGGATCGTGGGTTCAAATCCCAGCCATGGCATGTTTTCCTTCAGCAAGAAATTTATCCACATTATGCTGCACTCAACCCAGGTGATGTGAATAGATACCCGACAGGACTGATTCCTTTAATGCACCAAGCGCCTTTAGCAGCTAGAGCTATACAGCCGGGGTAATATATTAAATAAGCAGCTAGAGCTATACAGCCGGGGTAATATATTAAATAAGCAACTATATAAATCGGCGCCTCATAAAGACTATAAATTATTATTAAGTTTTTTTCTATAATCCGATCAGTTTGGTATATTATAACACTGTAAAAACTGCCGGGTGTTAAAACTGAGACCAATTGGTGTTAATAGAGGACCACACCCTGAGGTGTTCAAATACACTGTTAGAAAAAATAAAAGAAGTTCCTGCAGCAGAGTCTCGAGAACACCTGTAATCTTACCGAATTGCGTAATAATCATTCTGTAAATTCATAAAACAAGAATTTTTCTGCAATTTAACAGAACAGGTCTGTTTAAAAAGGGGAAAAGGGTGTTTTATTCAAGGAAATTTGTAAGATTCCATACATCAAATACCAATTTCCTGTAAGATTACGCAATTCGGTAAGATTACAGGTGTTCTCGAGACTCTGCTGCAGGAACTTCTTTTATTTTTTTCTAACAGTGTAACATGCACCCTAGAGATTGAACATAACACCAAAGAGTGTAAATGTAACAACCATAGGTGTTGTAATAACACCTATAGGTATTAAACTAACACCACCAATTTGACACCAGTGTAAAATAACTGGTGTGGTCCTCTATGCACACCAAATAACACCACAGTTTTTGCTGTGAATGTTCATGTATTTCAAACCCTGTGTATTGGTGTTATTCAGAGTGTTGCATCTACCACGCCACTAAAGGAATTTAATGATCTCACAAAGAGGAAAGACTCATACAACATAGGAGTTTATTTTTTTTTCGCTTACTTTTTTCCTTTATCTCAAACTCCAATGTCACTTATTAGAGACATTATTTCACGATTTAGGTGATAATTACATGTAGATTGGTTTTGATATCAAATTTGTAAGTGAAAACTCCGTGTCATTTAAAATCTATTTCTCTTCTCTCAGTCGTTCCTGTACAAATCAAATTAGATGAGTGCAAAACAAAGCATAGCCCCCACAATGATAATGATACTACTTCTACTACTACTAATAATAATATAACAATAATAATGATAATAATAATAATAAAAAAATCTGTTGAGATCGGAGGCATTACAGTTCTCCCACCTCTCTTTGAACTCTGATTGTGGTACATCATTGGTATACCACGTTGACTAGAAAGTATATAGAGATATATCCGACCTATAAAAGGAAAATAGTTTAAATATTTGCATTCTTTGTTTGTGTACAAACAATGAAAACTACGTCAGTGGAACGGAAACAGACAAGAGGGTTTTTTTCACACAGCAGCCGACAAAGTTTACTCCTAAAATATTGATCAACGGGGCGTATATCATAGATTGGGTTTTGGAGATGTGAAGGGGGTGGGCTGTACAACCATATTGTATTTCATTTTAAATTGAAATGAGAAATAGGCCGACACATTTGGCAAGGAAGTGGTACTTTGTAGGGCCTATATATTTTTTCCCCTATTTCAAATCTCATTCTCTCTCTCTCCCCCCCCCCCCTCTCTCTCTCTCTCTTCCCCCCCCCCTCTTTTTTAGTCTTATACTCTCTCCCTCACAATCTCTATTGTTCTATTTATCCATAATTATGTTTCCCTTTTCTCTCCCCCCCAGCTTTGCCATAATGTAACATCGCCTTCCCTGCGTGCATGATGTGGGAGAAGAAGGGGTGGAGGGCTCCTGAATATCCCCCCCCCAAAAAAAAAAAACCCTTCCAACTATACTCCTTCGTTGAACTCATTGATCGGTGTCGTCATGGAGATCGATGAATTCCAGTTACAGCTGTGTGAAGGATGGGCCGAAGAAGGTCATGGGAAAGGCGTGGTCGTTGTTTTGGTTCTGTTCGGGAATTTTCCCAGCATGTCTGTTTGTGTTATGATTTGTTCTTTTTATTCTCACGTGAATGGGAATGACAGTGTCAGGTCACCTTGTGATCCATTTTGGTTTTGCCTTCGTCCAGTACCAAGGCAAGTTTCAAACCTTAAAATAACTTTTAAGGAGAACTCCATGCTGAAAATAGAAGACTTACATGAAAAGTGTAAAATTTGACGAACACAATACCAAAATTTCATCGAAATCGTATGAAAAAATGATTAAGAACTCGAATAAGCGAACTAATTATGTACGGCCTTTCCCGTTTTTTAAAATGATTTTTGTTACGTGCATGCATGTAAAGTTATCCTCCTTAAACAAAATATATTACAGAAATGGTAGAGCACAGATAATAATGATTGAATAATAATTGAATTTATATGTAATAAAATACAAGAGATGTTGTTCGTTCATTGTAGTTGCAAGAAATATTGTCAAACTTAAAGTTCCATAGCTTCATCATTTTCATTATATATTTTCTATCCAGTTGCAATATTTTGATTTGATTTGATTTGATTTATTTCTGCACTCACATCAGTATCAGAATTACAAAATACATATACACAATATTTACAAAGGTTATACATTTTGTCAGTATTCTACTTCTTAGATTTTACTCTCTGATTTATTTATTTTTAGCCTGGAGTAGGCCTATCTATTTTTAGCATTATCATTGAACGCTATGACTATGAGTGGCGACAATGTTTTTCCTACTCCCACCCTAACCAAAACATTACTAATAATAGAACTGAAAATAGGTTCATAACTAACCATCTAACTAACTAATTAACTAAGTAGCTAACTAACTAACTAGCTTAGTAACTAAGTAAATTTAAATAAATAAATAAGAATAAATGATTAATCAATTAAGTAGATAAGCAGACAAATGAATAGATAAATAAATAAAGAAAGAAATTAATAAGATAATTGATATATTTTTAAAATAACATTTCATTATTTTTTCTATGTTTTTTTTTAAATGTCAACGTATTCTAAAATGGGAAATCTCATTCCCAGTCGACTGAGGAGCAGCAAGACCAGCAAAAATGTATGACAACTTGACTGATGTAACCATGTTATAGTAAACCTACCGGCAACATTTAACCACTTAAACATAATTCTTGGAGAAGCGGAAAACGTAAATCTTTTTTTGTCTTCAGATAGTCTCCATAAAATCGAAGGATAATATTTATTTAACAAAGGTCAACGAAAATAAAAACCTCTTTATAATCACATGAGTTTTGGAATTAGGTCTAAAATAATTTCCGATATATTGCGTGAACTTCTAAGCAAAGGACTTGTTATACGACCACAAAAGCAAAGTATACACATTAGGCGCCACGATGTACAAATTTCATAGGGGCAGAACAGTCTATTATCTATCCATTTTTTTTGTGCCGCTGCACATTACAAAATAATATATTGAAATAAAACTTAAAACCTACTGCGGTGCATGATAACAGATTTTCCTTTAGTATTTTTGGTAAATCTAAATCGGTGCACAGCAAAAACTGTGGTGTTAACCGGTGTACATAGAGGACCACACCAGTTATTTTACACCGGTGTTAAATTGGTGATGTTGGTTTTACACCTATAGGTGTAATTACAACACCTTTTGTTGTTACATTTACACTCTTTGGTGTTATGCTTAATTTGTAGGGTGTAATTTTAACACCTCGGGATGTGGTCCTCTATTAACACCAATTGGTGCCAGTTTTAACACCGCAGTTTTTACAGTGTGCCATCTATATCATATTCAAGCGCAATATCACACATCTCTTAAAAGAAGAAGGGGAACAGGAAAACAAGTCCCAAGGCATTCCTCCTCTTCAAAATTCTGTCAAAAGACTCGGTTTCTTGATTAGAAATTCTCAGAAAATTACGACACTTAAGTAGTATACAATAATACTGCCAAGAAGTAATGGATTGTATTTTGTGGTAAACACAAGCCGTTATTAGTCATAGGCATGGTTTTATACTCTCTGAAACTATTTCACAGACGACACATCTCTTTGGTCCCATCGCGAATTCCTGACCAACGAAAAATGAAAGGTCTTGTTGTCTGAAAACAAAGTATGTTTATTTTATTTTCTACGAATACTCGGGGTTATGATATATCAATAATAATATTAATAATAATGATGATAATGATAATAATAATAGTAATGATGATGATAATAATAACAATAATAATAATAATAATAAATAATAATAATAATAATAATTATTATTATGGTCCGTTTATATAGCGCAGCTTCTATATTATTGCACATATTCTACTGCGCTTGATAGTTGGGGTATCATTGTAGCTGAGCACCCATTATATGCGCTAAAGTATTGAAGGAATTAATCATACCGGATATACCCATTCACCTCACCTGGGTCGAGTGCAGCACAATGTGGGTAAATCTCTTGCTGTAGGAAAACACTCCATGGCTGGGATTCGAACCCACATATTGATTAACAACAGAATAATGAGATTGTGGCAAAGTCCCAATACTTTTCCTTCAATGTTTTTTACAAAGCTTAGAATACGTTTATGCGTGTATTATGTTTTGTAACATCATTTTTTATATCATATTTCCATCTATTTCTTTATTTATTCATTCATTTATATTCATACATTTTTTATTGTTATTATTATTTTCTTTTTTTCTGGGGGGGGGTCTTTTGGGGGGCAACCAGTCAACTTGACTATTTTTGCCATACGGAGTCAGACATACCTTGTAGACCGGTTCTTCAAGAAACTTCGATGCACATTAGTCGTATTATTTTTATTTTTAGGGGGCGGGGAATATCTACCCTCCTGACCACCCTCCCCCCCCCCCCCCCATTAAAACAAAAACAAAACTTCCCAAACAGTCTGTCTAACTGTGCCGACGTTGTCACCTTTCATTTACTTTCTTCTTTTTTTTCAATTACGACTGTAATTATTTCACTGGTAGATGGCGACATTCATTAACTTTGAAAGGACTGCATCCATTCCCGTTACCGACAAGTTACGGGTTTTGGTAGATCGGGCCGGCTTCGCCGACAAGTTTCGGGTTTTGGTAGATCGGGCTTCGCCGACAAGTTTCGGGTTTTGGTAGATCGGGCTTCGCCGACAAGTTTCGGGTTTTGATAGATCGGGCTTCGCCGACAAGTTTCGGGTTTTGGTAGATCGGGCTTCGCCGACAAGTTTCGGGTTTTGCACTGGTGTTCAGATGGGGGGATTGGGGAGGGTTCTTGCCGCCCCCCCATTTTTTCACGACCCCCCCCCCAAAAAAAAGGAAATATGAAAGAGAGAAGAGTTAATTATGATGTAATTACAAAATTTGATTTTTTAAATATAAATTTTACGTGATACGCCATATCAAGCCCCATTAAAATTTGTGGCCCAAGTTAAGTGTTTTGACAGTGCGGGCTTCACCGACAAGGAGGGCTCATGGAACAATTTTTTTTAACAGGGGTATAGGTTTAAATTGGACAAGCAAAAAAAATGTCACTAGGAAATGAATCTCAATGATTTTGTTTAAGAAAAGTATCAAAGAGTTATTGCTACAAAATGATTAAGGTAATTTTGTTTCAATATGAGATAAATAGATAGATAGATAGATAGATAAAAATGATTTATAAACAGATCATCGCAGCCGCCTAAGCTGCAGCCAAATGCCAATAATATTGTGATCAATTTTACAAACATGCAAGTTACATATAAAGTTCCCATACAAATTCAAGTATCGTAACATTTTCTCAAAGGATACGCAAACCTATTATGTAACCTATGTGATCTTAGAAAAAAAGAGTGTCAGTGGAGAAAAAGAATAATGCAGTGGAAGGTGAGCGAAAAGAAAGAAGGAAACTAAACGAAGGTAAATGGAAGTCATGAAGGTGTAAGGATATAAATGGAGAGAATGGAATAGAGAGGAGAGAAAGGGAGGAGAAACCAGAAGGAGAAAAGGTAGAGAGAGAGAAAAAAACATATCACGTTCGTCACATCTTGACCATCTTGACATGTATTATCACTGGCGGACCCGGGGGGGGGGGGCACAGTCTGCCCGTGTCCCCTCCCCGTTGAGAAGTAAAATCAAAATTTGTGGATGTCAAATGCCCCCTCTTTTGTGCCTAGTATAATTTACATATTTCAAAATCGTGTAAAGAAACTTTCAAAAGAAAAAAATATTTTCCCTCTGCTATTATAGAGGTCGATCATTGTTTTAAATATGTATCGAATATGTTTTAGGGTTCAACATGAGAATTGTTAACCATAATTGTTCAAGAATGTGACCTTAGTATCTTTAAGGTTTCTTAACTATTATCTGTAAGGGGCCCACTATAATTATTTATATCTATATATCTTTCTCTCTGAATCTCGTATCTATATTTATTTATATATATTGGATTTGTAACTTTATGTTTCACTGTAATTGTCCACATTAGTGTTTGTTTTGTAAAATTGAAAATGATCCAATATGTGTGGATTTTGATAAATAAATTTTGAAACTTGAAACTTTGAAAGTGAAGACCCACTTTTTTTTTGCTTGTCAAAATTTTCCTCCGAAAAATGTGCCCCCCCCCCCCTCTTGAATCCGCCCTGTGTAATATCCTATCAGTTAGAGATGGTAGGAGGTAAAATGCAGTGAGATTATATGAAAACAATAAAAACGTTCAATAAATATACATAGTAAAATTTTGATAGCAAATATTCATTACAATACGTAACAGTGTTCCAGGGTGTGCTGCCAATGGTGAATAATAGGCTACATGCATCACCCCCCCCCCCCCGGAAATCTTGGGGATGTTTCAGCTTCAGCACCCCGGCCACACTTCCCAGTACCATGTCGACAAGTTGCGGGTTTTGGTAAATCGGGCTTCGCCGACAAGTTACGGGTTTTGGTAAATCGGGCTTCGCCGACAAGTTTCGGGTTTTGGTAGATCGGGCCTCGCCGACAAGTTACGGGTTTTGGTAAATCGGGCTTCGCCGACAAGTTACGGGTTTTGGTAGATCGGGCTTCGCCGACAAGTTACGGGTTTTGGTAGATCGGGCTTCGCCGACAAGTTACGGGTTTTGGTAAATCGGGCTTCGCCGACAAGTTACGGGTTTTGGTAGATCGGGCTTCGCCGACAAGTTACGGGTTTTGGTAAATCGGGCTTTGCCTATGGGTTCATATTTCAGGAGCAATGTCAGAATATCAGTTTTCTGTATAGCGCCATCTAGTGATCCAATGTACATTTTTACCACAGAGATATTTTTGTATGTATCTCTATGATTTTTACATGATATAATAACGCAAACTATGAGTTTCTTTTTTTACAATCGAATGGACTCAAAACCGTCAAGGGGGGGGGGGGGGGATGTCGGGTGCGGGGACTGAAGGATCAAGGGGCGATTTACAAAATTAGCTACAAATACTAAAGTGTCTCGGTAAACTTTTTATGTATTATCACCATCGTTTTTGTTATTTTATGATGATGATGATTTATTTTTGTTATTATTGATTATTAGGCCTACTGTTATAATTTTTATATCAGTGTTATAATTTTGATATCAATGATGTTATTATTTCATCATCATTATTAATGTTATCATCTTTAGCATCATTATCATCATCCCCACTATTTTATTTACATCATCATAATTATTGTATTTTTTAAATTAAAAAAACATAGTAATTACTCTAGGACTACCTAATGAAAGTGAAGTAAAGGAGCTCGCCATGGGGTGCTTTTGCATTTTTGAAAGTAAAATTGAGAGATTTTGTGCACACTTGGTGAGTTTTGTAAACATTTGCCCATGGCTCCCCCTCCCCGCTGCGTACTGGCATGACTGAAAGTTATCTTTCCATTTTCAACTCCATGAATATTTTTTTTTAAATTAATATGTATTAATAGTGAGAGGTGAAACTTAGACTTATGTCCAAAATTTTATGCATAACTTGGTTGAAAAAAAATAATGAAAAATAGTACAGAAATAATAGACACGAATGATTACATTTTTAATAAGTGATTGTAAAATTATTGGACTAGCTGGAAATGATAGCCATAAAAGGTATCGTAATATCCACATGAATTAATAACTGAATGAACTTTATTGATCCTCCTTGAAAAAATAACATATTACAAGATACATGTACAATTATATGCTAACGCATATGTCGAAAACGTTTAAAAGCAACAAATATCAATAATTAAAGGAAAGTAATATAAAGACAAGGAAGACGAGGAGACCTTTGGAAGCCAGGCTTGTTCTACGGCCCCTCAGTATTGAAAAAATACGTTTATTTGTTTGTTTAAAGCAAAACTTGATTCTAGCTAAACTGGTTGATAATACTAAAAAAATAGGTTGTACTAAGGTTATACAAGGATATATATGTGGTTAAAAACTATTTACGGAAGAATAATGGATATGTTGGAAAAAAAGTAGGTATAAAAAAAGATAGATAGATAGACAAATATATATAACGGGGGGGGGGAGCACGTGTAATTCATTTAAAAGCAACACTATACTTGGAATGCGATAGTTTATGAAATTTATTGCACTTTTGCACTCATGAATTTGATAACGTATTATTCATGACTTCATCCGTTAAGATGTTTTTTTCGCCCAGCTCTGAGGTCCGTGCATCAAGTGGTGCTATCGGGATCCATATATCCCGATCGACACAAGCAGCGTTCCATACACAAGTGTGATTGATTGAAGAGTGGGCACATCGGGCGATTTGGATCTAGATCTAACCTTTGGAATTTTACGAAATGTGAGTAATGCATTTCATGTTTAATGTTTCAGTTATAACGCTAAATATGTAAGAATAAATGTCTTCGTATTTTGATAATAATTCATTGCATTTTATTCTTTGGATGACTGTAAATTTGTCGGGTGGTCGGTGTTATAATCACGGAGCGGGCATTCATGTGAGTGCCACGCCGAAACTCTCCGCTATAGACAAGTCAACTGCATGTTTGGGTTGGTTGCCCCCGCGCCGCATTTGTGCTTTCTCGTGTTCGTGATGACATGTGAAGAATTTTACTTGTGTCTCAACAACATCACTGTCGTGTGACGGTCGAATGACACTTCTGCTGATATGAATTGCTTAGCTTTAATAGGTGCTTATGGATGTTTGGTAGTGCAAGTGGTACCTGGCTTAGTCTTGAGTTCTTGAGGACGCATGATGATGATTTTTTTTAGATATGGCAGGGCTCCACACTACACTAACCCATTTTTTCTACTGGTCCAACCTATTCATGTCGGACCAGTAGATACCCAGTTTTTCAAATTTTTACTGGTCCGAACCTAAAATCTACTGGTCCCAAAAAATAAAGAAAACATTAAGAAAAGGCGCAAGTTTATTTTTCTAGCCTTTCGTTACCCCCCCCCCAAAAAAAATGAAGGAAAATGAAGGACAAAAAGAAAGCAAGACAGAAACGAAGGAAGGAAGGAAGGATGGAAGGAAGGAAGGAAGGAATGAAGGAAGGAAGGAAGGAAAAGAAAGAAAGAATAAAAGAAAGGAAGAAAAAAAGGTAAAGAAAGGATCTATGTGAAGGAAGAAAAAAAAGTAAAGGGGGGGGGGGGGAAATGGTTTGCTGTGAATTTGACCATTTCTGGAAAAGTTATTGGCCCAACAATGGTTTTTATTACTGGTCATGTCGAACCCTTAAATCTTGCTATTTTTGGAAAATTACTGGCCTGACAATGATATTTTTTACTGGTCATGTCGGACCAGTAAATCTTCCAATTTCTGAAAATCTACTGGCCCGACAGCGATTTTTACCGGTCTGGGACCGTCGGACCGCCGCTAGTGTCGAGCCCTGGATATGGCATATAGTATACTTCTTCATCATTGACGTCTTGACACTCTCTCCATAGTGTCTTAAGCGGAGGACCAAAACAAAGATGGATTTCCCTAAGAAATCCATCTTTTTAAACCAAAATCACAAGAATTCTATTAATTTTATTCATTCTTACACCTTCCTACGCCTAATGCATAGGAAGGTTTTAAATATTATTATATAAAAATATTAAAAAAATGAAGATTTCTTACCTAACTGATGCCGCGTAGACCCCTCGTTCCACATGTAAACAACGGGATTACAATAGTGTCGACCCTTGAACCGCTTATGCATGACGTACTGCCGGAAAGCAATGCCGTCTTAACAAACAATTTAGAGATATAAATTCTTATTTAACAAAAATTAAAATTTATTCTTTAATCATGAATAATTCATATCAATATAAATTATTTATGATCACAAATAAATGTTAATATTTGTTAAATAAGAATTTTTATCTCTAAATTGTTAAGACGGCATTGCTTTCCGGAAGTACGTCATACATAAGCGGTTCAAGGGTCGACGCTATTGTATTCCCGTTGTTTACATGTGGAACGAGGGGTCTACGCGGCATCAGTTAGGTAAGAAATCTTCATTTTTTTATATTTTCATATAATAATATTTAAAACCTTCCTACGCATTAGGCGTAGGAAGGTGTAAGAATGAATAAAATTAATAGAATTCTCGTGATTTTGGTTTAAAAAGATGGATTTCTTAGGGAAATCCATCTTTGTTTTGGTCCTTCGCTTAAGACACTATGGAGAGAGTGTCAAGACGTCAATGATGAAGAAGTATATGCCATATCTAAAAAAAATCATCATCATTGGGTCCTCAAGACTATACCTGGCTGCCCATGGCTGGAATTTTTTATTTTTCTTTCAATGATTGATTTCAGCACGAGATGGCATGCCATGGCAGTTTCACTCCGGCGGATTAACGATTTCGAGGAAATTTTCCCAGCAGTAATTGTTTTTGAATATCATATCAACTAGCAAGTCCCTCAATCACATTTCAAGGTGAATATGCCCACCGATTTGAACATGCAGCATACAAATGGTTAAGCTACCGCAGGCAAATCTGTTGGTCACGCAGCACCCCCAAGGAAAGTCTTGGAGGTGCACCGTGCTTCAGCACCCCCTGCACCCCTTCTTCCCAGGACCATGACAAGTTGGTGGTAATAGTCAAACTAACTGGTCGCTATTAATACCCAACAACAAACCAACTGTTTTTGGTACATCTGACTGCTTTTTCACTTGCCCAAGGAAATAAAGCAATTAGCGAACATGGAGGTAGAAAGCTGCATTTTATTAATTTTGTCAAACGTCAGACACCGGCATTTAAAATCACACGTACAAGATTCAAACATGGGTTCTATTGAATATAATGATCTGATATTGATGATGAGATAGTACTCATGGGTATGTAAGGTATTACAAATCAGTGTTAATGAAGATGATAAAGATGATAGTGATGATGATGATGATGATGTTGATGATGATGATGATGATGAAGATGATACTGATGCTGATGATGATAAGCAATGGGTTCATGGAGGTTATCATTAACTACCCTTTGCTATTTATGAAATGAATGATCATTTGATGATGATGGTTGTCATAATTTTACTTTAAAATATTGATACATGTACATTTAATAGCCAAGCAATGATTGTCATAATGAAAAATACTATAAGAAATATTTTAAGTACACAGTTTGATTAGAAAAATAAGAAAAGCATATTTTTTTCTTTGAAGGAATTTAAATCAATAATTAAGGATTGCATTTATGTATAAAATGAATGCATATAGGACAGTCTATTGCAATGTGCCCTTTCAAATGCTCGCTTGTCCAGTATAATGAAATGAATTTACATTTTCAGTTATACTTGTAATACAATCCTGTTTTTCTTATATGGCAACCTTAAATTTGCTATGAATGCTAAGCAATTTCTGCCAAGAACTTTAATTGGCTGAAAATTCTGTAATGTGTATGCGCAACAGAAGAAGTTTCTTTTCTGTGCAAATTCACAAATCATGAATTCATCTACATGTACTGCATGGATTGCATGATGATTTTTGCCAATGTTGCCTTTTGAACTTGAAAAGTATTTGATAGATTTTACTAAGCTCCATTCCCCTATGATAATTAAAGTATACATGTAGCCCTACATGAAGTTATCCTGAAAGGAATCCATTTGGTGTTTTCACATAAGTTGCATTAGATTAAAGAATAACTGAAGAAAATATGTGTATGTGTTAGTTTGGAAGAAAACGTGAAAATTGCAAATTTGCAATTAATTTTCCTGTTATTTTTTGTACTGTTTCGACCTTGCATTTTGTTTTTACATATCATTTATATACGACATTGCCAAACTTATTTTTCAAGCACGAGATAATAAAGAAGATTGTATTAATTAAATTTACTCTGTACTTGCAGGCCAATTTTTGACAAAAAATATTGCTTCCCCAATTAAATGTAGTAAAACAAATCGAGATCCCCCATCTTATGCAAAGCTTGCAGCACTTCTGGCACTACCCCTGATGCCTTCTTCAAGGAGATGCAGGCCTAACCTGAAACTTCCTGGATAAAGTCAGCTTTAAAAATTTGTTGGAATAGCCCCCTTGTTTTTGAAATATGGAATTACTCTATCAATAAAACAAAATGTGTTCAGCACCATCCTTTAGGTGGGCAATCTCATGACGCATTTGCCATTACAATAATTTTGCCAAATATGTAACCACATCACAGAAGTAGTATTACAAATAAGCTGCCTTATTGTACGAAGAGCATCATAGTTTTTGAAAGTACAATAGAGAGAGTCCATTCTGTATAAATTCTAGTTTTCACCCAGCCTTGACATTGTAAACAATGTTGTAATCTTCTGTCATGCTTCGAGAAGTTGAATTCCCAGCGCACTACTGTACAATTGAACAAGTCTGAGTTGATTTTCGCTCTAATTTGTAGTATAAATTCATAATTTTATATTAATAGTTTTATTATTAGTGGTGTAAAATGTCACATTCACAGGAAATGGCAAATTCCAAATAAACTAGACGTTGCTGAAATCTAATGTTTTTTTTCTATTATGGCAACTACATGTACATGTATAGGTCACATAAAAAAAGTTTTGAAAAAAAAAAAACATCCCAACAATTAACTATTTGTTAATGTCTACTCGATGAGAACACTCCCACTTAAAATTAAAGAAAAAAAATCACCACTGTCAAATTGAATGCTGTTGTGTATATTAAAGACTTCCACTTAAAAAATTTTGGGACCTTATTTTGATACTACCATATGCAAAAACTTGTTGCATCAAAGTTACATGCATTCAGCAATACCTCAGTCACATTTGCTGTACAGGGACTGTACGGCAAGTTGGAAACAGCCAATTCATTTTTGTTCAAACCACCTATTTGTAGCAGGTACAAAAAATGTTAAAACGGCCGTTTTGACTCACCGTAGAGCAAATGTGACCGAGGTATTAGTAATGAAAATGGCCCATTCAGTTCATGATATCCTGTCATGCTTGACCAGCCAAGACAGCAGACATGGATCAATTGTTCTCTTTTCAAAGCACAGGAAAACCACCAAACAATACTCAGTTTCTTTAGAGTTTGCTACATGTCAAGGCTGTGGTAAGAATGCTGTAGGCTAACCAGGAATGTAATTCATGAAAAATGAATTGTAAAGTGTAACAATTATAAATAGTTTTTTTTTCAGAGAAATAGTTTTCCCTTTATTATGTCAGTTTTGTTGTACAGGTAAGTACAGATCGTTTTTTTTTTTGGGGGGGGGTAGGAGTACAATTATTAAAGGCCTAAAAAATTGCATCAGACCTCAACCTTAACTCTGGATAACAAATGCAGAATTTGAACACATATATGTATCCAACTTATAATAATAATAATACATAAGATTTATATAGCGCACTTTCCATCTTGATTAGATGCTCAAGGCGCTGCAGAGCAGAACAACAAAAACTATTACATGTAATACATGTCTGAACAATATAAAGTCAATGTCTATCAAAAAACACTTTTATACAGGTAAGTTTTAGGTTGCCCTTGAAGGTGGTCGCTGAAGTCTGGGTTTTCAAACTGTGTGGGAGAGAATTTCACAGGCTAGGTCCTGCATGAGCAAAGGCCCGCTCCCCGCATGAATTCTTAGCAACTTTAGTGAGCTATGGATTTTATCATTATGCAAAAAATGCAACCTCTTTTCAAATACTGAATTAGATTTTAAATAAAGCAACAAATTTTTTATTATGATCTAGGTATTCTCTGTTTTCTGTCACTTTTTTTAGCTCACCAGCAGCAAATTGTCTGCTTCATTATATTTACAACTTGTATTGGACTCTATGAGTTTCAGGGGCACTTTTTATTTTTGTCAGGACCATTGGGGGCATTTGGTTGCGAATTCACCCCAACATCCCATGTAATTCTGTTAAAAGCTGTCAATGCAACAAATGAACAGTGGTACATGTAGCTAATCAATGGAAGCATAGAGAGAGAATCAGTTGCATACTGTACCTAATGTATGTATAGGATGAAACCATAGAACTCTACCATCATGAATCAAAGATTGCTGCAATCTCTGAAGAATTTAAGGGTATGATTAGGTTGAGCTTTATAACTCGACAAGAAAAGTGTTTTGCTTGGCTGGGTTTAATATACATGTATGAAAGAAAGGTATCCTGCTTCTGTATTTCATGTAGGTATACATGCAGATAAATACTGCACAGTGCTAGAAAGTTTAAACCCCACTTAAAAATGAATAGAAATTAAGTGTTCAAGTTTTAGATATTTAATTGGGATGTCAGGTGATAAAAAATTACATTTAATAAAGTTTTTTTTTCTGGGCTTGCTGAACATAATATTGTTGTCTGCCATGAAGGAGTTCATTTTGTACTGGGGTTCACTAACTTTGCACACAGCTGTAGCCTACACTGTATATATCTGGGACTACATCTCGAGATCTCTCCTTGAATTGTATAGGGCCTACTCTGTTCATGTAGTACATACAGTACCTGAAGTCCCTAGAACATGATCGCTACATGGAATGGAATTTGAGGGCAATAACTTCCAAATGGTACAGTACAATAGCTTTTAGCCTTTCTCCAGAACACGCTGCAAGTTCATAGGTCTCCCAAAGCCCCAGGGGCTTTGGATACCCTCCCTACACAATGATTACCTCAGTCAGTACCAGAATCACTGATTGCACTATTACATGTATAGCTTAATATCATGACTGATACCCCCCCTCCGCCCCCCCCCCCCCGTTGCTTAATTTCACCCCCCTCCTTGACGAAGTAATTAAGTTCGTGATCTCAGCATTTGCTTGAGGCCTCTGCTGGGATCATAGTGGATGTTGGAAGTTGTTTTGGTTGGTGCCCTGTTGGAGGAATCTCTTCACATTTTGGGTCAGCACTCAGCAGCACTGACATGTGGAACCCACATTGCAAGGTATTTCTCGGCCTCTAAGCCCCCAATCCCCACGCATTGGAAATAATTGTGTTGGTGTGAAAATTCCATCGCTGGTGATTGGGGACTCAAATGAAGCCATATTGAGCACTCTATACATGTAGCTTACTTTATACTGTTGTAATGGTTTTGACTATTGGCCTACATGTGCACCATGCTTTTGGAAATATCCAAATGAAATTTTATTGATTTAAAGGTAGAAATCACTTTCTTATGGTCGATTGATGATTTTATGGAATGATTTTCATTGCCAATGACTTGTTTAAGAAATAAAGAGCTTTTAAATTATCTGTCAGTCCACATTTAGGCCTTGAAAATTGGAGCGGCTGATCAAGGTAGCTGTGCTTAATGAAGCCAGTGTAATAGTATTCTGCGCTCTAATAGAAATAATGAATGAAGCGCTATAATCTCACATATTATCATCACCATCACCATCATCAGTAGCACTACCACCACCATCATCATTAGTTCAGTAGTAGAAGTACAGGTAGTAGTAGTATTGTTGTTGTTCAAGCCAGACCTTTTCTGTCTCTCCCATATAAATGTGACTTGAGTTTGATGCTCTATTGATCAAGTGTTACTGACTGCTCCTTTGATCATGAGGATAGTCCCATAAATCTTGTCTTAAGTCAAATCATCTTATTTTAATACCTACTTACTTGTATCATTAGGTGGTTTCAAACCACCTCGATCACAAGAATCCCCGTTAAATTACGGGAACTGTTTTCGGCTAAAAAATACCCATTGATTATTCCTGCATTCACACCGCCCCGAAACATACCCTTCGGGATAAGTTCCTGAAGTTACGAGCATGCGCATAGTGCGGTCTGATAAGCAGGCAATGCGCTAGATTCAAAATCACTAGCCCAGCAGCCACCCACGGCGCCGCGCCCAACGACACGCTGGGCTAAATGTTCCCGTAATTTGCTTTCACATCGCCAAAATACCTGCGACCTTGGAAATATCCCCGCGAAAGTTCTCGTAATTTCGCCAAGTACCTACTATATAGCGGGTATTTTCTTTTGGGGAAATTACGCGTAGTTTGCTTTCACATTACCAAAATACCTGGAACTGACAAACTTCGAAGCGGTCTGAAACCACCTATTGTTAAAAGAGATTTTTCAAGATATAATGGAAGTGGGCGTATAAAATCATACCCTACCTGTTAATACTTTTGAGTTTTGATGCATTATCGCCAGCCAGAAAATCCTTTAAGTAACGTGATTAATCGGAGTGGACATTCATATACAATCCAATAGTCTGTATTTGTATAGATGTAGTACCTTTTAATTTTAGTTACGAAGCTCTGCACACACTACTCCATGGTTGGGCAACTTAAAAACAATAATTCAACACCTTAGAGTGTTTGGATTAGTCCATGTGGTGGATGTGACAAAAGTACAAATGTGTTCTGCATGGCAATTTTTGAAATTACAAAAAAAGCTTTTCTTTAATAACTCAGTCAAAAGTTCACAATATCTTTGTACAGTCATCTGCAAATATTTGTAAATGTCTTTATTCTACCCTCCCCATGATGAACAGTTGAACACACCTATTTATGAAACAACAGACAAGGAATGGGGACGGGTGATGTAAACATACTTGTAATTACAATTATAAATTCATTTTAAATTTAGAGAAAAATATCATTACCAAGAGAAGGTGCTATATATTCTCAAAGGTAAAATTAAAGTGAACACAAAGAATGAATGGATATAAAAAGATTGTGCAGTCATAATACATGTACCTACAGTACACCAATGTATGATAGATATACTTGCAGTATAATTCACAGTTTAAACCTTTACCAAAGCCTTTAGACAGTCTTTAAAGGGGAAGTTCTCCCTGAAGAAAACTTTGTTGTAAAAATAGCAGAAAAAATATTAAAAATATTGGTGAAGGTTTGAGGAAAATCTGTTAAAGAGTAAGAAAGTTATTAGAGTTCAAAGTTTTGGATTTGTGACGTCATAAACGAGCAGCTGCCCCATGTGTTATGTAATATAAAATGCAAGAATTTCAAATTTTGTATGGTTCCTGATGACTTAATTTTGTTTTCCATTTATGATCGGGTGTGAAATGATTGGTCTATTGATATACAAAAGGTACAGTGAAAACCATTTTCAATTTTCTGAGAAAATGACATTTCATTGATTTTTTACCATTCGCTATGTAGGAATGCTGCTCGCATATGACGTCACAAATCAAATAATTGAAATTCTAATAACTTTTTAATTATTTGATGAATTTTTCTCAAACCTTCAGCAATATTTTTTTTTATTTTTTCTGCTATTTTTACAATAAACTTTTTGTCAGGGTGAACTTCCCCTTTAAAGTGAAAGTTGGTCATTGGTAGGCTCAACAAGTTTTCAAGGACCTCCTTTATGTGACCATTCCAATGCTCTTTTCATCATTCTTATACCATGGTCACATTGTTCTACGGCGGCCGTACGGCGAGTCGAAAACAGCCGTTTTATCAATTTTGATTCAAACCACCTATATGTAGTTGGACAAAAAATGTTAAAACGGCTGTTTTCGACTCGCCGAAAGGCCGCCGTAGAACAAATGTGACCATGGCATTAGTTACTCTCTCTTTTCTTCCCATTCTTAATTGTATGATGAAAACATCTATTCTACTGTGGAATGCTGCAATTTTTTTCATCAGAATGAAGATATATGGGCACTTTTGATTTCAAACTCTAATACATGTACATCAGGCCTGCCTATGTAGGCCTACATCCATGTAGCATACATATCCATGGAATGTACATGCACAGTCAAAACACTGTTTAATTTTTTTTACAGTTCAAGTATTAGAAATTAAACTTTGTTGTTTAATGTTTTATACACTTGTTTGAACTGTTTGAACAACTACTGTATAAATGTCCATATAATGAAAAGCATTATATACTAATTTTAAACAGTTTTTTTTTACTGTGTGTGCTGGCCTACATATAATGTCCGTTGTGATAATAATTAATTATAGTCAGCTTTTAGACCTACATGTATATGTTGTGCTTTATAGGCAAATTCTGAAGGCTGTATAGCTCCTTGATCTTTGCCAGATTAATTTGTTTTTTTGAAATATTTTTTGAATGTTAGATAATTCTATTCCAATTACTTGAGGCCTGAGGGATATTTATATATACTTTGATATAGTTTATTTGTCAAGATACAGATAACTTTGAAAATGAATGAAGAAGAAACAGATACAAATACAAGGGGAAAAAGGGATAGAAATGGTTATCAGAACACCTCTTGAACTGAAGGTAAATTCAAATAATAAGAATTTAGAGTAAGGGCAAGCAAGAAGATGTATTGAGGGTACAATCCATTTAGAACTTAAACCTGGAAAAAAATGATATTTTTCTCCCAAGGGTAAATCTTGTACATTTAGTCAATTGATCAAGTAAAAGTTTATTGCATTGAAAATAATAGTCAAGGACAATTGTGATTACCATGTCAAGAAGTTTACATGTATAATGAAATAACCACTATCAATTTTGGGATACTCTGGGTTTAACCTATTAAAAGTACCAAAACAGTTCTAAGTTGTCATTTAAATTAAATGACATTGAACTTTAGCATCTGAAATGAAATGAACAGCCTTTATATTTGTCGGAAAAGTGGTCTCTATGCATAGTACAATTTAAACAAAACTGTGGGAAGTTTGGAATTTTTTATTTGTTTGGGGACATAAATATCGAGGGAATTAAGTATTTACCAACTTGGCATATCTTGAGCATGATGTCATGGAAACAATTGGCTTGTTATATGAAGTAATTCCCCATGATGGCAAGAGAGAAAGGAAATTGATCGGTCGAGCACACATTGGTGACATTAATGGAAGAAAAATTGATTCCAATTGACTGGAATTTTAGTAACAGTGGTTTATTTCTTTTGCTGATGTACAGAATATTCAGACACAAAGCAAAGGGTCATGAAATAATAAAATTTTCATTTTGTTGCTGGTGTATGGCAAGCCATTCAAACATACCCTTTGGCCAATAAGATAAAAAAATATTGTGTAGATTAGCAATTTTCCTCTGAGTATGTGATATGGTAGTCTATCTAGGAGAAGGCTGTAGCTGCATGTACATTGCACAATAACATTAATGAGGTACTCCAGGCTGAAAATATTATTTGAACAGATAAAGAAAACTCAGATAAAGAAAACACTGAAAATCTTATAAAAATCAGACAAGGAACATCAAAGTTATGACATTTATAAAATTTGCATTACCGGTATTTTGGTAAAGCAGTTCTATGTAGGTTTACATGAATATTCAATGAGCAAATTGATAATTGTCATACATGTATCTCCACATGTTCTTTTATTTTATTGCATTAATTTTTGTCCTCCATATACATGTACTAAAGAAATTGGATTGAAAACTGATCGTTACTTATGTTTATTTTTTTTTATAAGGGAATCATTATTCAGACACAAACTGATCAGTGTCTTGGGGCTGTTTATGAAGTAATATCTCAGATATGAGTTGATTTTCTCATGGTTGTCATAGGGGTTATGCATGAGGGAGGTTGATCACTTACAGCTGTTAACATGGCAGCTTCTTGAATGCTACCAAATACCAACCAGAATAATTTAGACTACCGTATTCATCATCATGTAGGACCTACATGCGAAGTGATATCCCAGAGCGAGTATGAACATGTACCCCACTTAACGTACTTGTACATTCTCACTGATAACATCTCCCTTCATCTACATTTTGTCTGACCCACCAGAGGTGAAGGCAAGACTTACGGATCCAAATGTCGTCCCGTCTGTCACAAACCTTATGACACATAAGTCACTTTTCAACCAAACTGGGATGGTAGATGGACCTGCATCTTATGCTGCAGTTGGAGGTCACTTTGTAAGGTTAAAGGTCATTTTCAGGTCAACGTTAAAGTTTACATGCAAGACTCTCTTATGATACCTAACTTCGCAACCATAAGTCACTTTTCAACCAAACTTGAATGGTAGATGGACTTGGGGGACCTGCATGTTATGCTGCAGTCTGAGGTCACATGGTAAGGTCAAAGGTCATTTTCAGGTCAACGTTAAAGTTAACATGCAAGACTCTCTTATGACACCTAACTTCGCAACCTTAAGTCACTTTCAACCAAACTTGAATGGTAGATGGACTTTGGGGATCAATTTCACCTGTAGTACCCATTTTCCCAGAATGGGCCACATTTATAGATGTGTGAGTTCACTGACCCTGGTATCATCAGTCATCACATTAGGCTGACCCCCAGATGGTATCACCAAAGGAGGTAATAAATGTTCCTATTGATCAATACATTTACCCCTCTCTGTGTTCCGGAATCATTCATAGGGGATCGATCAATAGGGGAGATTATCCCCTCTTAAGGGGCTAATTATTGTTTTGTCATCTCTAACTCTGAGGTGATGATATTCTTGCGGGTATTATTATGAGGAACCGAGGATGGCACACAAAGGACGAACATAGAATCGTGTCATAAAATAAATCCTGGGAAATCTTCTGTCATCATGATGAACATTGAAAAGGATTTGGCCTCCTTTTTTATCCAGTGGTTGTATAATGGACATCAGTGATTATTGCGCATAAAAAAATTCAAGGGATGAGTGATTGTTGGAAACTTTGAATTACACACCCCAAATTTCTTTGACCCGTTACACAGAGATATTTTGATTATTACCCTACCCATTTGTAGGCCACTCAAACTGCTGTGAAATAAGATAATGCATTTTATGTGGGAGTATTATCCAGAGTTACCAAATAAATAGCATTTTGATGAAAACTAGTTTCTTTCATTGATAAAAATGTGGGTGGCAAATAAAGACAAAAATTTTGGGTTTTCATTTGATTTTACATGTACATGTGACCAACTTGCTGTTTTGTAGCTGATGTTATCTCTTTTTTTGGTATAGCTATCGTTTAGCCAGTAAAAAAACCCCAGAAAATGGCAAATTACATGTATGTCTATTCAGACTTTGTAAGGATTGGTCAGTGCATGAAATGGCTACAAAAACTGATTTTTCTTTTTTTCAATTTTCAAAGCTTGGTTCACATATCGTATTGCATTATGCTCATTTTTCATTTCACTGTCTTTTATAGGCCTACATGTACTCAAAATATCTATATATCTCTCTCTCTCTATATATATATATAGGTATATACAGATGGTAGAAAATATTGTTGCTAGTGTCATGTCAGATTAATGAAGTATGAATTCAGGTAGGAAAAAGCAGAAAAGATCTTCAAATCAATTCAATAGCCCCTATTGATTTACAGAAGGGGGGGATTATACCCCCTTCTTTCTATGAAGAAGGTATTTGGTAGCCAATCCCCCCTTTGATAGTTCTTCTGATCCCTTTTGTTATGCAATCTATTGTCACTCTGCCTCACAAATAATGAGTCACTTGACCAGAGCATAGGTGAGACCAATGAATGACTATTTTTGTCTCACCTGCATGGTTTAGTAGTAATACTGGACAGGTGACATGCTAAATTCAGCAGCAGTGCAAGAGTGGTGATGGTGCTGATTTTGCATTTAAATTTATGTAAAAATGTGTAGGCCTATCAAACGTTCTTAACTTCATTTCTTTATTATGGTATTATACATATGTATAATGCTCCAACAAGGGATGAAAAATGAAGTTTCATTAATCATCTTCCATATGAAATTGAAGTTTCTCGAAACTATTTTCATAGAACAACTTAACAGGATTGCAAGAGAGTGTACTTTCTCAAGGATAATGTGGATCTATGGGTTAGCAGATTACAAGGCTACTTAATAAGGAATTTTCGTATGTACATTAAATTGTTTAAATCTCTAGAATCGAAGCAGTTTAATAAGCACCCTTCTTGGGTGATTTCGCCTAAAACAGATTTTAAATTTAAATGTTATTTCAATTAATATCCTTTGTATGGTTTCATTATATACAGAGACTCATTTTGCAGGCATTATATACAGAGACTCATTATCGAGGCATTGGATCATTGTTCACTCTGGGCTCACTGTCAAATTAGTGTTACATTGTACTTCTGTCAGGTAAGAAATTATTAAAATACATGCAATAGAGCAGTGTACATGTACATGTACTTGTAACAGAGACTGAACAGGCATGGGCCACCCTGTTTTCAAAGGTATTCTTCTAGGGGAAGTTCACCCTGGCAAAAAGTTTATTGCAAAAATAGCAGAAAAAAATAAAAGGAAAGTTATTAGAATTTTAATTATTTGATTTCCTACATATTGTATGGTAAAAAATCAATGAAATGTCATTTTCTCTGAAAATTGAAAATGGTCTTCACTGTACCTTCAGTATCAATAGTCAAATCATTTCACACCTGTTTGTATCACCACTTACCATTAAAAAATTGAAAATTTGCTAATTTTTTATTACATAACCATGTAGGCGGCTTGTCGTTTATGACATCGCAAATCCAAAACTTAAAAGTCTAAAAACTTTTTTTATTCTTTGATGGATTTTTCTCAACCCCTCGCTAATATCTTAGAAATTCTTTTTGCTAATTTTACGACAATCTTCTTCAGGGTGAACTTTCCCCTTAAGCTTAAAGGACAAGTCCACCCCAACAAAAACTTGATTTGAATAAAAAGAGAAAAATTCAACAAGCATAACATTGAAAATTTCATCAAAATCGGATGTAAAATAAGACAGCTTTGGCATTTTAAAGTTTCGCTTATTTTCAACAAAATAGTTATATGAACGAGCCAGTTACATCCAAATGAGAGAGTTGATGACATCACTCACTATTTCTTTTGTATTTTATTATATGAAATATGAAATTTTTTTATTTTCTCGTCATTGTCATGTGAAATGAAGTTTCATTCCTCCCTGAACACGTGGAATTCCATTATTATAACATTTTGTGCTTCAGGCAATGAGGTCCTAATCGTCAAATTCGTAAAAATTGAAATATTGTATAATTCAAACAATAAAAAACAAAAGAAATAGTGAGTGAGTGATGTCATTGACTCTCTCATTTGGATGTAACTGGCTCGTTCATATAACTATTTTGTTGAAAATAAGCGAAACTTTGAAATGTCATAACTTTCTTATTTTACATCCGATTTTGATGAAATTTTCAGCATTGTGCTTGTCTGATTTTTCTCTATTGATTCAAATCAACATTTTTCTGAGGTGGACTTGA
The DNA here is from genome assembly GCF_018143015.1 of Lytechinus variegatus. NCBI lineage: Eukaryota > Metazoa > Echinodermata > Echinoidea > Temnopleuroida > Toxopneustidae > Lytechinus > Lytechinus variegatus. Next base: position 3,521,121 of record NC_054750.1, read on the forward strand.
CCTTTAAAGGAAACCAAAACCCAAGAAGAGAAGCAATCTAATCTAAGCGTGCATGCCAATTGTGCGGCCTTACCACACGGTTGATGTACCTTCCCCCAATCCAGCCATATGATCTCACAAGATATTGTAATTTTCTCAATATAATAACACTTAACACTGTACATTTCCATAATTATTAAAATTTAATATTAAGAACATGTACTAATTATGCATTCATAAAGTTGTGTTAAGTTGTACTTAACTTTAATGAACGGCTTTATGAAACACTACCGGAAAACCTTGTGTGTTTTTGATAAGATCAATACATATATCTGCAATGTATTTGCAAGCTTGGTTTGTATTTTAAGGCCACTGCACTGTAACAAACAATATTTTTATTTAAAAATATCGCCTCTAGGACACTTAAATCATAATGGAGAGGAGATAGCAATTACATTTATTCATTTCCCTGGCCATCTATCATTGTATGACAATACTGCGATCAAAAGGCATCTACACACAAAACACTATACAGCAGTTGTAAACTAAATATTTTCTCATAGTGGTACGCTCGCTCTCGGTGGAAATGCGCCTCATTGCTTCTCAAAGCGATGGTTTAAATGGCTTAAATGCCCCTTTTGACTGAAAGAACATTGTATTTACTCACAACTTGGGCCTACAATGTGGTATTTGTAAATGAAACTTTAAAGAGAAATTCCAGTAGTTGTAGTAAACACTGATTTCATGAGTAAGTCTGTAAAACAAGGCTTAATTGTCAGTATATCATCTAGGATCTGGTACAGTTACATTAACTGAACTTTGTGAAATCTTGAAATCTACGCTGAAAAATGTTCACACCGAAGATCCCCAACACAGATAAGCGCACATGGGACAATGTATAATTATTGCTTAGAGCGTCGGGCCCGACGCTCTACCCGAATCCTGTGCTTATTTGCTGATTTCTCAGCAATTACACAATTTCTTCCAGAATCCTTTGGCACATGCGTAATACAAACAGACACTTTGGTGGTAATTTCATTGGATTCTGTACGAACTCATTTTGATACTCGTTACCAAAACTAGCATTTACCTTTAAAGTTGATCCGTTGTGACTACTTGTACACATACATGTACTTCCAATTGGTCTAATGCCAATTCATCAAATTACCAACTCATCTGCTATCATTTGGTCTACCATCAGTTCATCCAATATCCACAGGGTCTAATTGCCATTTTGTCCTCTCACCATTTGGTCCAATAGCCATTTAGTCCATGATATACCATTTGGTCTCATTAGACTATTAATTGGGCGAAATAAATGAAAAGAAAATGGGTACATGTACATGTATTTGTTTATTCGACCAACTGGTCATGAGATGAAATGGTCATAGACGAAGTGGTTATTAGACAAAGTGATTATTGGACCAAATGGTTATTGGACCAAATGGTTATTGGACTAATTGGTAGCCCAACGAAATGTTGATGGACTGAATGACATTAGACAAAATTAAGGTAGACCATGTGATGAGTGCTCGAGTTGGCAATCTGACAATTTTATACCCACGTTTAATGGCAGATATGTATATATCATCAATTGGTTACACGTATCTATTTCATCGATTGGTTACATATATCTGTGCTGTTGTGGATTTTTTTATGAGACATTCACAAAACATACCCTGCCCAATATGTCTGTTTAAACAGTGATAAAATAAATGCCACAGGTTCAGACTAAATAATCCCTATTGATTAGATAAAGAAACAAGGGGTTACTAGGCTAATCATCAGCTAAATTGGGCCATTAGGTGCTTCCATTTTGAGCAGTATTTTTACACTTATGACAAATAGATTCAGAACCAATGGTGTCATGCACATTATTTTCTGAATTAGCAAATTTTCGAAATGTCATAATTTTTTTATTTTACATCCAAGTTGGAAAAAATGTTCAGTGTCTTGCATCTCTTATTTTCTCCTTTTGATCAACTTATTTTTGAGGGCTATCTCCACCAGCCCGAGTTTTCAAATTAGCCCGCTATTTCTGATCTGGCAAATTATCCCAATCTGAACAATCTCAAGATTAGTGAAAATGGAGACACAATCATTGGGATAGTTCGCTGGATTAATATCGAGATCGCAATCCCAACTCCACTGGTGGAGATGGGGTTTCTTGAATCTCTAGATTAATCACGAAGAGGAATGATCGGGCTAAAATCTCAAGATTGGGCAAACTCGGGCTGGTGGAGCACCGTATTTGGAGTGGACTTGGACTTCAAATCCTTGTACTTTCGGTCAGAATAGCCTTTAGAATTGAAATTGTATTTCTGATAATGGGTTTTTGAAGAAAACTGAGAATTTCTTGATCAGAAGGAGCATGGACCTATAAGGAGAAGGCCAGGTGGTGGGGGGAGGGGCACAGTAGTTATTCTGATACGAGTCGATTGGTTAATATCCTACATCTAGCATCGCGCTATTCAGGGCCCTGTTGTACAAAGAGTTACATTTGATCCGATCAATCGTAACTATGGAAATCCATCAGTGTCATAATTTTTTTCTACAGGAAATTTGCAAAATGTCCTTTGTAATCAAAGGAGAACACTCCAAATTGTCAAGAAATCAATGAATTTATGGATATGGATTCATATCTAGATTTTTTTTTGAACAAACATGCATTTCATATGTTGACTTTGCTGGCTTTCCATAGTTGCGAGTGATTGGATCAATCGTAACTCTTTGTACAACGGGGCCCAGAAATTTCTGTAGACACATTTGTTTCTCTATTGGGATGGAGGGGGAACTGACTTTTTCACCCACGTACCACAACAGTTAAAATGTCAATACCTTCCATTTCCTTCATCACTGTGGCCTTTCCAGTCCGAACGATACACGTTTCTTTCGGTGCACTTTCGATGCTATTACCTAGCGAGACTTTAATTGTATTGATGTAACGGGAGCACAGACCATGGGTGTAGCAATGATGGGGCGAATAGAATGGATTATCGCCCCTGGGTCTTCCCTGCATTACCCCCTTTAATAAACAACCCCCCTTTCACTGCTCCTATTCATGCTATTTCGAGCTACACATTGACCGTCTTCTGGAGAGTGGTAAATAAGGAAATTCGAGCGAAGAAGTTGGAAAAAAGTTGAGAGAGAAAAACAGCTAAGATATGCAGAGAAACTCGAATTAGATATCTGACAAATTCAATAAATAGGCCTTGAAAAAATAAACATTTTAAAGCGTATTAAAGCTATTTTTCCAAAATATTTCTAAGGAAAACAGAAATTTCAGTTTCTTTGAATTGTTAAAATTTAATACATGTAATGTTACTCTGAAACTTGAAGCTTTTTTTTAGATGAGAGGGCAAACATTTTATACCTTGAAGAACTTTTTCCATTGTGCAAGTAGACCTAATGGTTTGAAGTTACTTTGAACATACATCCCTAATGTTTTATTCAGAGTGCATAAACTTCAAGGTCTGTATTTACATTTGACCCATTTAGATAAGAATTTGGAATATGAATATAAACTATTCAAGAAGTGCGACCCACATCTGTGGGGGTTACTCAATCTTAATGTTGATATTAAAGTTTAATGTATTGATAATATCCACTGAAATATACTGGTCATATTTATATAACAGCATCCAAATACAATCTAAAAGTATTTTGATTTAATGTTGATATCATTTCTTAAGAAAGAACAGTTCCTTATTCATTATGTTTACTTGTTGTGCAGAATAATTTTTAAATAAGACATAAATCCTGAGTCTGCCTCAGCATATTGTTCAAAGTTTGTGTCATAATGGGTCTGTATGATAGTAGACTACATGTACACCTGTGACATTGGATTGGAACAGACCAAATCTCACCTGAAGCCAGGTCAAAGGTCATGTTGAATTACTGTATTTGAAAGGTCATGCAATCTCATACTACTAGCAAGGTAAATTATTTGCGTCATCAGGTCAGTTTAGACCCACTCGATACAAACGAAAATGCCTGTATTAAAAGTCACAATCATTTTTAGGCCTAAAAACTACTGGATAATTATTTTTCATCCATCCAAACTAAACCCTTTAGACTTTATACGAGGCTCATGTTTTACTTGAGTTTTGAAAGTTTTTCCAAGCATCTTTAAGTTGATTTCTTAAAGCTCAGAAGTGTATGCAGCTTGTTGTGAGTATTAGTTCCAGGGGGAAAATTACATGGGGGCTTAATTTGGGGGCGATTTTGCGGTCGAAGTGCTCGCAGCAGCCCTGATACTGTATGTAAAAAAAGAGCTGCTAAAAATGACATATCATTGCAATATTAAAGCTTGTCCAATGTTGCAGATTTTGGCATTTGGTTGTGGAAAGTAGCCCTGGAAGATAAACAAATGCAGAATACACTTGAGATCTTTTCTGAAGTTTCATCAAGCTTCTCTGTTTTATCAAGTACATGATCATTCTTCATCTCACGTGATAGTACTTGAAGATTAAAATTTGTGAGAGGAGGAAGGGTGCTGTCATATAAAGATGTGTCGGGGTCTGAAGCACTGCCTTTCTGGTTCTCTCAGGAAGATTTATAGGATATTGATCCATCATCGGAAGGATCCAGAACACTCCATAGTAATGATTTCTCCCATATCTTGGTGGATTATGGCTCTGATTGGGTTACATCTGCCCCAGATATTAGGACAAGAAATGTGCAAAGAATGCTTAGCATCCTGGGCCCCCATTTTACTAATACCGTGTTTACACAGTGACACGGCTCGGGGGTTCGACACGCGAGCCGTGCTCAACACGGCAATTTTATGCTGTGTAAACGCGATCAGAGTGATCCGCGAGCTGTGTCGAACACGGCTTTTTTGATCCGCCAAAATCGTAGGTTTCAACCCGCGAGCCGAGTCAGACTCGGCAATTTTTTCGTGTGTAAATAGAAAGCCGTGTCGAACTCTCTTGACCAGGTCACTGCGCGCGCTTTCACTTTTGGCATTGTTGTTGTTCGCACGGACAAGATTCGATTCCGGCGGTGAATTTCCCACGTTTAATTTGCGACGTCATAATTCTTCTTCCGTTCGAGATCCGCGAGCCGTGTTGAACTCGCCTTTTTATATGTACGTATAAACGCGATCTCTGATCCCTTCTTCGCAGTGTTCAACCCGGCTCGCGGATTCAACACCCGAGCCGAGTCAATATGTAAACACAGTAAAAGAGTTACAATTGATCCGATCAACATCACCTGTATGGAAATCCATCTATGTCATAATTTTTTCCTACTGGAATTTTGCACAACGTCCTTTGTATTAAAGCAAAGAGGAGCATACCGTATTGTCAAGAAACAGTAAATATTTGAGTACACATCATAATTAGGAAACAGTTTGTGAACAAACATGCATTTCAGTTTTCAGGTGTCAGCATCGTTGGCTTTCCATAGTTGTGGTTGATTGGATCAATCGTGACTCTTTGTGAGATGGGGTCCTGGTGTTCTTTGGATGTTTCCATGAGAACGGATCGATGCAGAGGATGAAACCGTACACTGTTCCACTTGTTTCATGAATTCTTCCGCAGACTGACTGGTATGTTTTTCATCTTGATGAATGTTTTGCCCTTTACTACATGTAGCTCTGCCAAATTGTCCACATGGAAATTGTCTTGTCGGCCTGTATATCACTTACTGACAATTTACTCTTTTATTCAATAAATATCACTCTTTCGTGACAAGTAAATTGCACCATTTCTCTTGATAAACAAGCTTGAGTTTGCACCAGTTTGACAGTTTACATGTTTGGTCAGACATGTGGGTTTTCCACCGTAATATCAAAGAAATACTTGTATAAACATGTTTGGAAACAGAAAGGAAGTAATATTTCTTCATTTGAGTTTTTACAGACATGTATGTCGATGACATGAAGTCATTATCATGCTAATTTTGTCTAGGACTGACCTTAAAAATCTGTATAGTCCATGGTTCTGTACAAGGTACAATTGAAACCTCCTTTGAGAATATGGGCCTATATGATGATGTGATATACATGCACATGTATTGGAAAGCAAGGGCACATTGTTCATGTCCTACATGAAGGAAGAGCGTGAGATTGAATCATGTTCGATTTTGGTAGTGGACGAAGGAGAAGATGAATTGAACATGTGCCAGTTCTACCAGATCATTAACAGATTTTTACATGACATAGAGGTACATATAGGCCTCCATGTATCATCTGAACAATAATTACGTTAGCCTTCAAGACGATACCCATCATGTTATAAGACCAAGGTCGAGCGTAGAGGTGTGATCCTCAGCGAATCATGTCACAAGCCGCAACAAGAAACCATTGGTGACATCATGGTTTGCGTGGCCGTGATTGATGTCTTCATGGTCATTACTGATTCAGTTAATGAGTCTTAGAGTAGCATGGTGGATGACATTAAGATCACGTTCCAGTCTTAAGTGTTTTTACATGCTTCTGTGCCTCTGCCACGCTTTAAAGGGAGGAAAATATTAATTACAGATAATTTTCTTAGATTAGACCCGTAATATCTTGAATATTATCTGATTCCCATAATTTATGCATTTAGATGAAAGTAAAAGCAACTGTTGATTTTCACACACATAAAAATGTTGTGTGTGTGTGTATAATTTTTCAAAGTTTCAAGTTAGGTTTATTGAGTATTTAAAAAATCTGAAATTTGCAAAACATTTGATCTGTGTTCTGTAGATATCTAATCAGCATTAGGCTATGTATTAGTTATCATTGGTGTGTGTATTTTATGAAATGAATATACTGAATAAATCTCTTTCTTTCTAATTGTAGGCCTAGATGCCTTTTCAGCTGCATATGTAGGCTATATTAGAGGTAGATATTTATGATATGTATATTTTTTTTTTTGTTTTGCTCATTTAAAATACATGTAGAAACATTTTTTAAGGTTATAATTGTCTAAATATAAACGCAGCAAAGAAATTTCACCCAATCTAATACTATATTAATATCTTAATAAGATTATTATTTTCATCAGAGTACTTCATCTTGGCGTTTAAAGTCTGTATTGCAAGGCTGGGATGACATTTATATACTGAGTGGTTGCAGATTATCAAGTGCATGCTTGACGATGGAGCATGCCCCCTCACTTGATTTATCTTCCACATACGTTCTGTGAGGGGGACTGGAGGGGAACTGGAGGAGGACTGGAGGAGGGCTGGAGGGGGACTGGAGGAGGACTGGAGGACTGGAGGAGGGCTGGAGGAGGACTGGAGGGGGACTGGAGGAGGACTGGAGGAGGGCTGGAGGGGGACTGGAGGAGGGCTGGAGGGGGACTGGAGGAGGACTGGAGGGAGACTGGAGGAGGAATGGAGCGGGATTGGAGGGGTACTGACTGAAGGGATGCTGATGGGGGACTGAAGGGGCAACTGTAGAAAAAATGTTTGACCCAAAGCATTCAATTTTTGGGATTTTAGGGGTAATAGGAAGAGAGTAGACAATGGGGTGTGTAAAATTAATGTACATGTACTAATAGATAACTCTGAAGGTCCTCTTATAGCCACTTCTAAATTCAACCACTTGATGTACAAAGCTGAATGAAATAAGTTTTTTTTAATGAAGTTATATACGTATGTATGTTTGGAATGTTTAAAAATTAGAATTGGATTGAAGGGCTTCTTTTTTAACTTACCAGCCCCATTTGCCACATGCCATTGTAGAGTTTTCTGTAAACCATAAAGACAGGGATATGATTCCTGACATGGTATCTATGCCCTTAAGCAAGGCATTTTGTCCTCATTGTTCTTTCATGAAAGTTTCATCATACATCAAATTAAAAAAAAGTACTATCTAACATGTATGAATACCAAAATGTGCACATGTTTCAATATAAAATGTACTGAAAGAGCTGTTATTTTTATTTACAGATTTTTTTCGTGAATCATGGGGGTTTCCAACATATTCGAATGTTAAATTTGCAGCCGTTTGACAGTTCGCAAATTCCCCAAAATAATACCCTTGCGAAAGTAACAGTTTCTACGGTAAATGTCATAAATAGGTATTAGTTTCTGTTTTAGTGTATTTTTTGATCTATTTACATGTAGATTTAATTTTCACAAGTATGAAAAATGAAAAGCTTTGATTGCATGCTTTGTTATAAGAAAACACACCTGTGCATCACTAACCCTGTCTCCATCATCGAAAGAAGAGCGATTCCTCCTCGAGTGAGGCATCGATGCATTATGGTCTGACGCTGTGAATAAATAATCCCGAGTGCATCTGCACCTACGAATTAGCGCGATACTTCGTAAAATAGCGCGCTATTTTGCAAATAATCCCAAGTTGACCTGGGATTGCAATCTCGAGATTAATCCTACAAACTAGCGCGATAATTGCGTCTCCATTGCAAAAAATCTCGAGATTGTTCAGATCGAGATAATTTGCTGGATAAGAAATAGTGCGCTAATTTGAAAATTCAGGATGGTGCAGATGGCCCTACTTATTGCAGAAAGCTACAGGTTTACCCCCCCCTCCCCACCCTTGTCATGAAAACGATTTGCACATTAAACTCGGCTTTGCACTGGCTCTATCTCTTTATCTCCTACAGACAGAGCATGAAATTTAAAGTACCACAAACCTGTACAAATGGTAATGAAATATTGATTGTTTGTGGAGCGGTGATGAAAAATGGATTTTTCAATTACTGTGCCCTCTTTTTGATCTGTAGTTCCTGGGAATATAAAGGGGGTTGTGATTCATTGCGGGTTTGATTTGGACACCCTTGTACCTGGCTATACTGGTAGTTTTTCTAATATACATACATTGCATGCCTTTGCGATTAGTTATTCAATATTGTGCGGTAGATGTAAATGTTTATGCTGTAGCAGCCGTAGGTTTGAAGAGTAGGCCTACTTGTTTTAGGCCGTGTTTATGCTTCCACTTTTCAGGCCAGAATCAGAGTTTCCAAACGTGATTAGTCCAAAAAACGGTGGCATCCATGCTTACTTTCATTTAAACGCTGTTTCAAAACGCCGATCGTAAACTCACAAAAAGGTGCGTTTGTAAACGTTGTTTGACCAGAATCAGGCTTTCTGGGGAAGTATAAACAGAACCATGATCGTAAACGTGTTTAAATGACGTCATTTGGTACATGCTTCCGGTGAGATGAAAATCCGTGGGCAAAGACAGTCGTATTGCTCCATGTTATCTCCACGTAATAACAACAATCGGAAAAAACTTTCGAAAAAAGGCGCGCCCAAATGATTTGACCCCAATTTACGATGCGAAGCCAGCTGGAGATCATGATTTGCTCTGAAAAGTTAAGCTAACAGCACTCCCAGAACCATGTTTACGATCAGCGTTTTGAATCAACGTTTGAAATCGCTGATTCTTTCCTCGCAATGGAAGCATAAACACACCCTTAGTCCAATGCAGAGTTTTCATTTTCTGTGTACATATATGTACATATACATGTTCTTTTATTATTTTTAATGGGGAAATACTCTATAATGAGCCAAAATTGCTCAAAATGCACAAACTGACTGGGCATTTTTTAGTCCCTGTGATTATCATAGGGAGTATCAGGGAGTACTAATCAAGGATTTGCAGACTTCAAATCTGTAACCATCAGTATTGGCATCTTGAAAATGATGTTGAAGGAAATATGTAGATAGGCTATGTTTGGAAAAAAGTAAGTCATTTCTGACAGGTCTTTAAAAACCGAATTTGAAGCAAAGGAATCTTCTCTGTGTTTTTATGTCAAAACATGCTTGTCATTAGTGGGAATTTGTAATATACAGATGCACATTTGGCAACAACATCAGTAGAGACAGCGATCCACCCTGTCCTGTGCTGTGGAAACACTGTTCAAGGGTGGTCACATGGCTCACGTTCAATAGCCAAGGATGACTTGAAATCATACTAATTTAAACCCTCGCAAAGAAAGTTTTTGCTTTCACAGAGGTGAAATAACATCGCAATGTGTCAATGATAATACTTGACCCTGGAAACATTTTGCTTTGAATGTTCCATTATAGAATACCAGCCCATTAAAACTGTAGCCATTGTTACATGGGATTGTTTGTTCCTTTGATGTGGACAATGTCTTTCTATCAATTAACAATACTGTTACCTTGGCCTTTGTTGTTGGATACAATGCACGTTTAACATCATGACCTATTAAAAATACACTGGAAGCTATCGTTTGCATTGAATATACAGAGAGTTAGTGCATTAGCTTCCCATAGAGCCTACATGGCTGACCTAGGAGTGGGTAACTTGCCAATTCGTCCACTGCCAACTCGTCTACTCACCACATAGTCTACCTTTAATAGTCTAATGCCATACCGTCCAACATTTCATCTAACAACCATTTGGTCCAACAGCCATTTGGTCCAATCATCATTTGGTGTCCACTCCCAACTCGTCTACTCCTCACATGGTCTACCCTTATTTAGTCTAATGCCATTTTGTCCATCAACATTTTGTCTAACAACCATTTGGTCCAACAGCCATTTGGTCCAATGACCATTTGGTCCAATCATCAATTCGTCTGATCACCAGTTGGTCTATGACAATTCTGTCTCATAACCAGTTGGTCTAATATTTGCTTTATTTTTATTCATTTTGCCCAGTTAACACTTTAGTCTAATTAGACCAAATGGTATATGGACTGAACGGTATATGGACTAAATGGCTATTGGACAAACTGGTCATTAGACAAAATGGTGAGCGGACGAAATGGCAGTTAGACCATGTGGATAGTGGACGAACTGATGGTAGACCAAATGATAGTAGACAAGTTGGCAAATGGACAAATTGGCATTGGACCAAATGAAAATAAACCCATGAGTATCCCCTATCATAGAAAAAACCTTGCAAACATGACTTGGTGATGACACTACTCTACAAAACATTTCTACCAATGTTTTCTGAAAGGAATTTAGCTTTCTTTCATCTTTTTCTTTTCTTTTTTCCCATCACGTCTATTTCAAATTAGCGATGACTGTTGCTTCAACATTGGGAGTCCATTGTAAGCAGGAGACTTTTAGCATATCAGTTGTTTCAATATTTATAGAACCATGTGTCATGGACCTAATCTGGAGAGATGTCAACAGAGATGGAAGTTTGTTTTTGTGATGTAATGCATCCAGATAATTGCTAGACAGACTTTCAATAAGCAGGGTTTGGGATAGTGTGAACGATGGAGGAAGAATGGAAAGAGGGATTGATGAAAGACAAAGGATGGAGATGAAAAAGAAGACATAAAACAGGATGAAACAAATTTATAAGAACAAACAAACAACACAAACATTGCTGTGAAATATCTATAGGCCAGCAGACATTGTAAATGCCATCAAACAATATTTTCTTGGAATATTGATATTCATCTTTGCTGTCCTTGACAAAAAAGTCACCAGACATGTTATTTCATGTACACATTGCATGAGTGAAAGTCTGTCAGTCATCATAAACTATTAAAAATTGGAAATTTCATAAGAAGTTATAACCCATGGCAACAGGGAAAAGATAATACAGGGGCCTTAGGGCAATGTCAATGTTGAACTGCTCAAAAGAGCCCTCAAATATCCCCAGTCATTGCAATTTGTACAGCTTTTCAAATGTTGGAGATGAAGGTAGTAATATGTCAAAAGTAGCCCCATATTAAAACAATGGTAAATTTTTTTGCCTGCATGGCGATTATGATGCCTAAATGTATATGACAGCACAAAATTGAAAGTTAAAATAATGTCATAATTCTGATATTTTTTGATAGAATCTCATTCAACCTTCACTGATACGTTTGTTTTATTCTGTTTTCACAAGTCAGGATGAACCTTCCCCTGTTTTACAGAGGCTTTATGATGCCTCAAGTTATGGCCATGAGCATTCCAACAACTCACAATATATGCAACACCTTTTATAGACTTGTTCAGTGTTCACAACCTGAAGCTAAACTTCAAAGGATTGATCCTTTACCTAATGGTCCATTTACAGCCATTGTCAATATTGACTTCTGGACCTTTTTATTCACCCACTCAAATACCTTTTCTTTTCTCTCTTAACTGCCATCTATTTACGAACCACCATGGCTTAATTTATTACAAAAGAAAGGCCCATAGCATTGTAGTGACTCTTATCTCAGACAATTAATACCACTAGGAATGGAGACTTGATGAGGAAGAAGTGTTCCATTTTTGAGAGGATGTTTTGGACTTGCTTCTGTTCCTTGATTGGGCCACACAGGCTTACTATAGATTTGACAGGTGAGAAAAGCTCTTTAGAGATTAAACATTATCAAAAACTTGAGAAAGATTTCCTCCATTTTTTGGTGAGTATACATGTAGACATATTTACATTTTGAGGGACTTCAGAAAGAAAGAAATGCACTGGAATCTTTCAGGTTCAATATTGGTACCTCGAGTTTTAACATGAGAAAATGTGGGCTTTGGTTTAAGTCACCACAGTAAATTTCAGCTTTATTATAAAGAAAAATGTGTAATTTCTGCTTTTATAAAGGGGCTTCATGAGAGTATGTGAAAAAATTGCATTTCACACATTGGAACATCGGACACATCTTGTGAAAATGGGGGGGGGGGGGGGTGAATATAGCATGCAACCTGAATGGAAATTTTCAATGCAAATTGCAGAAATGTTTGTTTTGCATTGAGATATTTTTTGATGTATCAGCAGTTACTGCAAATTGTACAGTTCAATCAGGTCAAAAAATATCCAAATAGTTATATTTTACAAAATACAAACAAATGTTTATCAGATTTTGTCACTGCACTTTTCAGTATTTATCTTGTTTTATAATATTGGGCCACGTCTTCTGATGTTTGGGAAATGCCAACGATCACCTGAATATAGGTAGGGCATCCAGTAGATGGAAGCAGTCAATAAAGGAATAGACCCCTGAGGCTGTGCGTTCTTCACAACCCAGATACTATTGTCTTGACGGGATGTTTCACACCCATCAGAACAGGAAAAACTTCTATAATTTACAAGAGCTTTGTAAACAAATTTTCGGCATTACTCCTTTGTGTTTTAAGATCGCATGCTCGATCTGTAATGAAAATCACAATTTCTGACTTGTGATTTTCATTAGAAATCGAGCATGCGATCCTACAACACGTAGGAGTAATGCCGAAAATTTGTTTACAAATTATAATTCCCTCCTGTTAAAGCCTCTTATTTATTACAAGAGCTTATTTCATACCCGAGTAAACTTCTTTTTAATTGCTTTCTGTAAGAAAAATATGTATCCATAACATCTTTCTCTGTGCACAGCAATTAATGCACAAGACGCAAGCTTCTCAAAACACCATGAACAAACAACAACAACAACTACAATATTTGCTGATCATTTTTGCATATTTTTACCAGCCCATTTGCTTAGATACTAATGTATTTTGCTGAGATAGATTTAGTATCTCTTACGGAATACTTAAAAAGCAATTAGTGAAAAAAATGTTTTTTCCAATCCCCGAAAATATTCATTTGGAAACATTTATCTTTCTATTCATTTGCTTTCAAAATGCCATTAGCATGTGAAAGTTTTGTTATATTTTCCAAAGGACCTATTTTAGAAGTATGCTGTTTTGTACCTAGTTGTTTTATAGAATCATGTGGTAATATACCTTATGCATTGACGTCATCGTGTCTCCGCTGCCATCTTAGAAGCCTATGCCATTGCCTTGCATGTATTGGTGATCTGCAGCTGGGTAACTCTGACAACTCTGTACTTGTGTATTCCTATATATACTCTGAGGGAGGGCGCTATTTAATTATGACATCACATGTACAAAGTCTATACCAGGGCCCCATCTTACAAACAGTTACAATTGATCCAATCAATCTCAACTACAGTATATGGAAATCCACCAATGCCATCATTTTTTTCTGACAGGAAATTTGCACAATGTCCTTTGTAAGCAAAGAAAAGCAGACTGAATTTTCAAGAAAACAATGAATCTATGAATATATACGTTATTTTGAACAAATATGCATTGTAGATGCCAACATTGTTGACTTTCCATCGTTGTGGTTGATTGGATCAATTGTCACTCTTTGTAAGGCGGGCCCTGATCTTAAAAAAGGTATTTTCTAGATGGAAGGAGGTGTGAAAGTGGTGATGGGTAATTCTCCATCTATTCTGATCTATTTGGAGTTCTTCCCTCAGAGGATACATCTGTTGCTAAAGCTTTATTATTCCAGCACGATACCCTGCATGGAGGGTGTATGGAGATAAATAGTGAAGGTGATGAAAGAAGGAAGGGGCAATTGGAGAGGAAGGCAGGGAGGTAAAGGTGGAGAAGGGGGAGGGCAGAGGGGGGGGGGGGGGGGCGAGAAGTAGAGAAATAGAAGGGCTACTTCTTTTAACTTACCAGTCCCATTTGCCACAAAATATTACAAGTTTATATTGGACCTGATGGGGATTTCAAATTTTAGGGACTCTTTTTTTCAGTTTTCTGGGACTTTGGGATACAGTGGCAAATCCCCCCAAGCTCCAGTGTAATTCTTTTCCTTTTAAAAATGTACTCATTTAGAAAAAATGGCCAAAATTATTATATGCATTAAATTTCAAATTGACTTTAATAGCCTTTTGGGTCTTTATTTTTAATACCCCCTCTCCCCCCAATTCCAGATGTTCCAGCAAATAGCCAACCTGTACTATAAAAACACAACACAATCACCATTTCCATTAATGGACATAATAGCATTCTTACAGTCCCGGAAGTCATTGCCTGATTTAGCGCCCATCTGACGTCCCTACAGTTGACAATATACTTCTATGTACATTTGTAACAGCTGGTAGTTTCATTTAATTTGCGTTGTTCAACATGGGGGGGGGGGGGGAGCCTGTGGCGTAGGCAATGACAGTTATTGTGTAGTTACAAGAGTCAGGTCATCCCATGTCAAATGGCTTGTCAACGTATTGAATTAGAGATCCGTGTAAATCTGACTTGATGGATGTACAGGGCTTCGATTACAACTGTTTGAATAGGAAAAGAGATTATGATGTCCATGACACAATAAAGACCTATGTGCATTTTATGATCTCGTATTCTTCAGATTGAACAAGATTAGTGTATAGTGGTCAAATCTGTCTCTAGCAACTTCTAAAAATGCAACATCTTTTTTCTCTTGTTCAATTTTAGTGGACTTTAAAGCAAATCTACATATAGGTACTGTTGACTCTCCATTAAAAAAATCTATTTCATCATGTATATTGAAGAGCATTGTTTTGGTATTGCATATTCCTTTCCTGCTGATTATAAGATTCATGCTAATAGTATTTAAATCCTCTCATTTTTAAAAACTGAAAAACCACATGTGAAAATTAAATTTTATATAATAATAGCAAGAAAGTGTATTTTTCAAAACTGTATTCATAGGATTTTTATTATTTTCATTAATTATGAAAACCAATACAGCTTTTAAAAATGTATTTTATGCTATATTTAATTTGCAAATATATTAGATATGAATTATGATAAAATTAAGTTTGTAAATCTATGGGAAATCTTTGAATGTAAAACTGTCGTAATATAATGAATACTTTGATTATGGGCATTGAAAGAATAGCAGATGCCTCCTTTTGTCTAATTCAACTCAAAACCATTTTCCATTGTGGTTTGTAATGACCTTTAAAAAATGGCCATTCCGTAGGTGTTTTTGGCTCTGGACACAGTGCAAGGGGATATTCATTTAACGGAAGCCAGAGCGATAAATGGAGGAGCAGTTACAGATGAGTTTCAAATTTGCGATTCAGATGATGCCGCAGCATCAGAGATGGTAGCGGTTGTGAGTTTATAGAGCGAGATCGTAGCTCGGAGACAAAATTGAATTGAAATTCATGAATTGTGGCTCAAATTTATCAACCTGACACTTGGACGTCCGCATTCCATCTTTCTCCATCGGAGGAAAGGATCGAGTTAAAGTCGTTGTCAGAATTTGTTTTTAGTGGAAGTTTACACCAGGCCTTTTTGGATTTATATTTTTTCTTTTGAAGGTGATCGATTGTATAATGGGGTGTCCAAACTTCGCAAAGTATGGACACACATGAAATTTGGACTCACTGCCATACTCAATCATATTGCAGACATCTGAACCATTCTTAGAAAGAATTTGACTCTTTGTCTATTCTGAACTATTGTTCCATACAATTGTTTTCTCAATATTTTTTCTGCATTATTTGAAAAATAACTTTGTTCCCTTTTTTTTAAAAACAGAATCCTTATTTTCCAGGTTGGGAGTTCTGACATTGGACTATTTATAAAATCAAACTGAAAAAAAAAACGTTTATGATAGGCTTTATCATTGCCACATTAAACAACATTTGTGTTCATTTATTTCTCCTATCAGTATATAAATTAATGTAGCTTTTGAACAATGGGTACCTGGCAGGAATTCATTCCTTGATATGCCATTGTGCTGTAAAAGGCTGTGCTAAAGCCAGGGTAATAATATCCAGGTCATTTGGAAGTGCCCCTGCTGAAACAGAATTAAAAAAAAGTAAATTTATACAAAAAGTTATACTTCAAATACTTTCATCTTCTGCTTTACTTTTATTGTATAAAAGGTTGGTTTGGGGGTTTGATAGAATAGTATAAGAAAGGGGAAATTGGTGCTTGATGCTTTGCAGATGAGAGAAACCACCAAACAATGTTGGAATGAAAGGGGAGATTGGATGTGGTATAAAATGAAGTAAAGAAAACCTTTTGGTCAATATTCTTGGCCAGATGTACCGGTATTGTGGTCTAATAATGTTGGGTTTGACGACATGTAATGTATAGCCACGTCTAGCCAAGCAGTATTTATGATCTTGGGAATAAAAGTTGTGACAGTGATGATGCATTTTTCCTTTCAAACTACATTGCTCATCATTGTAAAGTTGATAGATGGGAAGTTATATTTTCTCATATAAAGTACAACAAGGTTAAACCTCATTTGAATATTACAGAGTGGAAGAAATTTCAATGTTTAATTAACTGCCACTAGACAAATCTTATTTCTGTTCATTTTTTAATATCTTCTCATTTTCATTTTTTTAATTATATATATTGGTAATTCCTTTTATAAATAGGGTGGGTCCAAAATTGACAAGATGTCCATGTTGCTTCACTGTGGAGATCAATTCAGATGTGGCAATGTGTGGAAGTTCTCTAACCACAGAAATTCATGTTCAATTTTGACATCTTTTCTGGATTTATTTTTATGGTTCAAATCAGCTCTTCATAACCAGCGTTACATGGATATCACTATTAAATCATGTATCATTGGCAGTAGAAAGAATATCAGGTCTGAAATTGCAATATATCATGATTGTTCGTTGGAAACCTTAGTGGGACACCAAGCTTTTGCAGAAGTGATCAACGGAAGATATTTGTTTTTTTTAATGTTCTGGTGGGTGTTTCATAAAGCTGTTCGTAAGTTAAGAGAGACTTTAAGAACAACTGGTGATCCTTTCATTTGGTAAATGGTTAATATTCATTGATGATGATGGTGAAGCGCATTAGAAAGGTTCACCAGTCATTCTTAAAGTTGCTCTTAATTTACAAACAGCCTTATGAAATGCCCCCCATGGAATGATCCATGTGTAGATTGTATCAGGGTAGATGCTATTCATTAATAGTTCCCCTTTAAGAAGCATCTGAGATGGAAGGGGAGGGGGGGATGAGGTTTCTCTCAAATGACTAACAACCGAGGATGGGCAAGGAAAACCCATCACACATAACCAGATCAGACATACGGTCTGCTGGGACATGCTTCCAGTACAATTCCACCTCTGTCAGCCACCACTACCCACCTCCATTCTTAATAGTGTGGGACCAAGGGAATTGAAACTTCAGGATTCATATCATATCACTGGGTACTACTTTCATATGCCTTTCATTTACGACTGGGAACTGCTGCCCTCTGGGAGATCCGTACTTGACCTTTGACCTTCGGCAGAATCAAGAGGGTAGAAACAGTAAAAAAAGGTTCAAGGTCCATTGGATCTGGCAGTAAATCAACTGGAAGCTTCATATCCATTCTGGAAGAAGTTATCTCTCTAATGGAAGATGAATATCACCCAAGTGGAGGATAAAACTTAAAATGTGTGTGTATTCTTATTGAACAATGTAAATTTAAAGTTTCATCGACTGAGAAGGGAAGACATTAGTCTACAGGCACAGACCCTGATTGAGACTCTGATCAACAAGTGTGTCTCCATGCAAAGACTAGCACATACAAAACTTGCTGTTTCAATTCAGGGGCCTTCAGTATGTAAGGCATGAGTAGGCTGCAATTCAGACACTTAACTTGAGTAAAGGGTTTGCACAGCAGACTAGGAAGACATGGGTGTGGGCTTGAGTTGGTTTGTTGGCCTTTGTAGTAGTTACAATAGCACCCCCTCTCTATAAAATTTATTTTCAAATGAACAGAAGTTGGAGAAATAAATAGCCCTCCTCCTACAAAGAATATTTGATTTTCTAGGCTGGGATGGGGCCCAGCAAACAACTCGACCCCCCCCCAAAAGACCCACACCCAGGTTACATCTTCACTTCATCTCGAGGCCTATCCGGTTATACACAAGGTATAAGACCCTTTTTTTTCTTGTGTGAAAAATGAAACAAAATGATGTAGACACAATCTGACCTGGGTCAAAATAAAAAAAACACATCAACAATGCTTACAAATTATTTTGCCTTCAGTTGAAGCCTCACATTATATGATTGGAAGTCCTTTTTTATGAGTTCATTTTCATTGTATAGCTCGATCCTCAGGAAGTCATTACAGATAATTTCAAATTCAGCATTGAATTTTAAAATCCTTCTGTCCTTGCGTCAGGTAAAGCTCCAATTTATCCCAGTTTCATAAAATGCCCATTAGTTAGCTAAATGGTATAACGTCTAATTATCTTCTGACCGTTTATCCAAGAGCAATTAGCCGTTGCCCAGTTTAGGGGGAATAGTAATTATTATGACCCTGATTATCCAATGTTCATCTTTCCATTCACTGAATCTCAATCAAATCTAATGGTATTAATAGATACCATGGAATAGGTCAGTTTATATGGGACATTCTTTATTAAAACCAGGATAATATCATTGGTTCTGCATGGAGCTAGAGGGGTTACATATATTCTTTATTATTGGCCCATATCTGTTTGCTCAACTATGAAGTGCCAAATGCAGCAAATATTTTAACAGAATATATGTATTTTTTTTAATTCAGCAATTTTAGCATTCAAACTTGAAACTGTATGGCATAGAATAAAAAATGCAGATCTATACAAGGGAAATTACATTATTTGTACAATAATTTATTGTGGAGATTTACAGAATTATGTTTGTATTCTGTCAGGCTATCATTGTTTAATCATAATTCATCTGCTTTTTTACACATAAATCACAATTTTTGAGTATCGGATTGGGGTGGCTTTGGGAATAATAAGTTGCTGATGCATTTATTGAGGCCAGTGAGTAAGCTAGATTGAAATACAACGATAAATGCACCTTTTACTCTCAGAAAATAAACCTAGAAACAGGATAGATTCATTCTCACTTCACGGCACAGAGGGAGTTGGAAAATTACTTGCTTGTAAGTTTTCAGGACATTTAACCGAAAATGGCATTTTTTTTGCTCGTAAGAACTTTGCCGGTTGTATGTCTTGGGATGGAGCCGTTGTTATGAGTATAAATAGCCAAAAGGTACAGTGTAATTGGAAAGACAGGAAAGTGTTATTTGCATTGTGCTTCAAAAATTATGCATGCTGTTGCTCTCAAATGCCGTGGAAACCGGTAGTTTGCAAAGTTCTGTTCAATTCAGGTTTATGAAGCACGTATCTATTTTTTTGTTTGCCTGATTTAATTTTTTTTAGATATGAAATACTATATGATCATGATATACTTCTCTTATAATGATTAGGAATGAGAAATGTCACGAATTGGTATTTCATGAAATTCAGAATTAATAATCACTAAACCTGACAAATAAGATTGATTGAGATGAAAGATGATGAAAGTATGAATTATTCATTGGAGTATGGTTTACTGTTCGAAATGATGACAATTAATATATTCTTCTTATTCCCCAAAGAATTATGCCTAGTCTAGGTACCAGATTGCTAGCTTCCTTGACGTCATTAAAATATTAATAGATTATGTTGCTTTTATTCAGGGCAATTGTAAGTTTGATAATACACTAATGGGGTGTTGCAAGAAACTTGCGATCAATTGCAAGTCAATTTTTGGTCCCTATATCAACCATATGTCTTGCAGTTAATTGCAAATTAGTGATTGATTGCTCATTTGCTCCATGAAACAAGTTTAATATGATTTGCTACAGCTAACGTCGATCTATCAGTTGTAAATTTGCAACAGAATATTTGCAATTGATCGCAAATATTTTCTTGCAACACCCCCTGAGTCTCCTGGAAACTGTATATACTGTAGTACTAGTACACATTCAGGTCTATGCATTTGCACAAGTTAAAGAGAAATTCCAGTAGTTGCAGTAAACACTGATTTCATGAGAAAGCCTGTAAAACCAGGCTTAATTGTCAGTATATCATCGAGGATCTAGATCTGGTACAATTACATAAACTGAACTTTGTGAAATCTTGAAACCTACGCTGAAAAATGATCACACTGAAGATCACCAACACAGATAGGCACACGTGGGACAGTGTATTAATATTGCTGGAATAAAGACCCGACGGAAGTGACCGAATCCGCACTTATTTTGCTTATTTCTCAGCAATTACACAATTTCTTCCAGAATCCTTTGGCACATATTTTTTATTCATACAAACAGACACTTGGGTGGTCATTATATTAGATTCTGTAAAAAGTCATTTTGAGATAGTTACCAAAACTGGAATTTATCTTTAAGCAGTTTACCCCCCCATTAAAAAAAGCAAGTCTCTACTCTGATTACAGATATTTGAAACAGTGACAAGAAAATTAGCTTTTACCTTGCGAAGTGAAAAACAAGGCACACAATTTAACGACCTGAGAGAGAAATTCAAATATGCTTTCAATAATTGTTTTGCACACCCTGTGTGCCTACTTTACAATTCTTGCCATTATTTTCTGTCATTTCAATTTCAGTAGGGTTCTTTTGAAATTTCTCTGACCTTGTGTAAACAATATGCAATTAATTTTCCCAGTGAATTTGTCAGAATTTGTCTCAGTCTGTTCGGGAGTAGCGTTGTAGCATTGTTGGAATTTGTTCAAGCGTTGGTTTGTGTCAACCAGAACATAATAGTCTGTGAAAACTGACACAAACTGACTGCTTTCACATAGAATTTTTAGCATTCTAATGATGCGTTCTCATTTCTGAAGTCTGCAAATTTGCAGAGTTTGGGGATTTCATGAATTAAAAGCATGCATCAGCAACTGTTCTTAAAGCTTGTGTATAGTTTTGGTAAATCCACCAAAATGCACCTATCACTATTCCAATTCATTGCTAGCTAATATGAATGGATATGCCCTATAACAGTTATGATGTGGAGGATATGAAATGAAAATGTGTTTTACAGGAGAAATTTTGCGATTTTACATGGAAATTTGACTTGGTCGGGTCACCCGATCAAATTAAAATATCTGTGTGTTTTTGTCTTTCAATTAAATCCTATTCCAAATCATGGTATGGGCTGAAACTTTCAAGATATGTTCTTTGTCTGTAACTTTTGGATATCTAATCACTAAATTTATAAGATAAGTGCTTGAATGCCCATTTTTTTTATTTAAAACAAGCATCGCCGAGAGAGGGCGCTATATATCCAAGATTTGAATATTTGAAATTTTCTCAGAGAAATGCAGTTGGAAAAATATATAACGGTCTATACGCTTCAGTACGACTATCATATTAGATGATATTCGATTATCAATCACATTATTGACCCTTTACCAAAGCTATCCACAGGCTTTAAACACCTTTCAGACAGTGATTTGGAGGTGTTTTCTTTGTAATTGTTGCTTGACAATCATCTCAAAACACTCGTCTGAAAAGCCCTATCCCGTTTTTCACTCATTTATCAGATCATACTCAGCTGAGAAATATTTTAATTGCCTCTGTGTTTACTTTAAAAAAAGATAGTTTTGCCATAGTGGGTCATTTCATGTTTCTGTTCACACAAAGCAGGCCACCCATAGTCTCTATTATCAATTGCACTGTGTCTGTACTTTTAGAATTTGTTGTGCATGGATGCAGGCGCGTACGCAAGGGGGGGGGGGTTAGGGGGTTCAAACCCCCCTTTTCGTTTCCTTCTTTTTTTTGTTTTGTTTTTTGCTTGTCTCCCCAGAGGTCGGTCTGGTCAAGGAGTTATCGGGCAAGCGCCTGATAACTCCTTGGTCTGGTTACGGACAGTTCCCCTACCCAATAATGTATATGACAGCAATAATGAACAGAAACACAGAAAAATTTTTATTTCCGCATGTCGCCGACATGATCACGGTATCGCCATTAACAAGGCCATACATGATTATCATGATGTATACTTATGAATACACGTGAACCAAGACAAAGACATACGTTTTCTTACAAAATATGTTTTACCAATATGAAAACCAAAATGAAGGAAAACGCTAAAATGTCGGTTAGCTCGCTCTGCTCGCTCGTAATAATTTATGAAATTCCATAAGTATCTAGTCTCCTGTTCAAGGCCGTATTATGAGTGTTACGAATAGAAGGACATGTAGCATCGACTAATACTTGATTTACTAACAAACTATTGACAAGAAATGTATGTTTTGACGGGAAAACGCGAAAATTTCGGCTCGCTCACCCCGCTCGCTCGTAATCATTTATGAAATTTCTTAAGTTTCTAGTCTCTTGATCAAGGCCATATCATGAGACTTACGAGCAGAAGGACATGTATCATCAACTAATATGTAATCATTACCAACAAGCTATTGAGAAGAATTGTATGTTTTGACGGAAAAACGCAAACATTTCGGCTCGCTCGCTCCGCTCGCTCGTAATTATTCATGACATTTCTCAAGTTTCTAGTGTTCTGATCAAGGCCATATTATGAGTGCTACGATCCGAAGGACATGTAGCATCGACTATGATACCAACAAACTATTGACAAAAAGGTTATGTTTTCAACGCAAAAACGAGAACATTTCTGCTCGCTCGCGGGTCATGACCGCACTGTTACATACCCCATCCCCACTTAAATGTTATTGTCTTATTTGCAGCGCTGAAAAAAAAAAGAAAAAAAAAATCATCACCTCCCCCCGCTCATCACTTTTTAGAGACTGGGCGGGAGATTTAAAAAAAAAAAAATCAGCTTGAAAACCCCCCCCCCCTTTCAAAAATCCTGCGTACGCGCCTGCATGGATGTTGTTATGATGTTCATGTTCAACTTGGTAAAACTGTCATATAAATGATTTGGTATTAGATCACATGTGGGATGTGAACAGCTGTGAGAAATTAAATAGGTGCTCGAGGCTGAAATAACATGATTTAAAAGGAACACAGCAAAAACTGTGGTGTTAACCAGTGTACATGGAGGACCACACCAGTTATTTTACACCGATGTTAAATTGGTGGTGTTAGTTTTACACCTATAGGTGTTATTACAACACCTTTGGTTGTTACACTTACACTCTTTGGTGTTATGTTTAATCTCCAGGGTGTAACTTTAACACCTCAGGGTGTGGTCCTCTATTAACACCAATTGGTGTCAGTTTTAACACCGCAGTTTTTACTTGAATATCGGGAAATTACAGAAAAACAAAACATTGAAACTATCACCACTTTCGTATTTCACATCAGAGTTTGATGAAATTTCCAGCATTCAGCTTGTTTTTGTTTATTAAATAAAAATACTTGTTTTGTTGAGGTGGACTTGGCCTTAATCCTTTAGTCATCAACACCAAGTACTTTAGCTTGTAAGAAAAGTCAACAAAAACAACAGCAACATAATATTGCATCATATGTAAATTATGTGTAATGGAAACATTAAAAAAATGCTGTATTGTGTTCTTATATGTTAATAATAATAATGTTGAAATCAATTGACTTATTTTTACCAATATTTATCAAAGAAACTTCCTAGAATAATGGTACTATTTTTCATTTTAAACAATCTTTATTCAGACAAACACTGACTGCAGCTCAGAAACGAAAGACTATCAATAGTGAATGTTGGATTTTCTTTCAGGTAAGATGCATTTACTTTAGTTTTCTTCATTTAGACAATGGTTTAAGCTTTTTTCAGTTTTAGATTTCTTGTATAATTTGTTGTTCATCTTATTTTCTTCTATTACTTTTGATCACTATTTTAAATTTCTTAGACCAAATTAAATTCAATCTAAGTGCTTGGTATTATAGATGACACCACGATCAGATCAAGATTTTCTTATCAATAAGATTGATTTTCCACGTTATAAAATCTAGAGTTTGAATCTAATTGTGGCTATATATTGAGTTACTTTGTGAGATGTCATTTAATGGTTAAAATTCAAACACTGTTAAGTCATCATTTGGAACATTTAACATATTACTTAATAGTAAATTTCAATTACTTGTAAATATTGTGATTGTACACAAATAAATACTAATAAATCACAAAACATGATTAATAAAAAAAGAAAAAAATTAAGCATATTGCAGCAGTCAAGAACTTCTTCAAAAACACCTCAGCTTATGCCTGCCCTAATCTCCTTCAGAAGCAGAATTGATGGAGCTGTTATTCGCAAATCTTCCTATTTTGGGCTGACATGGGGTGGACAAAAGTCTTCTTCTAAATATTGACATTAGTCCCAGGCAAGCATTGTACATGTAAATGTAGGTGGACCTCAATTTATACAGGACAGCGGGGAATCAGTGTCACCCGAGTGCCAAAATCTATGCACATACCAGGCTCAATATAGATGATGATGATTGTTGACAAACAACCCAGGAAACTACAAACTTGTCTGGTAAAATACTTCCGAGTCAGTCTGTGTGAACTCGTATGTCAAATGAAATAAATGCACTTCTTGTTTGGGCTTTCAAAGCAATCAAATTATTTCATATGTTTATGTGCATGCATATCCCTGCAACAGTATGAATTTCAGAATGCAAATCAGTTATTTTCAAAAATTTGTACTGGATTTTCCTTTATTTATTGATTCATAAATTTATTCAATTTTAAATTGAAATCTATTTTGATTTTCACATTGCATTATTAGTACTGCTTTATTTTTCTTGGGGCTATAATCACCCCTCCTTGCTTCTCTGCATTTGCTCCTGAAAGTATATTATCTGTTTATTTTGGACCCCCATCTTTATTTTTCAATCTTTTTTGGGGCGGAGGGCTCCAAAGGAGAAACAGGAGAGGAACCACACAGGCCCAGCTTTTAAATCGCTTTTTACCTCTCGCACATTCTCGTGTAAACATGAAATCAGTTTGATAAACAGAGTCTCTTCATACCAACAAAAAGAGAATCTCCTTTGTCAAACATCTCATGAATGTAGAAAACAGAAAGGCCTTCCAGCTTCTGTACATCAGCAAACGTCTTGAGAAACTGGATCGTTTGTGTTGCATCAAAACAAGTTGACTTCTTTGTTAGATTTTCTACTCAGTCAGTGAGAGCTCTTTGAGCTTGAGACACATGTTCAAACATTGATCTATTGTGGATTAAACGAACACCCCTAAAACTGATTCTTGGAGCATCTTAAGATCTTAACAAGGATAAATGATGGCAATGCTTTGAATTGTTAGCTTAACATTGATGAATCCAGTGAGAGGAGATTGATTTAATAAGCTTTCAATGAAATGATTTATAATGTATGATGGTTGAATGTTCAGGGAAGCCCTTTAAGGTACTTTGATGTGGGTTAAGAAGGCCAAAGTTTAAATCAGATCATTTTTCCCCTTCAAAATCTAGTGTAAATGATAAAAATAGCATAAACCAGAAACGGAAAACATGCAAGCTTTTACAGAGCTGTCAAATAGTATTGATTTTCAGTATTTAGTACTGAAATGCAAAGAATGCTGATGGTTTCATGCACAATACTGATTTCTAAAGTTTCATGTTGTGCTATGGTATTTTTTGTTGACAATACTGTTTTCCTCACCAAAATACTGATTTTCAGCTTTTAACATACTGAAATGTTCCTGTTCATGTTGGCAGCTCTGGTCATAGACTTTTAATTTGATCTAATTTGAATTGACTCTCAAAAGGTTTATACTGGTAATAAAGATGTTAATAACTCTTAATAAATCAGACAAAGCACCTTAAGTTTTGCTCTGTACTCTAGGCTACCAGTACATTTTCAAATTGTGTTGACTTGTTTATTTAGATACCTTTAATTGAAACCAAGAGAATATTTCCTTTACTTTTACTCCATTTCTCATTTTCGAAATAAAATTCAGAGATATCAGACCATTAATACTATTCATGAGCCTCTTCCCCCAAATTAAATGTAAAAGAAAAAAAAATATGTTCTCATTTTGCAGGACAATTATTTTCAGAAAAGTGTGAAGTCTGTCCATATTGAAGGCTG
Source organism: Lytechinus variegatus (assembly GCF_018143015.1). NCBI lineage: Eukaryota > Metazoa > Echinodermata > Echinoidea > Temnopleuroida > Toxopneustidae > Lytechinus > Lytechinus variegatus. Next base: position 3,547,546 of record NC_054750.1, read on the forward strand.
AATTTGCATCATTGAGATGATGAGCTACTCTCAAATTGAATATTCACACAGTAATAGCATGGACCTGTTGGTAATAGAAAGCCTCTTATGTTAGTCATCCCTTATGTGTGAAAATCTGTAATTTATGTTAATAGGGTAATTTTATCTGTTACTCATCTGGTATATTTTTTAAACAGTAATGGGAATGGACATTCTATGTAGGAAGCCTCTTAAATATACTTTTGTAGGCTTCAGTTCTAAATTGTTGATTTCATTTAATAGTTGGAGAAAGGACGTTTATCAATAACGACGGCCACAGAGTACAAAATGTAGTCTTGAATCAAATAAAGGACAAATGGGGAATGATTATTAAACCTGAAGAGTAGAATTTTAGAGGAGAAAATAAGGGGAAAGAAAAGGAAAAGAAGCGAGGAAGAGGGAGAAACACTGAGAGAAAGAGAGAGAAAGGCAGAGCAGAGGGAGGAGTGGAAGAGGGGATAAGGAGGGGGGGGGGGGGGGTCTGCAGGATCCTCATGCTAAAAACTTAATTGTTATGAGAAATTGAAAGGTTGGAGGAAACACTACCTTTTTCCAATGTTGCATTTATTACTTTAAATGGTTCTATCCAACACTTCATATGTTGAATTTCGCTTTATACAAGCTTGAATGTGACATTTGGAAAAGGTAGTTGCTCCTTCAACCTTTTAATTACTGGTTTAACGTTTCTGTTTTAAACATGCAGGGGAGGAGGAACAAAACGAATAAAAAAAACATGAAGTGATATAGTAAAAAGCAAGAAAATTTGAAAAACAGGGATAACAGTACCAAAAAATATGTACTTTAACAACCTCTCTTGAACTTGCTTGTCAATTATTTATAGACTCCAAACCCTGTAGCATTCCCTGCTTTGAAAATATTGTGTTGATACAATTCCAAGCCATTAAAAGACTTACAAGAAAACTTGATAGGAAAGCATTAAAGCAGGTCTTGGACTCCTGGCTTGTTAAAAGTCAAACCACGCTCAAGAACTCGAGATGGCGGCCTAGTCCGCCGCCAGGAGCACCTCACTTTGCAATTTCCGAAGTATTTCACACGACTGATTATGATTTTGCATGTCGTTGAACAATCGTGTCCTCGGGGTAATTAACGATTTTTGGTTTGGCACGCATGTCTTCTTTGTGTCGTTGAAGGGGATTTTGAAGTGCTGTGTTGTGTTAAGGATAGAAAAATCATGCTCACATAATAGGTGATAAGAATGGAACGTGAATGAGTTATTATATCTTGTTAAGGTATATCGTTTTGTAGGCTTCAGATACATGTACATGTAGGAGTCTCTGATGGAAGTTTTGAAGCCTTCATAAAAATGCAGGGTTTATATCTTGATTATGTATTTTTTTCATTGCCAGGAATGCAATAGCAAAGCTCAATACACTGTATAATCTAAATTATGATCAAAGATTTTGCAATATAGGAGAGTAAGAAAGCTCAAACATTTGCTTTTTCTGATATCATCGATATTTGGCATGCAACAAATATGCTACATTATAAAAGCAGAAATGAGCACACTTTCTATGTAGGTATTAAGAAAAAATCCTTATAGGCTTTGTATAATGGTTTCTAGCCCAACTGCAACTGTGAAATCATTACATTAGTAATATTTAAATTGACAAAAATACTTGTGTACCTCCTGCAGTAGAGAGTCTTCACATATTATTGTGTAGATAGACTACATTTCGCTTAGGAGTCAGTGGTAATGCCTATAGGACTCGGAAAGACTTAGGACAGGAGGACGTGGTAATCGGCTTAATAATTCTTTCAGGATATGAAGGCAATAGACAATATGGATGTATTATCTGGATTAAAGCATTTGAAAGCAAGGATATAAACTACAAGATGTTTTATGCTTTGGTGCTATCAACTCCAAACTCCCTGGTAGTATCTATGCAAAATTCTGCATGTTATTTACTGTGATGTAAGGTTTCGTATAAGCATATTTTTAATCCTTCAATTGGCTCAAGAGTTATAATGATCATAGATAATAAAAAAAAACTTGACTTCTACACTTTCGAGGGTTCACAAATTACTTTCATTGTGTTTCGTACTGTCAATTGGTCTTCCCAGGGAATTTTCTAAACCACTTACACTCGGTAAAATGAATTTCAATTGTCCTACTGATTTTTCTCTCGTGGCAATAATTTTAAAATGTGATTGCGAACAAATTAAAGTAGCCTCTCCAGAGAGAGAAAGGTGTAGTGTGAGGCTTTCCTTTTCATGCAAGACATTCTTGATATTCCCTATTGTTGTTAGAAAGCAAAATTATTATCATTCATTGTTTAAAATATATGAGAAAATAATGTAAGGTTTCATATATCGGCCTATATTCACAATAAGAAACTCAGATATCATTTGCTGTTGGTGACCTGGGGCCAATTGCACGAAAGGGTCTTTGCAAGGACCGTCTTTCGTGTCGCCCATCTTTTATGATCGCCATGTGAATCTCATTTTAAATAAATCATCTGCAAACATACTTCATTCGTCCGTTAAAATAAACAAAATATGTGTTTATAAAATGATGTGATATATCAAGAAATTGTATAAATTTGATTTAAAAGCAAGCTAACGAATCTTATTCTTCATCATAAATTTCAGAAACACCCCGCTTATAGCGTATGATAAAAGATGGGCGACATGAAAGACGGTCCTTGGAAAGACCCTTTCGTGCAATCGGCCCCTGGGTAATTCAAAGATTTTTCTTTGAAATCATTAACCTTTACTAGACTTTTAATGAAAATGCTAAAACTTACAGAGAATTATGACTTATTCCACAAAGTTGCATGTAACTACTAATTACTTGTTCACGGAGTAATTGATCTTGCATAAACATTTGCCTTGGTTTCACGTTTAGTTTGCTTCAAATGTAATTGGAGTATTAAAGTGCTCAAAATCTTTGCCATAAACAGATGTTAGTAGTATACATTACTCTTGTAGAAAATAATTTTAGAAGTTCTAATTTAGAAATTCGTGTAATTGTCAGAATAAAAAACCCAGACATTTGACAATTGGGTATAAGCCTAAGAAACGATTCACCCAAGTTTCATCCTTGAAGGCTTAGTTACACCGAAACCCAATCATTTGCGAACTCATCAGAGTACACATATTTGAGTGGTTTCGGGAGTTTTCTGTTCTCCCTCTGCGAATGCAAGAAAATTGAGGAAGGATTCGGGAACATTCAAATCCACCGAAACCATTCAAATTTGGCCAAATTCGGCTAGAATTGGTCCGAATTTATTTCGGAGAATTCAGTGTTGGTGTAACCCTGGCTTTACTGATTTAAAGATATTGAACATTACCTTTAGTATTCTCATCAATAAATTAATCTTCGCTTTCATGTGAATTGAGGTCTAGTTTCCTGAATGCAGTCCATCCCCAGAGCTTTCTGAACAGCCCAGCCCTGATACCTTGAAATATTTATGCCGCTGTAATTCACAACAAAACCCTGGCGTTCACCTTCAATTAACTCTTTACAAACGCAACTGCATCTTTCATGAGCAGTTCGATGAACTTGATTAAGTGGAATGCAATTTTCATATGGCCGCGATCGCCGTCATTGGGTATAAATGAAAATGTGGAAATAATCATTACATTCATGCCTTAAAAGAACTAGGTCACTTGCTGTATGGACTACACAGTACTCATTATATCTAGCATCACCGCATCTTTAATGAAATAAAAAAAAGAATATATCTCTTGAATGTCAGTAGAAATTTACTGATGTTTGAGATGTATATGGGTATAAACTTTGGAAAAGATTAAATATTCCAGTCTTGGGTTTCTTTATATCTGATAATGTAATTTCAATGCAATTGTATGAATATGAAGTAAAATATTGCTCATAATGGGGCATATTCATACCCGCCCAGGTAGAAAATAGCTGTATAAGTAACAGTTAATTTTTTTGGCTCCAAGACATTTGCTCCGCCATAAATTCGACATACTAATTGACTAGCTTCAACCCAGGGTTTAACACTTTACCCTTCACAAAAACTCAACCCTAAACATAACTTAAATTTGTTACGATACTGCAACAAATAACAATCACGATGTAATTTAAATTTTCCTTTTTTTTATTACAGGAAATAATTATACATAAATAAAACAAATAATGATCTTACATAAATCTCTTGAAGTGTCCGATGTAAAATCCCGAAGTGATGATACTATATCCAAGTAATAATCCAAATGATAAAATCCCAGTTGACTGGCGAAAATTCACAATGATGGCGATGATGAAACTGATGTTGAAGTCCGATGAATAATAAGAGTCACTGCAACGAGTTGAAATGTCCGTGAAGACGATGTTGATGATGATTAACAGTCAATTTCAGCAATCCATGGGTTGAAGCGTGTTCATTGAACAGGTTGATGATGTTGATGATCTCGATGAGAACTGATAATTCTCAAAATAACTGCAAACAGTTCATTGATGCATAAACTGCTCTGATCTGATCTGGTGAAGTGATCTCATATGATGTGATGTGATCTCCTGCTCTCATATGATGTGATGGTGTGATCAAGCGATCTAATATGATGTGGTGATCATCTTGAAAAATCTGCAGCTTTTATACTAATTACAAGTGTTCTAGATCATTCTCAAATTTCGACTAATCTACAAGCTTCTAGAATTGTCTTCCAAAAGAACTTTCTCCTTTCAGGAGCAGTCAAAATCCAGAACACTCTTGAATGACCTCATTGAAATCAACAGTGTAAACAAAATACCTAAGCCTATTCATTTCCACTACCAATACAATTCTATTGTTTGGCTTTTCCTTATTCAACAATAAAACTCCTTGGCCTTTAAATAGGCAAGGCCTGCATAATAAAAAGACATCCTGGAATGTTCTTTACAATTCTTGGCTATCCTTAAAGGGAAATAACTAATAGATAAATGTAATTGCTTTTAAAATTCTTTTACAATTATTCATATATGCTGTCCGGATAACAAATTGATATTCTAACCCTACATCTTAGATGAAATTAAGCCCGGAGCAATCGTCTAAGGAGCAAATGTCGTATCCTCACTTTTTGAGGCTTCGAAATACGACATATCTTGCGCCCCCACACTGACCCGAACAAGAAAAAAATCTGGAAACTATAAAAGCCTACAGTATATCCAAATATCTTTGGCGCAAATATTCACTACTGAATGACATGCGCCGTATAAGCTAAAAAAACAAGAACAACAACAGCAACATCTAAATATAAGTGTATTTTGACCATATGAATGAACTTTGAGACAGTATCTCGGACATTGTTCTACATTATTGATTTATGATTCATGTAAACAACTCTTTTGTAGTTGGCAGCTGGACTCTGCAGTGCAAGGATGTCCAATGCTGGAAAAGCACCAGGGGGACTCCAGCAGAAAGTGTTAGCTAAACTTTTAACAATCAACCATAATAAAATTCTTCAGACTGGAAAAGATAAGGCCTATAGATTATCATTTCATTCTATTCATGCAGTATATCATATAGTCTAGGAAAAAATAAACTTGTGGGTGCTTGGGACGTTTGTGCCTCCAAAATGCTGGAAATTGAAAAACGAGCCCTTGAAAAGTCCTGTGTTGCACCAGTATAATGTTGTGGAAAATAGCCCCAAAAACTGAAAAAAAAGAGTTGGGGGGGGGGGGGGGGGCAGAAGATACTATTTTGATAACAGTTTATGTGGAATTATTGTGTATGCCATGTGCATTTTTACCTTTGTATGTATATTTCATTATGTTTTTTATGTAAATATTTTTATGTGAATGCAGGGCTCTCTGGGAGAGCAGGTCCAGAAATGGACTTGAAATGAGACCACCCTGTTGAAATAAAACTGAAATAAAATAAATAATATAATATGTGAGCACCTCCTCCCAAGTAGAAAGATCCTTTGGGGTGTTTTCATACTGAAGGCGAAGTGGAGTTACTCCTGTGTAACTCCGGATTGAGTTGATGTGCTTGTACTGCGGACCGACATTACACCCCCTGTCAAACTGGCAAGCTCCACAATGGTGGTGTATCGGCAGTCATTTCTGTGGTTTCCAAGCGAGTTTTCGCCATATGTGTGGCTCGCAGAATCTCCCCCATGCGGAAATTAATGAAGTTAATACTGTATGCGCGAGAAGGCGATACTGCATTTCCGGTGCGGACTAACTCCATTTGGAACCCTCATCTCAAAGTGGGTTGAGTACTCCGCTTTGAATCCGGATTTAAACAGTCCTAGAATTTTCATACTGCCCTCCAAAGTGGAGTATTAACTCCTTCTGGACTCCGGAGTGACTCCACTTTGGCTGTCAGTATGAAAGTGGTATTCGTGATTTATACTTAGACTACCCGAGGTGAATGAAAATTGTGTACTCCAGCTTTTCAGCAAATTAGAACTGGTACTAGACACCCATAAATGCTGTTTTTTAATGCTAAATAGGGTCTGTCAGTTTTAAACTAGTTTTAACAAATAAGTATTGTTCTTTCTGGTTGTAAATTGAATGATTCATCAACAGAACTAATAAAGGCAATCATGTATATATTTTGGGGAAAGAAGGGGGGGGGGGGTGGTTTGAAGGGGTCACTTCCATGGCATCCCTTCAAGTACACTGCTCCTGCCCATGGCAGGTTGTTCATTCCTAGATAGCTTCTCAACTTCCTGGTGTCCGACCACAAACTTTCCTGACATGGAACATTCATGATGTCTCCTCCAGCAGTTGACCCACTGTGTGACTTTTGTTTATACTGTAATAGAGTGGTGTCTCCTTTTTTCAACCATAGAGACACATTCATAAACAAATCGAAGCATCTCCTCCTCTTGGGCTTATTCAAGTTCATTACCCCAAGGGAGAGAAAAGCGGTATTGATTGCTTGCCTAGTTCAATGAACTCATTAGGAGAAATACAAGGGTGAAATTACCTGTGCGTGTACATGCAGACTATTAATGCCTCCTCCATAAAATCAAATACAAGATGAAATACAGTGAAAATGCAGTCAATTAACTCATGATTAGAATAACAAATTTGATTTATTTCTTTGCATAAAGGTGTGGTTTTTTTATCTTAGTTTTAATATTGATTTGGGACTTAAAAGGTATATCCTCTTTTTTTTTTATATGAAGAAAACATGAATAATTAATAAATTTTGATATTTATGTTCATCTTTCCATTTTAGAGGATAAACTTGAGATTGTATTAAAATGTCACAAATCTGGTTTGTACTCGAGAAAATGTTTCCTTTTCAGTTTTTTAAAATTGCCAACAGTTCCTAAATGTTGTGTATTAAAAAAAGTTGTTACTTTTAATTAAATACTTGATCTTATAATATAATATGATATGATATGACATATTATTACCTGAATGAGGCATTTTGGAGACATGATATAAACGCGTATTTATCTGTCTAACTGATTAACTCAACATAAACTACGTCACAATGGCTCGGTCAGCGATCAGCTGAATGACGAGTGACCATAATATTCGTACACCCCTCCTTCCCGAAAAGAGCAATTTTCTTACTGCACCTACGTACAATAATTAGCAGTCCATAATATCCGTATTCCGAGCTCATCAATCCCCAGCGCATTTGTGGATGCGTATAAAGAGATACGCTTCATAAGGATCCGCGCACCAATACACAATATACGTCATAATAGACAACGCGGGATCCGAGCGCTTGTAAGTACGTCATAATGGTAAAGTGCAGAATTGACACTAGAGGCTTGACCAAGGTAAGTCCAACAATTTAGATATATAATCTATAAATATGTGAATTTTATGTACCAAAAAGAGGTAACAGGTGATAATAATAATATTGACTGGTGTTACTTTCGGGAGATACCAAAAATATTTCCCTCACTAGACCCATATTGCCCTTGTCTTCGACTCGGGGCAATATGAGACTAGTTTGGGAAATATATTTGGTATCTCCCTCAAGGCCAGTCAATATTATATAAATATATAATGCCAATGTAGTACACAGGAACATTCCCCTTATAGCTTACTTGCGTCTCCAAATCAGTAGCTTGTACTCTTCTTGACATTACTTTGAAGTAACTAGTAAGATTTACACAATTCATGAATTATAATGTTTGCTATTTTTGAAGAGGAGCTTAGCCATCATAGGGAAGAGGGAGGAGGGGGGGGGGGGTGCAGTGATAATATCTGTTAGGTCTTCTTGCCAACTTGTTCGGACAAGGACCAATTTTTAATGATTTATCCCTATTTCTAGTTTTTAGCCAAAAAGTTTGTAATAAGGCATCTAGTGTGTGAGTTTGAGTACCATGTTGTTGGTAGATAGGTAGTCAGTACACCTGTATACCATATTACACATCCCTTGCTCCAAACTCTAAATATAGTTTACATTGACAGGCAATAAACTAGGTACTGGGATTACATCAGAGGCTGTTTATGATGGTGTTGTAATGTTTATAAGGGTTTATTAGGTTTGCTTTTTTGATCATGGATGTGGAAACTAGGTTAGGAAAATGATCAAGACCTGCTCGTATAAATGGAGGAGTTCATACAGCATTGTAGGGGAGAGGCGAAGATGGGGGGGGGGGGGAGACTATTATGGATGGAAAGAGAAAGATGTAAATAAGACTACTAAAATTTTATCAGCAATATGAACAAATTGATTAGTTATGAATATTCATCAGGAAATGCAGCCTGTTAAAATAAATTACACTTCTCCCAGATTTTGCAATAATTTAATGATTTATATTAGAACCAACACTGTGGTGTTTACCGGTGTACATAGAGGACCACACCAGTTATTTTACACCAGTGTTAAATTGGTGGTGTTAGTTTTACACCTGTAGGTGTTATTACAACACCTATGGTTGTTACATTTACTCTCTTTGGTGTTATGTTCAATCTCTAAGGTGTTATTTTAACACCTCAGGGTGTGGTCCTCTATTAAAACCAGTTGGTGTCAGTTTTAACACCACAGTTTTTACAGTGAATGTATGGTTCATTGTAGTACTAGTAGAATACATGCTGCCAGAACTTTCTGAATTCAAATATTTACAAATATTGTAAAAAAAATGTACAGTTTTTGACAACTATATTAACACTATCATGGTCATTTATGCTTTGACTTGAAGTCCATCCATTTTTTTTCACATTCTGTTGAGACACACACAAAAAAACATGGTGTTTGTCACATCTTGTTTGAAATGTTCTAACTTCAATATATTTGCATACATTTTTGTTGTTTGTATTGTTTACTATTTTAATAAGAAATTTAAATCATTTTATTCTGTGTCTGATAATGGAATAGTACTAGTGGGGCAGTGGACACATGATCTACTGAAGTGGACACTGGGCAGTAAATGGAAGGGGATTGGATGTAAACTGATATGGTTCCATATCCTTGGGTCATTGAACTATTCAGTGTATTACAGATTATTGATCCGGTAATCAAGTCTAGCTCGGACATGCAGGTGGAAGAAACAAGATAGGATGATCACCAGTGATAATTACTAAAGAATGGAGGACACTTTCTCTGCCCAGTGTAGGAAGTACATGAAGGTGATTGACAAATTTTCCCCATCACAGCCCAAATCGCCAATAAAATTCCCAACATGGCATGCTTTGGGGACCTCCATCTTTTCAAGAGACACCCGACTTGCCACAAAAATGGTATTCAAGAATTAAAAAAAAGATCAATATTCTACATACTTGTGATATGGTATATTTGATTTGATTTACCAATATAAAAACAATACATATAAAATTACAATATAATGTAATACATGATAAAATAACATTGGATGGATCGCCCTACTCAGCTGAGCCATTACAGCACAACTGTTCTCCCGAGGGGTCCAGCCATATTGAATAAACAAGAAATTCATATTACAAAAATAAATTCATTATTGAAAATGTATGGAATCAATATTTGCATTTATTGCATAATTGCTGGTTGCACTAAAAAGTAACACTTTAAATGAAAGAAGTAGCCCCCAAATTATATTTCTCAATTGTGTAAAAAAAAAGCACCTGAAATATTTGTATTATTTCTTTACCCGAGTTTAACGAAGGGGGGATGATGCTTCAGGATTACAGAGAGATACATTGCATGATACCCTTTTCACCGAAAGCAATAACAACCTTGTGCCCCAAGTTGGAAAAGACGGATAGATTAATATAAAGACTGCTGGTTCCGAATCTGACTTGTTTTTGAAGGCATTCCTTATTATAGCAAGCTTTCCTTACTGGCCCTAAGCTAAAACAGGGCTGTAGTTCTCAAATTCATAGCCGAAGTAAACGATTGAACTTTTAGCCTGGTCATGCGATCACTGTTTTTTATTGGACGTTGAATACTTTGGTATTTGGAAATCGGTTTGGGAGGGGGTAACGTAATTGAAAATAGTCACAAATTAAGAATGCTGAAGACAGGAAATGTCCAGTGTCCAAAATAGATGAGAAAAATAAGACAATTGGAAGACAGTAATGGAGAATGGAGGAACTGGGATGCTCTTCTGTTGCTTTAGAGATCAAGCCTGGCTCACACATTTTGGGCTTGTGTTCAGTAGCGTGTTGCCTTAGTGCAGACTATCGCAGCGAAATGAAACGTAACACCCTTTTTTCAGCTAACGCAGCAATACACAACTTAAAATGCAAAGGTATGAGCAAGAGCACTGATAGAAAAGCATCAAAGACATTAAAAGGAAGTCATCCCTGCATATTACTCACAGGGACCAAGATTAATATCCATGTTAATTACATGATAAACATTTGTTTGAAAATTCTGATGGAAACTCTGATCTTGGAATGAAAGAATTCATGGAAAGATAAAAAAAACTCTCCGAAAACTCTTGTCACGATCTCAACCTTCGTGTCATGACAGACAACACTGGTAGGAACTTAGGATGATCAGGAATGTGAAGTGGGACCTTCTGAAGAAGACAGGAGGATGAAAGCGATACCACTCTTCATCCCGAGGTCATTGACCTATTTGGTAAGGTGATATCGATCCTGAGAATACTCCTGCTTTGTACATGCAGCTGGATAGCTGTTGGGTTGTGTTTTGTTTGGCACTATAATGAGAACGGGGAGGAAAGTTAGCAAGACAGGTCTTTGAATCAGTGTACTTTGTTCTGTAATTGAAATTGGCTTGAAACATTGAGGAAGAGAGTTTATTTTGCTGCTGGATAAGGCAAGGTCACCGCCATCCATGATATTGTGTTGATATCTTTTGATTGAACCAGAAAGGCAAAGACAATGATTATTCATCAAAGTTTGAGCAGTTTCCAAAATTTTAGAAATTTTACTATTAAGCTTAGAGCAAGATATGAAGTTCAGGAATTGGAGTCATTGACAAATTTAATTGATATCTGTGGTCACTCAGTTCTAGAAACAATATTCAATTATCTTTGTAGCCATAATGCTTTATTTTCTCATATTTTTCAATCTGAATGGTCAAGGAGAAATCTCTAGCTTTTCCTTTACATGTAGCTCAGAGACAAAATTTGGATGCATTATTGATGGGGCCCAGATGTTTTCATAATAATTTGTTTTAATAGTGCCTTCTCCCATGAAATTGGTGCTGGAATAGAGAGCTATTCACATCCACGTTTGATATATATTTGCCCTCATACACAAATCGCATATTTTCTCTTCGGTTTTAAGTATTCTAAGAGACAATTATGAACGGTCGGCAATGATGATAATATCTGGGGCAAGTAACCCGGCTTAGTAATTGTCGTACACATTTTTTTAGACAATTGATTGCATTGACTAAAAAGTACAATGAATTTTGAAAATCAGGTGTACAATTAATTGCTTACCTTTGTGTTACACAACCCCGGATACTGTCTCCTGCCCTCTGATTAATAAATGCGAATAGAACACTATTCATTGGCTTTGACAGCAACCTACTACATTGTCTTTGTTCAGTTCACATGCTAAATTGTGTGTCATTAGATCGGTATACAAAGATACAGACTCTGATTTGGAAGGTAAATTTCAGAGATTGCCCTCGATATCAATTACTAAGCAACCACCAGTAAACATAGGCATCCCTATCTGTTTGACCCATCTTTGTCATTGATGAGCTCTAGTCTCTCTTGCAATTTGATACAATAAGAATTGACTCGATTTGTTTTCTCTGTGTTCAAAATTGACCCTTTTTAGTGAAAACAAATTAGTTTTCTCCTGAAAAATATCTCTTTCATTTTAATAATCTGAGTTCATAACATTTGAACATGAAATAACTAATGCTGTAACCGATTTTTATTCCAATTCCCGATCCGATCCGATTTTCCCCTTTTTTCTACATTTTTCCGAACTCCGATTTTTGACCAGTGGGGAAAAAATCGGATCGGAAAAACCAAAACATAACAAGACAAAAAAAACACGTGGCGACATGTTTGCCGTCAAAATGCGCTGGTGATTTGTTTTGATCTCAGACAAAAGCGGTGGAAGGAAAAGAAGATAAAGGGGAAGAAAATTATGATTTGTTTTTATCTCCGATATTAGCGGAAAGGCAAGTGGAGAAGAAGATTATGATTTGTTTTGATCTCCGACATAATCGGGGAAGAACAAAACGATGATGATGATAACTGGTGATAATTTGTTTTGATCTCCGACAAAAATGGAGGAAGAAAAAACAACGAAAAGACGATATGTTTTGATCTTAAGCGGAGGCAAATAAGATTTAGTTGAACATGCTGACATGCGCGGTAATATTTACGACTATCTGACTCTACGTCCTCTAAGAGTTTACGATTACCTCCGCTATCACTACGATGTTGTAGAGGTGAATATCATGGTAAACAACTCTGGATAATAATGCGTCTTTTTCGGGAGGTCAGGCGACCTTTAAGAGTTTACGATTACCTCCGCCATCACTACGATGTTGTAGAGAAGGTGAATATCACGGTAAACAACTCTGGATAATAATGCGTCTTTTTCGGGAGGTCATGCGACCTTTATGAGATTACGATTACCTCCGCCATCACTACGATGTTGTAGAGAAGGTGAATATCACGGTAAACAACTCTGGATAATAATGCGTCTTTTTCGGGAGGTCATGCGACCTTTATGAGATTACGATTACCTCCGCCATCACTACGATGTTGTAGAGAAGGTGAATATCATGGTAAACAACTCTGGACAATAATGCGTCTTTTTCGGGAGGTCATGCGACCTTTAAGAGTTTACGATTACCTCCGCCATCACTACGATGTTGTAGAGAAGGTGAATATCATGAATAACCACTCTGGATAATAATGCGTCTTTTTCGGGAGGTCATGCGACCTTTAAGTGTTTACGATTACCTCCGCCATCACTACGATGTTGTAGAGAAGGTGAATATCATGGTAAACAACTCTGGATAATAATGCGTCCTTTTCGGGAGGTCATGCGACCTCTAAGAGTTTACCATCACCTCCGCCATCACTACGATGTTGTAGAGAAGGTGAATATCATGGTAAACTACTTTGGATAATAATGCGTCTTTTTCGGGAGGTCATGCGACCTCTAAGAGTTTACGATTACCTCCGCTATCACTACGATGTTGTAGAGAAGGTGAATATCATGGTAAACAACTCTGGACAATAATGCGTCTTTTTCGGGAGGTCATGCGACCTTTAAGAGTTTACGATTACCTCCGCCATCACTACGATGTTGTAGAGAAGGTGAATATCATGGTAAACAACTCTGGACGATAATGCGTCTTTTTCGGGAGGTCATGCGACCTTTATGAGATTACGATTACCTCCGCCATCACTACGATGTTGTAGAGAAGGTGAATATCACGGTAAACAACTCTGGATAATAATGCGTCTTTTTCGGGAGGTCATGCGACCTTTATGAGATTACGATTACCTCCGCCATCACTACGATGTTGTAGAGAAGGTGAATATCACGGTAAACAACTCTGGATAATAATGCGTCTTTTTCGGGAGGTCATGCGACCTTTAAGAGTTTACGATTACCTCCGCCATCACTACGATGTTGTAGAGAAGGTGAATATCATGGTAAACAACTCTGGACAATAATGCGTCTTTTTCGGGAGGTCATGCGACCTTTATGAGATTACGATTACCTCCGCCATCACTACGATGTTGTAGAGAAGGTGAATATCATGGTAAACAACTCTGGATAATAATGCGTCCTTTTCGGGAGGTCATGCGACCTCTAAGAGTTTACCATCACCTCCGCCATCACTACGATGTTGTAGAGAAGGTGAATATCATGGTAAACTACTTTGGATAATAATGCGTCTTTTTCGGGAGGTCATGCGACCTTTATGAGATTACGATTACCTCCGCCATCACTACGATGTTGTAGAGAAGGTGAATATCATGGTAAACAACTCTGGACGATAATGCGTCTTTTTCGGGAGGTCATGCGACCTTTATGAGATTACGATTACCTCCGCCATCACTACGATGTTGTAGAGAAGGTGAATATCACGGTAAACAACTCTGGATAATAATGCGTCTTTTTCGGGAGGTCATGCGACCTTTATGAGATTACGATTACCTCCGCCATCACTACGATGTTGTAGAGAAGGTGAATATCACGGTAAACAACTCTGGATAATAATGCGTCTTTTTCGGGAGGTCATGCGACCTTTAAGAGTTTACGATTACCTCCGCCATCACTACGATGTTGTAGAGAAGGTGAATATCATGGTAAACAACTCTGGACAATAATGCGTCTTTTTCGGGAGGTCATGCGACCTTTATGAGATTACGATTACCTCCGCCATCACTACGATGTTGTAGAGAAGGTGAATATCATGGTAAACAACTCTGGATAATAATGCGTCCTTTTCGGGAGGTCATGCGACCTCTAAGAGTTTACCATCACCTCCGCCATCACTACGATGTTGTAGAGAAGGTGAATATCATGGTAAACTACTTTGGATAATAATGCGTCTTTTTCGGGAGGTCATGCGACCTTTATGAGTTTACGATTACCTCCGCCATCACTACGATGTTGTAGAGAAGGTGAATATCATGGTAAACAACTCTGGACAATAATGCGTCTTTTTCGGGAGGTCATGCGACCTTTAAGAGTTTACGATTACCTCCGCCATCACTACGATGTTGTAGAGAAGGTGAATATCATGGTTAACCACTCTGGATAATAATGCGTCTTTTTCGGGAGGTCATGCGGCCTCTAAAAGTTCACGACGGACTCCGCCATCACCACGATGTTGTAGAGAAGGTGAATATCATGGTAAACAACTCTGGATAATAATGCGTCCTTTTCGGGAGGTCATGCGACCTCTAAGAGTTTACCATCACCTCCGCCATCACTACGATGTTGTAGAGAAGGTGAATATCATGGTAAACTACTTTGGATAATAATGCGTCTTTTTCGGGAGGTCATGCGACCTCTAAGAGTTTACGATTACCTCCGCCATCACTACGATATTGTAGAGAAGGTGAATATCATCGTAAACAACTTTGGATAATAGTGCGTCTTTTTCGGTAAGTTATGCGGCCTCTAAAAGTTCACGACGGACTCCGCCATCACCACGATGTTGTAGAGAAGAGGCCTATCGTTGATCGGCGGTAGTGTCGCGTGCTGGAACGTCATTATCTTATTTTCCTTCCTCCGATTATGTCGGAGATCAAAACAACTCATCATCTTCTTCCTCCGCTTTTGTTGGAGATCAAAACAAATTCTGCCATCAGTGTAGCGTGCCGCATTTGTCCACGCGCCGGCCACATACAAATTTTAATGTATTTGTTTGTTTTTGAATATCTTCCGATCCGATATCCGAACCGATTCCGATTTTAGGAGCAAAACTTCCGAACCGAACTCCGATCCCGTAATTGCTCTAACTTACAACATTAGAAATAACCCCTCTTGCGGAATCAGGGAGGGTCTATTTTCAGTATCTTTTTATTTTTTTCTTGAAGGAGCCATAAAAATTATTTTGTTATAAATTTGGATACACATGTAGGTATAGAATTAAATTAAGTATTATGCTTGAAATATTTTCAATTTTTTGGGTAATGCAAGCAAATTACACATGTGTATATAAATTATTGCCCTGTAATTTTCAACATCTAGTAGATTACAATTCTAGCACCCTCTTACCTCAGCAAAGCAATACCTTGTTCTCTATGTAACAATTTTTCTACTTGTTCTGATATATTTCATAAAACCCAAACACATCAAGAACAGTTTTTGTTATTATTTATTTGACCAATATAAAACAAGCAAATACAATACATCAGAAAACAATCACAATTTTACAAACATGCAAAGAAATATGGGAGCGACAAGTGGGTCAGGGGGCGCAAAAGTGAAATTCGGCACTGCTGCCCTGAGGCATGTGCCCCTACACATGCCGCTCCCATGACATATATCAAGGATATAATCTCCTACACAAAATATTGCACATTAACAAGTAGGAATGCAGGGGGGGGGGCACAAAAAATCAAAGGAAATAGATATGTATGGGGAATATGAATAAATAGTATCATTGTAAAAGCTGCAGAAATATATATAACAAGTAAATAAAAAAGCATCTTGGTGCTTAACGGTAATATGATAATCATTGCATTGTTGAGTTATATAAAAAATAAATTATTACAATAGGTATCATTCTGGTCAAGAATTTAATCAAGAAAGGCAAGTATACAAGGCATATAACATAATTGACGATATCAAAGAAGCATTCTAAACAAACTGAAATATCTGTTTAGAAAACCCTGTTGAATAAGGTCTGGTGAAACTGGAATATAAAAAAAGGGGAGAAGTTGGAATTAAAAATATCAAAAACCTTAAAAACAATTTCATGATGTAACAAAATGGAATATATAATAACGCTACACAAATTATACATTGTACAGGGAGGAAGCACGATATCGTTATGACTCAAGATTTGACGGTATTGAGTTTAATGGAAAAGAGTGTCTTCACCCGTAGACTATTTATATCTGACCATAATTACGATATATCTCCCTTGCCTTTTCCCCAGTGCTGTTGGGCAGATGCGAGGAATATTAGACTTGATGAGATGCAAAATGCAATTTGTCCTAGCTGTTGGATTAAATCAACATGATAATGAATACTGCTGAGGCTAATGGAAAGAGCTTTTCTCAGATTGACGGCTTACTTTAGCTTCATCAGCGGCCTTTGTTTCATAGGATCGCTGCCGTTAACGAAGGAGCGTCGAAAACAAGATTTGAGATATCTTAAGTTTCTGGGATTAATCGAAGAAAGGGAAATGGATTATTGTCCAGGCTCCATTTGTCACTAATTCTGCTTTCTGCACTCCAGTTTTCTGATGAATTGAAGATGATTTTCTCAAGCCCGCCATAAAAAATCCTCTGTCTTTTATGAGTCAGTGACCAATTAATTTTTCGAAAATTAGCCCTGTGCAGTTGTATGAAAACAATCATTTTTATCATGATTCATGTATGTGGATTTACAGGATTTGTAGACATTTCTGTTCTTTTATGAATATTCACAATGTGAGGGGGATGGGGGTTATGATAGGGAGGGAGTGCTAAGGGAGTATCTTTCACTTTCATTATTGGTTTCCTGCATACAAGTGGGGTCTAAGTTTTTCTTCAAGGCAGAGCACATCGCGCCCTTGCCCTTTTGTGTCATGCATACTCAAGTGAATACCCTTTTTTTGCTTGTCAATTGGGAGTGAAGACCTTTTTTTTTTTTAGGGGGGGGGCTTGTTGATTTTTTTCTGTACAAAAGTACCCATGCCCCTTTTGGGAAATCCTGGATCCGCCTCTGCCTCGAGAGTGTTAACACCCCCCACCTTTTTGCATTACAGGTACAATACATGAAGGGAAAGGGTGGGGGGGGGGGGGTATAAGGAGAATGGGGCCTGAAGCAGATATCCTTCAATAATGTGTGCATACAGTACATTTAAGCTTTTTCTCGAATTTATACCCCCGAGTGACAAAAATCCCCCTTTCTGCATTACTGATTCATGGATGGAGGGGGGGGGGGGTGGATATGACATAGGATGAGGATAGGGTGCTAAGCAAGTATTCTTCTATTTCATCTTTAGATCGCTATTGTAAGCTTTTTCTCAAGTCTATACATGAGAGGGGGACAAATCATTTCCTTTCTCCATAACACAGATATGTGTATGAAGGGGGGGGGGGGGGTGTGAGGGAGGGGGAGGGGGTGCCTTAGAAGCAAGTATCGTTCATTTTCATCAATACATTGCCTTGCGGATCTCGAATTGAGAATCGTGCACAATTGGAAATAGTAACCTAATCCACCGAGGGTGATATTGATCAATCCGTTGTTTTAAGGCAAACACAATTTGTAAATTTGCAGAGGGTTCAGGTGAACTAACACGATGGTTCGATCACGAGAGAAGACGGAAGTTTGGTAAACTTTGGAAACGGTGTGCATTCATTCCGCCACTGATACATCATCAGTGGTGCCTCCATCTGCTGAAGTATCAAGGGCTCTTATGCAAGCAGCTGTGTGGAAATATCATCAGAATAATAATGATTTTAATACTTTTATCTTTTACCAATCAAGTAGTTTTAGAGATATTGCGATGGTTTACACATAATCATCATTTTTAATCAAGATTTTGCTCAAACATCAAAGGACTTTTCCTTGATTTTTTTCTTTAAATAATTCCTAGAAGAAAATAAGTTGGAATGTGAAGGTTCATTTCATAAGTATAGGCCCTATTGATAATTATTCTTTAAATAGAATAATGATTACCAATTGTCCAGTGATGAATTGATAGCTGGGAATAAATATATATTTTATTTATGATATTGGTATCAAATTATTAGTGTGCAGTAGCAGTATTAGCTGTAGTAGCCGTAGTTTTACCCTGTACAATTGTCCTCTATTAGCTTTCTTCTATTGTATGCCGCTGCAAAGGCACAAAGACTTCTCGGGTGACTTGTCTAAAAATATGCATATTAATTAGACTTCCCCTTCATGAATAATGCATGATGATAGTAGAGCGTGTTAAATGTAGAGTGATAAAGAGTGTTTGATAGGATCGCAGCTTGGCCGAGCTGGTTGATGTGGTTTTAAGACAAGCAGTAGGTGGTTTCAGACCGCCTCAAAGTGTGTCGGTTCCAGGTTTTTCTGATCTGGAAATCTGCCCTGATCTACCCCAATCAGGAAATACCCGCTAAATAGTAGATACTTGTCAAAATAACAAGAAATTTCACAGGGATTTTCCAAGGTCGCAGGTATTTTGGCAGTGTGAAAGCAAATTACAGGAACTATCTTAGCCCAATGTGTAGTTGGGCGCCACGGGTGGCTGCTGAGCTAGTGATTTTGAATCTCATGCCTTGCCTGTTTATCAGTCTACACCGTGCATGTTTGTAACTTCAAGAACTCTCCCTGAAGGGGAGGTTTTGGGGGTGGTGTGAATGTGGGCATAATTATTGGGTATATTTTAGCCTGAACAATATCTTGTAATTTAATGGGGATTCTTGTGATCGAGGCGGTTTGAAACCTCCTGATGACAACTGAGGTACAAACATAAGAGGTTTCATGCTCCTGTAAGCAGTCTGATGCTGTGGTTGAGATGCTATCCATTCGGGAGACAGCATCATCGATAGCAGAGATGGTGAACTTTCTTGAAAGAAGACAAGACCTAGTTGTTTTGTCCCACATACATACAATGAAGTCACGGTTGACTAAACAATGTTTACATGATGTTCTAGAACATCAGCAGAAGAGAGAGAAGGGGGGGGGGGGGGGGGGGGGTGACACTTTCATTTAAAATGTAAAGGATGATAGAGTGGGGAAGTCTTTGAGCACTATTTCTTGTATGAGACTGATTGAAATTTGTCCATTGTAAATGGAAGAAAATGAAACCAATTGTCAATGGAATTACAGTTTGATAACTGTAGATTATTATTCTCCACATTGAGGCTAACAGGATAGGAAATAATTTGAACTTTATAGGGGCTATCCATTTTCCACATTGGGGAGTTTGCAGAATTTTGGAGGCTATTTCTCTCATTTTAAGGGCTACTTTTTATTATTTTACCATAGTTAGAATATTGATTTTCTAAATAATCTTAAATATGGTCTGTGACAAATCTTGGGGCTGGGCAACTTTAGAAAGAATAGTCACCTCAAATACATTTTGGGGGAATTTTAGGGGCGATTTTTGTCTGTCATGAGGGCAAAATTTCCGTCGTCCTCGTGTACTTGTTATGCTGGAGGCTAAGCATTGAAAGCAATCCTCATCCATAGAAAGCCTATTCCATTTAATTGCAGTTTCTTCAACTCTTTTCCTTTGTAGAGTTTTATCCTGTAGGTCTCTATGTTCTGTCCAGTCTACCATCGTCTCCATCTTAACCTTCCTTTCATTATGCCTCCCTCCCCTATCTTTCTTATGCACAGCCACAAAGTGCAACAACCCATCAACCTCAAACAAGAATAATTCATATTTTTCTGTTATTCTCCGTACTTCAGCCCATAACAAGCCCATAACTTTGTGATGATATATTGTTGACTGTGGTTAACCTCAGCTTTTACACAAATATTCAACATTTGTTCTCCACAAACATTTTGATATTTTTCCCAACCATATGGTCCTGTGATAGATTACTTGTAAAACCAACCCCAGAACAGATACCAACATGATAACATTGATCACACACCTGTTCATGAATACCTTGGTCACATTTGCTCTACGGCGGCCGTACGGCGAGTCGAAAACAGCCGTTTTATTCATTTTAATTCAAACCACCTTATGTAGTTGGACAAAAAAATGTTAAAACGGCTGTTTTCGACTCGCCGTAGAGCAAATGTGACCGAGGTATCACTCTTTATTCTTTGTTTTGGCTAAAAATGAAGAATAATGCAAAAACCTCATTTGTATTCGGGCAGAAATATAAACCTCAAACTAAGTAAAAATTTGCTAGTTCCAAGCGATGGATTGATAAATGTCCCAAAAGAGCTTTTTGCTATAAAGAGATTGGTGTGAGATCTGGGATATGTCCTGGTATTAAGTAGATTCCATAATACCGTGAATTTGTGAAACACACTTGTTTCAATGTTTTGTTACTAAATCAAATATGACTTTCTAAATAAATGCAAGTTAACAAACATGCTAAATGTTCAATGCAATCCAGTCCAATCGGTAATGGTTTTGAAATGCAAAAACATGGACATGAAGGCTTTGAACATAGGGATAATGTAATTTACTTCAATAACTCCATACATCTACTTGATTTGCTAGTTCAGCCCTCTGGACTGCCATACCCGAAAAGAACTCCCAAGAATTTAAAAAGCGCGAGCGCGCCCTCTCCCGTTCAGGCTTACTACCCATGATCACCGCGCAATTAGCGTCCATCTTCCTCTTTTGCTTTCGGGAAGCCACCTGTCAAGACGTGCTCAGATAAGTCTCCTAAGAGCTCAAATCTTTTTTGAGCTTTGGTATATTATTTTTGCTTATCTGTTGTGCATTCTCCCTTTTAAATTCAATCTTTCCGTTTGTGTGTAAGATTGTGTTCAGAATTTACACCTGGCACGACTTTTTAGCGTGTTTTTGGTGACACTTAAATTGTTTTTCTAACGTTTGAGTTCTCGTCGCGCCGCATCGCTAGCGCGTTCGCGAGGCACCGGGCTTGGCCTGCCTACGTGGCAGCAAGCCTTCACCACCTGCCATGGTTATTGTTCTTCACGTTCAAAGTGTGGTGGTTTTTGGTGCCGTTTTTGAATTAAATTCTAGACAGCCTTTACACTTTGTTGTCGAGGGTGTTATTGTTAATTCTTTTTGCAGGTTGGGATCTCCAACTCTGTTCCTTCCTTGTTTTCCGGAATTGATTTATTAAGATTTATTGATTGATTAATTCTTCAATTCTCTTTCCTTTCTGTTCTGAATAAATTTCTTGATTGATATTTTATTCACAGGCGGATCTTAAAGCTCAATTCCTTTTCCTTCTGTTCTGAATGAATTTCTTGATTGATATTTTATTCACAGGCGGATCTTAAAGCTCAATTCCTTTTCCTTCTGTTCTGAATAAATTTCTTGATTGATATTTTATTCACAGGCGGATCTTAAAGCTCAATTCCTTTTTCCTTTCTGTTCTGAATAAAATTCTTGATTGATATTTTATTCACAGGCGGATCTTAAAGCTCAATTCCTTTTTCCTTTCTGTTCTGAATAAAATTCTTGATTAATATTTTATTCACAGACGCTTCGGGGATTGTTTAATTCGGCTTACGCAATTATACCTTGATTGATTGGTTATTCAATCCCCCCCCCCAAAAAAAAAAAAAAAAATTTTTTTGTTCTTTACAGGTGGGGTCTCCTTCCTGTTAGAAATTTTTTTGACCTTTCCCGGAATTGTTTTCTTCGTTCAATTCCCTCTTCCCTCCTAGTCTTATATTTTTTACTTCGACAGGCGGGCTCTACGATTTCTTTTTGAGGATTTACTGTGTCGTTCTTCCTCTTGGAATCGTTACTAGAGACGTTCCTCCTTCCTCCTGTTCTGAAATTCTTTACCTTTCCACAGGAGGTTACATTTTTCCTCTTGGAAATTATCGTAAAATTTCTCTTATCTGGAATTGTTTGTCTCTCAATCCCTTTTCTTCCTGCTCTGAAATTCTTGTTTTTGTGTTTCTTCGCAGGTGGAAACTTCGTTCTCTTCTGAACTTGCATTCATTTTTGAATTTTTGTTTCGAATTTTTCCTTCGGGCACAAAAAAAAAAAAAAAGAGAATATAAGACAGGAACCTTGTAGGAGTTTCTTTTTTCAAAGTCTCCGACCTCCTTTCTATTTTCTTACAGGCAGATACCTAAACTATTCTTAGGTTCTTCTTCCTCCCTACCCCTCCCCTCTTGATTTGTTCTGTTTGCTAAAACAAATTTCTTATAGGAGGAGGGAAAGACCACTCCGGTCTCCACTTTTAATCTAAGCGAGATCTTTGTAATAAAAAAAAAAAAAGAAAAGAAAAATTCTTGTTTTTCTTTTTTCAGGGTAGAGAGAGGTACCGATGAATGGGACTAACACAGCCCCAGAGGACATGGTGCCCTCCACGGGGACCGTCCCGATTGCAAGTTTACAGAAGTCGGCCGCCTCCAGGCGAGTAGGAGGGACGCCGTGGTGAGCGCCCGGCGGCGGTGAGTATGAGGGTGCGTCGATCAGCATTCCGAATTTGCGGTCGGATGCTAAGAGAAGGAAGGCCGAGACTGTGGTGCCACGGTCTCGGACAAAGAAAAAGTGGTAGCCAAGGCTTCCAAGCCTAAACTAGGTCCTGCCGCCGCAGCACCCATAGGGCTATGCGACCCACCGGCTACCGGGTCACCAGAAGTCCGGAGGGAGAGTGCGGTTCTCTCCCCCCGGCACAGGTCAGGATCTCTGTCGTATAAGTCGTCCTCCGTTGACAGCATCGGGAGAGATCGCCCAGCCCCTGACCGCGAGAGGCGTCACACATCAGACTGTAACCACAATCTGACCGTGACCACAATCTGACCCCGTCAGATTCGGGTGAAGTTTCGTTGTTGGCGGCCGCCCTGCCAGGGGCGGCAAATCGTAAGAGATCACCCGTGCCTCTTGTGCCTTCTTCTGCTCCGGCCACGCCGGCGGAGCCCGCAGAAAGAGAAGAAGAAGAAGAGGTCGAAGGAGAGGTTGGCCAGCCCTGCTGCCATGGGCGTTCCTCCTTCAGACCCTTGTGTCGGTGGTCAGATGTTACAGCTATTCATGCTGCTACATTCTGCTACCGCGAGAGGCGTCACACATCAGACTGTGACCACAATCTGACCCCGTCAGATTCGGGTGAAGTTTCGTTGTTGGCGGCCGCCCTGCCAGGGGCGGCAAATCGTAAGAAATCACCCGTGCCTCTTGTGCCTTCTTCTGCCCCGGCCACGCCGGCGGAGCCCGCGAAGAAGAAGAGGTCGAAGGAGAGGTCGGCCAGCCCTGTTGCCATGGGCGTTCCTCCTTCAGACCCTCGTGTCGGTGGTCAGATGTCACAGCTATTCATGCTGCTACATTCTGCTTTCGAGCAGTGCGGGTTCACCCCACCCTCGACGTCTACTCACCCCGCTGATGCCCCTGAGCATCAAGCGAGACAAGTGGGCAATAACCACCAGACACCCGGGAAATCCTCGAGCGATTCTGTTAAATCGCCAGCCAGTGCACCGGCTAACCGGGTACCTCAAGATCGCGTGTGCTTTCCAGCATTTTCGTCGATCTCAGAGCACGTGTCCCAGCCGACACGCGGGGCCACCCCGGCGCTTACTGGACTCCCTTGCCTTCATGAGAGCCGACCGAGAGGCCGTACGGCTCCCGCGGCTCCCGGAGCTCCTCCAGGGGAGGAAACTTGTCATGGGGACAACCTCCCGGTTCAGTCCATGGAGCGAGACTCCCTTTACGAGGAGTCTCTCGAAGGCGGCCAGTGCGAGGACAACCCCTATCCCGCGGTCGACTCTTCAGTAAGCGCTCAGGCGCTGCTTGACAAGTATCTACCTCACATCTACCCTCCGAGCGGGGGTATTGATGAAGCAGGGGAGTCCTTATTTTTTCGCCCCGCCTCTTCAGGCGCTCCGAGCTCAATCGGCCGAATTGGGGGTCTCGGAGAGTGACGGGGTCGCCCTAGACGAGGCGGCTCCTACGACGAGGAAGCCGCCAGCTCCGAGGGTGCAAACCCACCCCCGCTCTGCTGCTGCCCGGAAGCGCCAGGCTCCGGCACCGCCGTCTCGAAACTTTCAAGCCTCTCGAGGCTAGCGAGAAGGCAGAGGCAGGGGAAGGGGGGGGGGGGGCGATTATTATGCAGGTACTCCCGAATTCGCCCTCTACGTCAAGCTCACATACGGCGACGACTCCTTCAGCGGTAACTCTCTCCATTCTTCCCCCTAAGCGGGCCCGTAGATTGGAGGTATGAATCTCTTACATACCGCATGCCGCACTTCTCTCGTGAGAATGTTTGGCTGCTTTGAGAGGGCAACCTATCACGTCCGCGGACCGTCCGCCCAGGCGACGGGACCGTCGTTTTCTGGCCTGAACCTCACTTTCTATTCGAAAGTAAGGGTGCCCTGTCTTACTTAGCTCCTACCCTTGCAAGGCCAGAGTCAGGGCTAGTACAGACACCCGTTCTCCAGCGATCGCCGCTGAAGAGAGGACGACTCTGATATGAGCACCATCACCGCTCAGCGGTATGTCTCACTATCTCATAGCTCTCCGAGCTTATGAGTATGTATATCGGATCTGAATGTCACGGCGATTAAAAGTTCTCCTGTGCTTAATAATCGCTATGCCTTCACCACCCGGTGCATTATGGTTATGTTAACCTATTTGTCTCGTATTCGGGCGGCTCGTACGAGCCCTGCCCGAGCTGCCATCACCGGTCGTCCCCCCGGACACCGCCGGCAGCACCCGCACCGAATACGTGGAAGGAATCAGCTTTTCATATGCTAGATATCCCTCCTGTTGACATTCACAGCTGTTCCCCGAGTCTTTCCCGGTTGGGTAAACATCATCTCGGAGGAAAGTAACCGCCGTACATCTCATGAGATTGTTGGCTATGTACGTGCGTTCAAGCTTGTTTAAAGCCCCAGGATTCTCTGTCGGCATTCTATGCCTACTTTCTGGGCACACCCACCGTACCGGGTCGGCGAGTTCACACCAAACTGTACACCGCCAGACCATCGGTCGAGCTCTAACTGTCTATCTTATAGACTGCCCTCTATGTGGGTCAAACTTGCGGGCGTCTCCGCCATTCCCTCCTTGTGCGGAGTGGTCTACGGTGGATGTCTTTACCGTACCCGTTTGTCGAATCGTCTTCTTACTTAGAAATTTTTTCACTCGACACACTCGAGTCGCCTCGCATGCTGCTTTCATCCTCCTTCCATGCAATGCATGTGGCCAGGGTCACCGCGCGACCGAGGATGATGTAACCGTGGATGGATGTATGCTTATGCCTTCCTAACCACGATCACTACGACCCGCCTTCTCTCGGGCCGACTGTGGATGAGTCTCTCCATGTAAGTGATTTACTTCACTGGAGTTCTTCTTTTAGAAACTTAGATTCTCATCCCCCGCTGCTTAGGGCGTCATTTTTGCCGCCCCCCGCAGCTTTTTGGAGCTCCCTATCTTACCGATATCGGTCTGTTCCACGCTGCCGCAACCGGCGCCGGCGGTGCTTGCTCTTACGATCACCTGAGAAACAGGCCTTGTGACTGTTTTCATAAACAACTGGTTCTCACCGCAGACTGATGGAAATTTTTGTGATTACTTCCTCAAGTCTCCTTCGCTTGTTTCTTCAAGCGAAGACTTCGACACTCTTAGCCAGTTTCCGTCCCTAACTTGATAGGACAGGGCCGTTGCTACCTCATTCGATTCCGTTGGGAATGTAACGGTTGAGGTATCATATCTGGCGATGTCTGTTCGTTTAGTGCATCTTTTGATTGTCGTTTACACGTAATATCGTGACAGATTTTTTTTCGCCAGCTCCCTCTGACGTACGCTTGCGGCTGCTAGGGATTCCCCCACCCAGCGGACAGCCATCGCAGCCTAGCCTCACGGGCTCTCTCGGCGATGGTGGCTTGAGCCAAGCCACCTCTTCCACCGCGGGCACTGCACCCTCAGATGGGTGCTTCAATCAGTATGGGAGAAAGGGGATCCTGAGTTCTCTCTCGATCACTCGGTCTAACACACTTTTGTCGTGATGTGTACCGCGCTGTTTATCTGACACGCCCAGTTGAGCTGTTTTGACCAGACTGCTCTATTCTACATAGGCAGCAGGTCCGCGGCATTCCTTATTAACAGGATGGCACTCAGTCGCTTTCTCGACCCTTGACTGCCTTACGAGTGGTTTTCTTCTTAAATCCCTACTCTCCGTCGTTCCTGGTCCCCTTCGGACCGCTAGTAACTTTTTGCCACAGCTCTCTATCAGAATTCTGCAGATTTTCTGCCCTCACGCATTTGAGACAGATATCGAATTCTGGGCGCTTTCTCCCACGCGGAGGCTTCTGAGACATCTCGCCTTCTCAGATTGGTCGATTGATCACTTACTGAGCCTTAAAAGCTTCAGTCTTCCGATCACGATTCTTGTTGAAATTTTCAACAAATTCCGAATCTTACGCTCTAGTCAGCAGGTGATGTTGTTCTCCTGACACTAGGCCGAGGGCCCATGATACTGAGTATTCCTGAGTATACAGGGCATTCCTCTTGAGGACATTTTGAGGGCCGCCTTTTGGCGCTCAACTAACTCCTTCACTTCATTCTACTTGAAGGACATCCCGTCCAGCGAGGCGAGATTTGCGGCTTCGGCGCTTAAAGCAGCTGCGGCTTTTTCCCCCTCTCCCTAAAATTTCGTTGTTTTTGTTTTTGTTTTTTAAATTTTCTTAGGCTTACAATTGAAAACATGCCTCCCTACGGTTTGAGTCCGTGTTGGTCTAGCAAATCAAGTAGATGTATGGAGTTATTGAAGTAAATTATGAAAATACTTACCTGATTTTCTTATTTACGAGATAACTCATACATCTACTTGATACCCTCCCACCGACCCTCCGCCTTGCGTAGCAACATGTTTCAACGTATGGGCTTGCGAAAGTCGAGGAAGATGGACGCTAATTGCGCGGTGATCATGGGTAGTAAGCCTGAACGGGAGAGGGCGCGCTCGCGCTTTTTAAATTCTTGGGAGTTCTTTTCGGGTATGGCAGTCCAGAGGGCTGAACTAGCAAATCAAGTAGATGTATGAGTTATCTCGTAAATAAGAAAATCAGGTAAGTATTTTCATAATTGTCTCCATGTAATTTAAACATAATGGCCTGTATTCTCAACTTGGGTTTAAATTAAACCCTGGTTTAAAGTTGTGGTTTAACTGTGGAGAGCCAATTAAGGCCCAAATTCCAACAGTACAAATCCACTTTATTAACTCATGTGGCACTCAAATTGTTCATAATTGTCTGGAAATGACAACTGAGATATTTTTCTTCACTATGAAAGCAAAAGGAAACAAAATAGTAAACATAAGATATATACAATATAAACAGAGGTTTTGAAATTTTAGCTCCCTATAATTTTAGCACAGAGTTAGACCATGGTCTGAGTTGAGTTAAACCTGACTTTAGAATATGGGCCTATATGTTTAGTATACTTGGTGACAATTTACGTTACAGACAACAATCTTTGCTCGAGATACTGCCATGAAATCATATATCTTTGTTGTTGAATGAGGACAATACTTTGAGATCCCTCATGCATGGGGAAACCACAACAAAATGGTAAGACATCCGTTCAATTCCTGGTGGTCAAATTTAGCCCATTGTTTCATTTGGTTTCACATATAGAATGAATAGAATCACATTTTTGGTGGTTTCTCCTTCAGGAAGAGAAGTAAAGGTTTATCTAATTTTTTTTGTTGCAAAAGATCCTGTCTGGATGCTGATGATTTATTTCTATGTGGAAGAGCTTACATAAACATGGATATCAACTTGATTAAAATATTTGTTATGTTTAACAATGAATGGCAAATATGAGTATTAAAACATAGGGGGCCAATAGTCATCAAAGCTCATAACATCTTTTTAATTGTATGCAGTCAATTTGACAGTCTGGCCAAGAACTTGGTCTGGCAGTGTTATCCCTGAAGTTGAAAGGCAGCTTGCATCCATCATTTTCCACTGGAGTTGTCCTTATTTTAAGGTCACGGAGCTCTGATCAGTATAGACAGCTTGTGGCTTATCTTCACAACTTTTCTAGGGTCACTACTACTGTTTAGAGGCCTGGGGGGTATCAGGGTCAAAGACTTTTCAGTCCAGACTCCCTTCATCCTTAGAGCTAGAGATCAAGATGGGAGATTATTTGCAGAGTTTGGACAGTCTTTCTTCATCTTAAGTTTCTTTATCTTGGTCTGTTGCTGAGGATTGAACTTGTCAAGTGCCAACGAACAATAGGGGTTGCTGAAAGTAGTCATAGTCAACTTACCTTGCTTCAAAATATAGTATCAGGGACTTAGGTTGGTATTTGGCAGTTGAAGATTCCAGAAGATGGATAGAATCCAGAGAAGACGACTTCTGTCTCATCTTTTGGAAAATCCCTTCTGGAATGTAGTTTTGCCCAATTTAGATTCTTGCTGATCACCCATTTTCATATCTGTATCAATACATAGATTGAACATTAAACAAAAATCTCACTGATGTTGCTCCATTTGTTGTAGTGTACATCATGCCTCCATAACTGGCCTTACAGAAGAAAAGCTGGACATGAGACAAAAACATGGATTATTGTTTTCATTATTAAAGATACTACATAAATGTTGTTTGAAAGATACTACATAAATATTATTTGAACCCCAAACCATGTGACCTTTGGACTGATGAGTTGCTTTTCCACAGGGCTGCAGAGTTTCTAATTGAATACAAATGACAAACTTTGGCATCATGTGAACACGTTCAGACCCTGAACTAGATTTTGTCCTGCTCCGGCTGACAATCCCCACCAATTATCCTGAATAATGGAGGCTGCTAGCTAGCTCACTGTCCAAAGAGGATGAGTGGAATAAAGCCCAAGAGGAAGAGATCCATTTTTGTCATCAATGGTAATGAATTTTAAGATGGGTTAGGAGAAGGTTTGTGCCTCCAGCTGTGTCTGGCATTACAACTTGAAGGAGCGGGTTTAGATTGAAGTCCCTTGTTATCCGTTTTCTAAAATACAAATTCAGAATTCTTAATTCTGTGTTAAAGGTGGTATATACCTATGATAAAGCAATTAGAGAACTTGAAAATATCAAAACATGTAAGTTTCCACTAAATACTTGCACCGAAGTATGCAAACAAAGTAGGGCCAAGTCAAAATATTAAAACGCTGGTCAAACGACTGTTAAAGGCGCAAATATTTTCCTTTTTTGACAATGTTGAACCATATGGAAGTTTTCAGATTATCAGTTTTATTTGGTAATATTGCATTTTTTTATTAATCCCAAAAGGTAATATCACAACCGTCAAAAGTTTTCTTTCGAATATATTTTATCCAAAATAATGGATGGCTTTCTATAGAAATAGTACAATAGAGTTTATAGAGGTCAGGCTTGATTTTCTTTCGGAAATATGAGTATGGACGTCGAATTAAGCTACCTTTCTCCATTTCTGGACTCTTAGCGCCAGCTTACCTCAAATAAACCATGCCTATTTAGGAAATCCTATTTTTCAATTTGGAGGAGGCGGAGAAGCGAGGGGAAGACCTGAGGCAAGGTGAGGTCGGACATGGAACTTTCAAGGGGTCACCGTATTCCCGGTAATCCCCCTACTTACTGGTAACCCTCTGTAAAAAGCTAGGGAGGAGGGGTATAACACGTCCCCTAATACCATAAAGCAGGAGGGTCCATAAATACGCCTCAGGTTGAGCTTGGACTTGCTGGGATTACACAGTCAACTTTGATCAGCGATTCATCTATCAGAAAAATATGGTCAGGATGGTCTTCGATCACAGACCCTGTAGGTGTGATCAATGTTTTTGTGACAAGTTTGTTTTTATTTCTTGAAATTGGGGTAAAACTATGTATTTTGAAATTTTGGAGTTAATTTTTTCAATGTATAATTTTCCCCTAGAAAATGAGGATATTAATTTGGAGAGAGAGAATCATGGTAAACATGATTAAAAAAGAAGGCAGAAAAGAAGTAGGCCTAGTAGGTCGTAAAGACTGACAGTGGGGGGGGGGGGGGGCTGGTGAAAGAAAGAAAGAAAGAGAAAGAAAGGGAGATAGAAAGGAAGAGAGAGAGAGCAATGCAGATGGGGGATAAGTATAATTACAAAAAGAAAAAAAGGTGAAGAGGAGACTAAAAAGTAGAGGTTGAGAAAGAATGGAATGGTTGCCAAATTCATATAGATAATAATGCAACGTACTTGCTAAATTTATGTAAGAAATAGTTGTATTAACACAGTTCTTGTATTGCGCATATCACATATGAAATGACACTTGTGGTAATAAAAGACAAAAATTGTAGGGAAAAAAATTATTTGAAAGAGGAAGCTGTATCTCATGTTCGGAATTTATTTGACCTATAAAATAGGTTAACATTGACTCTCCTACAGGCAACATGACATGTTGTCACCTCCTCACTCACATACATATAACTGTCGGACACAGCTGATGGAATGTTCATTGCTCCCAGCTTGCATCCACAATTATTTGACATACCGGTCCCCTCTACAAACTCTCCCCTTCTCCCTGGATACAAACTATATCCATCAAAAGTCGTCCCTCGTTCTATTTGCCTACCCTCTGAAAACCAAAGAGGCTGGTTTCTCAATCGACTTATTGCCTCCCGATGGAGTCCGTGGGGACGACCGGCCGTGGCTTATGTTTGTGCTTCCTGAGTACGCATTTCGGCACACGCAAAGCCGCAAACCTAATTCACCGGTCATGCCTTTCGCCGCCAACTAACGCGGCATAAGAGATATCCAAAAGTGTTGTTGGTGTTTCTTGTGTTAGGTGGAAAGGCTCTTTTGTGGAAATAAAGAGGTGTTATCAAATTTTCCTCTATTTACATTTCAACATCTTTTAAAAGGGCAAGCAGTGGGTGAATATTTGCTTCTACCTTGAGCGCAAGCTTGCCTGGAATCACAGGTCAAAGTGGGTTTGGACAAGCCGGCCAGTAATAGTTGCACTGCTCAATATTGGCACGGAGGGAGCTTTTACATTTTGAGAGAGGGAGAAAAAATGTCTTTGAGATTCGATTAACAAAACGATAATGTTTAGCCTCAGTTTTCACGTAATATTGACTTGATAAATCTCAGCTATTTATGTATAAACTATAATTGCTGTCTGGAATAATTAAATGATTAAACTTTTCTTCAAAACAATTTTCTTGGAAGAAGAGCACTCAATAATAGATTTTGTTATTTCTTACCTTATGAATGGAAAATAACTGAAAGACTTGAAATCCATGATTACACAACTTGTTTTCTAATTCTTAGAAGCAATAATAGCACACAAAATTCATCTGTAAAATAAAACTGTTGATTTTTTTCCCTTGGTTGACTTTACACTTTTCGTCATAGGTTTTAAGGTTATTCAGAATTTTCCCAAGGTTTTAATGGTATTTCTTATTTTCACAAATTTTAAATGGGTCTTTTTTAATCTTCTCAAAGGTGTGTGTGTGTGTCTGTCAGTCAGATGTGTAACCCATTCATCACATAAAAGAACACTTACTAGGTCACGTCGGACTTATTTTCGGTAATTTTTTCCACCTCAATCCGCGACCTTGGGATGAATGAAATCTTTGTATAACTTCTGCTTTGATAAAAAGATAGATTCAATTTCTCCTGCTGCATGTATGTGGCACTAATGTGTCTGAATTCGAAGGCAGACTCAAATTGAGCCCCCTTCTTTCCCAGACTTCGTTCACATTTATAGAATGATGTGGAGAACAGTTAGTATGAAGTAACTTCCTTGTAGTGATAAGAGAAGAAATGGAACATATTTTTTTTAATGAAACACATGTTTATACGCCAAGTACTTTTAAGTTTCAATTTGATTCAATGCATCAGTAACAGAACAAAAATGATTGAAATATATTTACAATTAATTCAACTGCCCTACTTGTTGGCCTACCCCTAAAATCCCCTCATCATTTATATAGTTTTATCATGGAGCTTATATAGAGTTCTATGGTTTATCTTCCTGAGACAAATGTTTGTCGGTCAATGGCATTTTCATACTAACATCAACAACATCAACACTGATAATGATGATACTGATATGCATGATAATTATGATGATGTTGTTGGAGATGAGTATGCTGCTGGTGATAATGGCGGCGGTGCTGGTGGTGATGTTGATGGTGATGATTATGGTGGTGATGATGATGATATCGATGATGAAATAATGATGATGATAACCATCATCCACAATTGATTCTCCTAAATTTAGCCTAACATGTTCAAGTATTAAAATCAGTTGCCCTCGTTACACACACATGGCATCTGCATGTAGAATCTTATTTTCAGATGTGATCGGGAGTATAGCTCATCAAAAACATGGACAGTTGGCCACCTATTTGGATATTCTGGGCATTTGTGAGACAGGAGGAAGAGAACAAAGGACTGCTTTCACAACATTTATCCAGAAGATGTGAAGAAAATGCGGCCGGATTTTAGTGGAATTGAGGAGATGACAGCCTCATGTCTTGAGCTCTGTGCTTGAATATGAAGAATGGTATCCTTGGTCCATGCTGCCAGTAAATGCATGTGTCCTTCAGATCTGGACGGTTGCAAGGAGGCTATGATGGTGGTCATCTTGGACCCATTTCAGGATATACAGTCAGGACTTGGTGCGGACCAGATTAGTCCGTACCTGGAAATAAAAATTGGAGTATTTCGGAGGAATGTCATACCAAGTACCATGAATTTAGAAATATCCACATTATTCTTGAATTCAGAGATGGGATTGAGTGCGGATCATGTGAAAATTGAGCCCCCCCCCTCCTGAATAGCAGCACTCAGATACGCCAGATTATTCTGGTTCGGGTTCTTTCATGAATAGACATAAGCTGCATCTTGTCTGCATCCGGTTTGCGTCTGTTCCGCATCCACAATAAAAAAGGGGGTATTAAATGAATGGATTTTGCATTTTTCACATTCATTATTACAATAGTTTATGCCTATCATATATGATTAGTGCATCTGATATCTCAAATGCCAGCCAAGATTATAATATGTTCTTGAGGACTATATAACTTGAGATTCTACCATTTTATTTGAGTCTAAACATATGAATTAGAAAGCAAAGCTAGTCATCAGGCATTATAAATAGGCCTACTGTTTGTAGAAGAATTATCATAATTCTATGTTTGAATTTACGTTCTTATTAAGACAAAAATCATCACTGATCAAGATATTTACAAATGGTTCATGACTATAACACAGAATCTTGGAATATAAAAAGAAATTTAAAAAGGCAGAATATGAGAACTAACAAAATTATTTTTTAACGATTGAAGCTCGGAGATGGGAAGTAAGGCTGACAGAGAAGACCGAACTGCCCGAATTATTATCATAATTCAATAAGCCTATTCAAAGGTTTCTTTTGAAATTATGTACAAGACTACCTGAGTTTCTTCAACAAATTAGGTCTGGTGTAAATGGGTTTTACCCTCCAAATATAGCGTTTAGCATTGTGAAAATGAACTAAATCTTACCATACAAATCTAAATGAGTTTTGGCCTTGTGTGAATGGGTTATATCAATCTTGAAGGTTCTGCCTTGTGTAAAAGCACCAGCTGAGGATACCCATTTCAGTTCAGGTTTATATTCTTCTTCCAGAAGCCAAGATGGGTCTTTAGTGACCCATCGGTGACCTTAAAATGTTTTGATGCCAAACAAACCACAATGAAAGCACTGTAAACATGAAATATAAAGGATGACATCATTATTCAGGCATGAGTAGTGCTATTGTACTACTTTTAGATTGCAAATTAGAATTTTGTGATTGTAGGAATATTTATAGGCTTGGGCTATATTATAGTTATGTTGTGTAAAGCCCAAAGAATGTCTTGCAGCTATTGCATTTGTGTGTGGTACCATTTGTACGCTGTCAAATGAAGCTTTTTTTGTCAATATCAAACAAGTGAATATGTGGTCTACTTTCCAGTCATTACAAAATAATTGGGGAAAACTCTCATTGAATTCGCTTTCATTTTGCCATGAAACGATGCATCTCATATCATTTGTAAACAACATCTTCGACGTTGGAAGAAGATTATTGAATTTGTCAATGGAAAGATCATTCAATCAGATGCCTATTAAATAGAATGAAAACAAATCTAGGTCCCCTCATAAAGGGTCTGTTGCATAGACTAGCAGGCCCCAGTAACAATTTCATTGGTATTACTCTATTTGCGATGCTATAAACCCCACGGCCCTGGCTGATGCGTTAGTCATTCATGAGGGGAGAGCTGGTGAGAAAGGGTACATGTGTTGAGGGAAGACCCGCACGACAAGACGGACAGACGCTGAGAGGCTGGTGCTATATATCACAGTGTTAGTCAATAACCATCGAATAAAGCCAGCGCACTCTCCATCTCCAAGACGTCTTATTAAAACTCCAAGCGGATGCATGGACTGGGGAATCCGTAGGATCCTTCTTCCAGATTCCATCACCAGATACCCAGTTTCCGAGACGGGAGTCGGGAGCACCTTGTCCCTCATCTGATGGAATTATTATCACTGCGATTGGATTATAACGCCCGTTGGACAATTTGCTAGGTCTAGGGGGCAGGGAGAGGTTAAATTCTCATCTTCTTCGGTCTGTTTGTTATCACGTTCTGAATTGCTTCCTCCGTAGTAACTCCCATGATTCTTCCTGGATCTTATATTACCCATGATGATTTTGGATTAGTAAAGCGGAAAGAAACTGTCAGTGCAAGTGATTGTGCTTTGTTAAGATTTCAAAGTAAGTTGGTTTAGTTTATTATAAATTTTTGTTAGGTCTGTAATGTAAATGCTGTCACTGATGGCAGGTTGATTGGATAATTTGCATTACCGTACCTGTTTTCCATATTTTTTTTTTGTAGGCGTATATTGTGTGTACACAAGCTTTTATTCATATTTTTATTCCTTTATTGTACAGGATGGTACCTGTAAAGTGGCTTGATTAAAAAAAAAATGTTTTATGTGTGTGTGGCTCAAAGTTACGTAAAGCTTATTTTATGTACCGGTATCAGAGTGGTGTGTTGGGGGGGGGGGGGGGTTATTTATGAACCCCATTCATATTCCATGTCTCTTTCCTGGTTACCAGGATTTAAGGATGGATGTACTCTGATTAAAATTCAATACCAGTTGAGATCTTTAGGTGTTTCACCAGTTTTTACTAGGAAAATGTATATACAGGGCTAAGGGCAATTTGCCCATCATATGATTAACGAAATATTAGAAATAGCCCCGTGAAATATATTGCAAACGAGCCCCTGTGAAATGACATTGGGGTTAATATAATACAATATGATTTGGAATATAAGGAGTAGGAAACTATGGCCTCGTACAGGATTGTCACCTGATATGGTGATCAATGATGTTGAAAACTAAAGTCATAGGGCCTACATACAAAAACTTTGTAATATGCTAGATATTTTAAAAATTAATTTAAAGCACCTTTGACTTAGGTCTTTATTGCATTGAAACCTTCACGATATTTTCAATGAGAGGAGGGAGAACTGTGACTCGGGGAAAGTTAGAAATAGAGGGGACAATGGGTATTTTGTGTTTCGTGTAATGAGAGAAGGAACTATTTCTGACCAGAGCTTGTTGTATAGGAAACCTATCTGAAGTTTTGATTGATAAGTTTTCTCCACAAACTTCAGGAATTCAATCCCAGCAATCTGATGATCTGTTTTGTATTGAGCAATGAAGGTCTGGCTGGATGAATTCATGGGCCCGGGGGGGGGGGGGGGGGGGGGACTCGACCAAAAATGTGGTGGGGGTGTGCCGCGGGCGAGACAAAAAACGGGGGCCTTGGAGCGGGCTTAATGTAAAAAGGAGGGTCCTCGGAACGGGCTTCGGAACGACAAATGTTTGTGAAAACGGGGGTCCTTGGAACGGATCGCCAGCGTGTGAGTGCGTATGCATCCCTATGGAACGGTCATGCGTGCATGATGCAGCTAGCGCGGCCTCCGCCGGGAGCGCTCTGCGGCCGCTTTCACCAAAATTCGACTCATTCAATGCGATCGGAGCAGCGTGACGAAAAATATGCGAAGCTTTGGAGCGGATTTCCCTCTTCTTTTTTCTCGATAAGAAGAAAATGCTATGCCTTGGAGCGACTTTCTTTGTTCTTTTTCTCAACAAGGCAAAAATGCTATGCCTTGGAACGGAAATTTGAGTGTGAAAATGGGGGTCCCCTCCGCGGCACATACCCACTATGCATTATATACTGAGTGCCCCCCAAGGGTCATGGGTTCACCGTAAATGTCCTGTTAATTGAAATCCAATGAAATTGAGTTTTCTAAAATAATGATGAAATAAAAATGAGGAAAGATTAGTTCTTTTTTTTTTGGGGGGGGGGAATCTCTGGAAGTTTTACATCAAGTGTAGGCTGATTTTTGAAAAAAAATTGGTGGAAAACTTTGAATTTTAAACAAAAAATTGTCATGGTCATTATTTCAGATGATCCCTGACCATCTGCAAGGATCATAGTTAAGCTAACAATTGAAATTAAGATCATCATTGAAATTCAGATCATCATGGTTAGTATGTTTGTGTAATGTTATTGTTTTTCTGATGTAGGCCTACTGTATTTGTACTTTTTCATATTGGTCAAATAATGCTAATTGCATTGATGGGGGCAGATTTAGGAAATCCCTTCATGAAAGGTAGATATTGCAATGATCCAATAATGTAGACTGATTTCTTTAAAGAGAAATGCCAGTAGTTGCAGTAAACACTGATTTCATGAGAAAGTCTGCAAAACCAGGCTTAATTGTCAGTATATCATCGAGGATCTCGATCTGGTACAATTACATAAACTGAACTTGGTGAAATCTTGAAATCTACGCTGAAAAATGTTCACACTGAAGATCACTAACACAGATAGGCACACGTGGGACAATGTATTATTATTGCTGGAATAAAGATGCGACGGAAGTGACCGAATCTGTGCTTATTTTGCTTATTTCTCAGCAATTAAACAATTTCTTCCAGAATCCTTTGGCACATATTTTTTATTCATACAGACACTTTGGGGGTCATTATATTAGATTCTGTAAAAAGTCATTTTGAGATCGTTACCAGAACTGGAATTTATCTTTAAATGGCAA
This sequence comes from Lytechinus variegatus, assembly GCF_018143015.1. NCBI lineage: Eukaryota > Metazoa > Echinodermata > Echinoidea > Temnopleuroida > Toxopneustidae > Lytechinus > Lytechinus variegatus. The sequence goes on from NC_054750.1 coordinate 3,585,236, forward strand.
ATTAATTTCTCTGAATCTTGGCTCTTGTCTCGGAGTCTAACCTTGCAGATGCTAGTAGGGACATGATGAATTCCATGCTATAACCCACCACTCATAGATGCATTTAGCATCAGTGTATGGCCAGGAGGTGTCCATATCATCACGCCAAGGTGCAAACCGATCGAAGGTATCGCTGAATTGATTGCGTCTTTGGAGGCGCGCTACGTGGCCTATGTCGGGAGAGACCTATTACCGTGGTCGGGGCCCCCATGTGTACATTTCACCCTCCAATATCAATATTCAAACGCAAACTATGAACATTGTGAATTCTTTGTAGTGAAGCAAATGTAAACAATGCATCAGGATAGATTCTCCCACAAACGAAGACCGTATCGAATCATTCATCAATACCGCCAATATTATTCCATCGCTGTATGCAACATTTCAATATATTATATATGCCTGGTATCGGTATACACTTCAATTATCCTCGAGTCCCCATCGTCGTGACTCGAGTGTTGGTTTTTCTGAAATGAGAGAAACCTCTCACCAGGGAGATGGATAATATAGTTATGATTTTTATCGAAAGTAAACTGTGTTTGAACTGTAATGGTGTACCCAAATGAACAAACCGAGAACCGTTCTTGTGTACCATCACTGTATTTTAGAGGTCAAGGATGAAAGTCGTCACTTTGCTAATGTGTTTGATTGTTTGGAAAAGTGCAGAGTGATGTGGACATGAGTTATTATTGTGAGTCGATACAGTGTAGAATTTCTATGTGGCAGTTAACCAAACTGTTGTTTTACTTGCTGCATTATATGCCGGAATATGGGAGATAAAGTTCGGTTTTGGGATTTGTGTGCGAGCTTATGTTCCAAGGTCAAAAGAAACTCTGTTGAATTTCAAGAAATATGTTAAATGTTGAACTTTAAATATACTAAGGAAAAAAATAGACTGCTTCTTACATGTTGGAAGCATATTTTTTGATGTGCATGCATGCTACAAGCAAAGTTATATAGATTGAATGAGCTGCCTAGAACATAGATGTAGATGAGTAAATTTAACATGCTATCTTTGAGTAACAGCTATCCAAGAAACTGAATTATATTTCATCATTAGAGGTCCTAATCTTATAATGATCGTCTTTTCAACAACCCTCCAAGTTTTTTCTCACTATATTTCTTTGAGTTCATGAATTTAATTCAATTTGTAACAGATCTGACAGGTATCGATCACTTTGTATGAAAAAAATTATTTTGCAAAATCCAAAAAATTGTATAACAAAACCTGAAGCAGACAAAAAGGAAGAGTGTTTATTCAAGGACTCTTGTATCCTGACATTCAGACCACAATTCTTGACAGGTGTCATTTTTTGTTTTTATAGTATATCTACTGTATGATCTAGCGTTACTTGTGTTTGAAGGAAAATGAGTGAGATCCCGTAGACATTAGTTATTGTGGAATTGTTCTCTTTCCCTTTCTCTTTGAACAAAAGAGGAAATATCCCTTTCTGTTTGACATGTGTAACATCACAGACCAGTCCTATGCTTGTAACAATGCATGTGTTATTGTTATTCTGCTGTATTATAATGTTGTATTGAACATATATGGTAGTAATTGCAATGCTGAAAAGTTGATGACATTGTCGTGGCCAATTAACTAGCAAGCGATTTGTATCATGTTTTTTGTAGTTAAAAATCCTTTTACAAGGAGCAAAAATGCTTGGACAGAGGTTGAAACAAAGGATACAGCATACAGCCTATATTATGAATGTTGTTGTTTTATTTCCCTAAGATTTAAAATAAAATCATATAAAATTACAAATTGAATGTATACAAATCAGGTAGAAGTTATGACTGGTAGCCCATTTTCAGCTGCAACTGATTAATTATCTTCTGTTTGGTTTGAATATGAAGAAAGAGAGCATAAAAATGAATACATCATGAAGAGGATATCGAGGGAGGGAGTGAAATAGATGAAAGGAAGAGGAGGAAGATATTCATTAAAATTAAAGAGATATAGGTCTACATGCTTATTCACATATATATATTTTATTTCATTGTTACATCAGGTTAGAGTGAAACATAGTCAGTTCCTTTTATTTCAAGACCCCCCTCCGAATTTCTTCAAAGAAGACAGGGAACATTAAAACTGCTAAAATGATGGAAGCCCAGAATTAGGCTGTAATACTGTCAGGCATTTAAAGCGCAGCCCAACGCTACGCTCATACGCCTGTGCAGTAATCCACATAAGGCATGCCACGCTTGTCAGCGTAAATAATTTGTCGACGGAACTTGGAAGGCCTTATCCAATTTGTGTAATGTGCCTTGTTTATGCTATAAAGCTAAAGTAGAATAGATAAGATTCTCTATTGATTTTGACTCGATTGAGATGAAGAAAGAAGGGGGAGATTTCAGCAGAGTTTTGTAAATGCCAGGGATGTAAAATATTGTTGAACCAGCTCAAATAGCTCTGTCGTAACTCTGCTTTGGCATATTTATTTCTCAAGAAGTTCTCATGGAAACTTTTAAAGCTGATGAGTGGATGATTTCAAGAGGTTTTATCTTCTAAAGAGAAACACAAGGGAAACATTTTATTGTATTTTCTGTTTATCTTGCCATAACTAATTTGATCTTGGGTAGTTATTACATTCATTTGTGTTTTCAGTTTAAAGATCAAGTGTGATCTTACCGACTACTCCTTTCATTTTGTTTAAAATCAATGTACACTGTACAGTGCAGTGGCAATCAAAGATCTTGTCTGAAACAGACCTTATCCCTTTAAAAGTAAATTGTTGCAAGTGGATTTTCCTGTGTCTTTGACATTTAAATTATAAACTTCTTTGCCTAGATGTTTTTTTTTTGTTTTTTTTTCTTCTTCAACTTTTTTTCAGAGGAAGTGCATCTATCTATATCGTGGAGTGAAGTATACATGTATGTTAGTCCTGTATGACAATGATAAAAAATCATATGTACATATATGATTCTTTGTTTTCAGCTCTAAATCAATTTCATAATGTATACATCATGTATCTGCTCTCCTGCGTTTCTATTGCTGTTATATATTATATATTTAGTAGATTAAGAGCAATGTAACAACACTTTCCATTTCACCTTTTCTCTTTCTCACACAGATATGGTAGGATTCCTTTAGATCCAGCCCATTTTTGGGAGCATCACCCTCCCGCCATCACTTACACCGCCTTGACTTGATTCCCATCTACCACGCCCAAACCCTGAGAGAGTTTGAGGGACACCTGTCATCATGGACACCTGGCGGCCCAACCCAAGGGCCCAGCCATTCGTGCCCAAGCGCCATTTCTCACCGGGGAACGTCAGGGGTACCTTCTCTTACCACCGCACTCCAACGAGACGGCTCCTCTCCAAGATCTTCCAGGTAGGAGAGTTGAAAAATGTATAATGGGTGGGGCACGGCAGTGCTGCGTAATGGGTGGGTGTGGCAGAACTGCATTGAGGGTGGGCGTGGCAGTGCCGCATAATGTATGTGTGCCGCACTGCTAGATACAAGGTGGTTTTCCTTATTAAGCCCTCTTCATTCTTGTTTTGGTATAAATTCCTAGGTAAAATGACAGGGTACTGGCTAATGGAGATGGGCATTTGGAGTTATCTATCTCTAGACAAATGTGCCCACTAGTTTTCTTAGTGTGGTGAATATTCTTTTGCTTTTTGTTTTTCCAACTGAGAAGTATTCACCATATTGTGCCAACCTTGAACTCAACCACAATCTTTTTATTAAAAACATGAAGAACATCAGGTATTGTAGCTTGTTACAAAACAATAGAGATTTATTCATTATTTGCACCTACAGAGATCGTGCAGCATGAATGAATTGGCTATCGCTCAAGAATTTTTGTAATATTCCAGATTACATTTTGAAAATCATGGTCTACTACATTTGCCATTTGATTTTTGGTCATTTCCTTTGTACAATGAAGTATGATATTAATTGCTGTGGTTTGAAACTGAATGATTTTCTACCCTTACATTTGTCACAAGGTAATGATTTGCTTGTTCAACAAAGAAATGCAGCAATCAATGGGTGATCGCTATTTTCTGGTCAATTTCATTTGGTAGTTTTGGGGGAAACCTTGACCTTGAATAATTTCGCGATTTACCAGGTACTGGTATAGCAATAACATGTAATTGCAAAAGGGACATTAATGTCAAGAAAACAAAAGTATAGGCATGCAGTAATATATTTTCTCAGTTTCAAACCACTGATTGAATTGCAAATTTTAGATTTTTTCCATGTATTTTGTGATTTCGCAAATCACCATCATCAGACTTCCATTCTCCTCGCCCACTCACAACCTTTCATCCTTCTTTGCCTCTCAGGTTATTTCCATACTAATGAAAAATTCAACGAGGATTTGATCGCACTTTAATGAAAATGAATAACATGTCAATTTCCAGTCATTACAAAAAATGTAATGACTTTCAGTCTTTCGAGAGAGGTATTTTTTTTAGTCTTTACATAGAAGTATAAAGACTTGAGGAAATTTTTAATGCATAAATTGTGAAAATTTCCATTAGTGATTATCCTTATACACATCAAAGAGATAATTTGGGTATTGATCCCAAAGAAAATTGAAACTTGAAAGAGCATGAGGGGGTTGATAACCTCGTAATTTTTTCATGACAGATTCTCATCATACTTTGTAGTTAATGATACCTGACGTCCGCTGAAAAATTGGAATCTTGTCCCATGCACCTTGTTGCATTTGCCTGGATCATCAGCGGGTAATACGGCAGATAATTGCCGCCACTCGGTGGAGATGCCGGGCATAATTTGTAACAAGATAGCTGAGAAATTATTTCTGAAAAGGTGGAGGGGTAAGCGACATTCTGCGCCTTGTCTTTGCGCGAGGGATGAGAAGAGTCTGTTCTGATTTTCTCGGGTGGACGGAGTCATGCTCGATGCGCTGGATTGACAGAGATAATTCATTTCTATGAAATGATTTCTGATACATTATCCATGTAAAAGACTTGATAGAGATATGAATATGATGGGGGATATGGCTAATGTCATTAAGTTTTGTGTGATAAGAGATGTTAGACTTCAGGATATGGTGCATTAAGTAGAAAGGAAGTTTATTATTAATAATTTATTGAAGATGGGATGAAGCCACTGAACTTTTGATGTTAAAATGGTTTGTGAACATAAGGAAAGTAAGATTGATATTTAGAACTAATGATGCAGTGAGAGAAAGAGAGATGATGCAGATTAATTCATGAAAATAACATTGAAAAGGTGTACCGGTTGGAGTTGTTCATCTCTTAAGCCATTGGCTCCTAAATTCGGGATTCATATAGGCTTTGTACATGGATGGCCCGATTCCAAGTAAGCAATTGGATAAATCCGCTAGGCCAAATTACAATGATGAGCTGAATGCAAATTGAACAGCGTTAAGTTAGGAAACAAACTGCATAAAAAAATTAAGGGTCTAATCGCTGCCTTGTACCTTAGTCAAATTTCCCCTACATGTACAGCGGCCGTACGGCAAGTTTAAAACAGTCATTTTAACATTTTTTTGTATGCCAGCTACATATGGCTGGTTTTTAACTCACCATACAGTCGCCCCTAGGGGATATGTGACTAAGGTATTAATGTTAGCTTAGTTTTACTGAATGAATGATTCACTGAGGAGGCAATGAAATATGGAAAGATACGATGCATGAAAATGATTGGTCTAACATTTGACTGCACAATGGAAAAAATTAGGGGTTCAGAGCGATTTTGCAGCTTTGCCCCCCCCCAAAGCTTAAATGATCCTTGGAAAAATTGATTTAAAAAAAGAGCTGTAGAAAATCCCCATTCATTGGAATGTTAAAAGCTTCTTCAGTATTGCAGATTTAGCCACTAGGTTTTGGAAAGTAGCTCTCGAAAAAAAAAATTGTTTGCTTGCTGCATAATATCACAAAAGTATATTGATTACAGCACAAGTGAAAACATTCAGGAGATGCAGCATGTTATGAAAAAAGTGTAATTTAATTGGTTTAATTAGAGACTTCTAATATGAAAATATCCCTGTATGGTTTGAGTGATAAACCTCAAATCTGTTCAAGTCTCATTATGTACAGGCCTGTAATTGAATCACGCAAATTTTCAATCAAACGGCAAATAAACTGCATGGCCGTGAATATTAATTACCAGAGTAATCTGTTGTGGGTCCGATAAAGGTTAAATTGAGCCTCCATAGATGCTATCTGATTAATTCTGCCTTATAGCAAAAGATCAGATATAGGATGGGGATGGGGATGGATCGATGTCTTAATTAAAGTGCCATTTGAACAAGTAATCAAGGTAATTAAAAGATAATGATTTGTGCTGTCCATGTGTTAAACTGCCTGGTCGCTGCAGGAATGAAAATACTTTGATGTAGAAATGGATTAAATAATGGCTACCATGGTCAAATTGGATTCCCAATGAATTTGTCCATGGATCTTGTCTAGTATTAATATTCAAACTATACAGGCCTTGAATATATCCCTTAAAAATAAAGTTTTGGATAAGATAGTCATTTAAATAAAACTCATAAACAATGCAGCATGATAGGAAATGATTTTGATTTTCAAGGGGCTATTTTTTTACATTGGGATTTTAGGACAAAATTTGCTTATTATTTCTATTTTGTTTCGTTTATTGATATTTATTTATTTATTATTTTTTGGGGGTATTTCTTTCATTTTTTTGAAGGATTATTTTTTTTTGCACAACAAGCGATTATTCGGTAAACGTAAATTCAGACTGATGTAGATCTGTAGAATATTGATTTTTCAAGATGTTCTTGATTATTGTTTGTGACAGATATTCGAAGCAACTCATTTGGGGAATTTTAGGATTGATTTGTGTTCTGATGATGGGGTTTTTGTTATTGTTGCCTGCGAAGCTTCAAGCTGGCATATTCCCTACAGGCCTACACTGCTGTGCATGTATGATTTGATGTAATTGAATAAAAATGTCAGCAGTTCATCACTTTCTTTGCCCTTTATGTCCTGATACAGAAAATACCAAAAAGAAGTTTTTTTCTGGTCACTACTCTGCAAAGCCATCTTTCATAGCATCTATTTTGGTGATCATACCACAATGATATCTCGGTAATCATGCCCATCAATTAACAAAAGGAAATGAAAATAGGCTGCTTTGTACCTTCCCCGATTGATTAGTTGTAACTTTATATGGTAGATTACGAGATGACCATGGTCGTAAAGTGTTGTCAGTACTTTGTTAGGACCCCTCCGCCAGCGGCCCTTTCAGACAGAAAAAATAGAAATCAACAAAACAATTTTTATGCATGTAAGGAATCATACATTCCAAACAGTGGCTTTTGTTTTGTAATAAAGTTGAGTAATCTGTGTGCTTTTTATGATATTGGTTGTGTCATTGATGATACGGTCACTTCAAGTATACCTTAACAGGTTTTATTGTATACTGACATAGCAGCTCGCCCATATTGTAAAACCTATTCAATTATTAATGTTTGTGATTAATGTTCAACTGGTCATTTTGGCAATGTTAGATAATTTTCAATTTAGTTTTGATGTCATTAATTACCAGTATGTGAGTAGGATCCAGTATTTATCCCTGCCCATGAATTCATCCTTTTCATATGATATATCAACATCATCACTAATTTAATCAAGTTTATATTGACTTGCTGCTATATTCTTCTATATTATACAACATTATAGTTATGAGGTGGAAATTAATTGTTGTTAAACATTACAATTGCAATGTCTTTGGCCAGTCTGAACAGGGTAAGCCTATATCAGATGTGTCCAGTTTCGTTCGGCACAAGGGTTGCGTCGTTCCGACAAACACGCCTCTCAGATTTCATTCCGCTGTAATTAGACTGATGAGTGCACTCTCTGGAGAATAGTGTTCAAAATATGAACAAGATGAATTATCTTAGATGTTTTATTCCAAGAAACTGTGAAAGGAGACAGGTTTGTTAATTACATCACCTGCTTCTACCCAACAAATAAAAAAGGCCATATATGTCATATCGTTATAGGTTTTAGTCTTTTTTCTAATTATTGATATTTTTTCTTATAAGCTTTCTCTCATTTTTTCAATTATTATATAAATCATGGAGTGGTTAGCCACTGAACATTGTGTTCTTGAATTCTCGTAGGTGAATTTTTCAATCCAAGTTATGAATTCCTGCAATTCTGAATTTAACATTTCGGTATTAATACTATGTCACACATTACCATTACTTTGAACTTCTCCCCATTTGCCATTTCTTTTCATATTTGAAAAACTTTCGCAAGAATACAGTCGATCCATATCAACAAAAAAATTTACTTCATAGAAATTCATTGAAGAGGGGGGGGGTTAGAACTAATGATAGCAAATGATCTATACTTCTGTGATGAAATGTGAAGGAAAGTTTTGCTTTGAAGGATAGATGAGAACCTTGAAAAAATGAAGAACTATCAATCCTAGAGAGAGACTTGGTGATGGAAAGAAACTCTTCTAAGTGAACAGATTTATTTATTTGGTATTATTTATCCAGGGTAACCCCTTCAGTAGTCAGATACTGTACTTGGGGGCCCTGTATAACATAAAACACAACAAAATACAAGCATATATACAATACAAATGGAAAATACAAATTCTGAACATAAACATGGAAATTTCAGGTATAAATTTAATAACAGAAAACTGTGTATGAAATTGAGAACAATAATTTAAACCAGAGCTACGAGTAGAAAGTGATAGGGGAAAGAAAGATAGAAGGTTAGGATGATTTGAGGTAAAAAGAACATGGCAGAGAGCTAGAGCAGGAGAAGAAGGCACATCACCATTTACACTATAATGCAATATTATAATAATATCAGTTCCAAACAGATCAAAGTATGAGGGATATATCTGAAGAAGATGACTGGCAAAAGGATAAAGATTTATAACTTGGTTACCCTTCGATCAGATTGATCAGGATGCAGGGAAAGACTATTCCACCTAATCCATCATATCTTGAGAGACGATAATTCAAACTCATATCGCCCACAAATTAAAATGCAAATGAGCGCCTCATCCTCGGCTTGATAACTGAGGAATATTAGAAGTGAAAAAGAAGACATCTTTCGCCTGAAAATAATCATCTCGAAGGAGTGAAGATGGCACTGTTCCCCAGGGAAGGAGGATTACGTGAGAGGAATATTCATGGGTTTGCGTGGGAAAAGGAGGTGGAAGCATAAATATTGAACACTGTTTTGTCAGGGAGTAGCAACAGGAGACCAGCGTGTTTCAGTTTCTGTATCTTTGCTCCGTGTTTCCCCTTCTCTTATTCCAGCCCCTATCTATTTCTCCCCTCATCAAATGGTTGGGATACATTTTAAAAGGATATTTTGTTATCAGGGGAAGATATGAACAGAGCAGGTGCCCAATTGTTAACTGGGAAATGACAGAGACTTTTAAAGTTTTTTTAAAGTAGAAGAAAATTAACTCACTTTCTCTCTCTTTTCCGTGTTATCTCATTATTTTCTCAGATTTGTCTTCTTTTATTAAAATAAACTTATCATCAGTGATGGATTCCCACCTAGTCAGAAGTGTAATTCTTGTGAGGTGCAAACATAGAATGTGAAAAAAAGATTTGTTTCAAAAGGTAGCTCAGCAGAACTACAAATTTTTAAATTCTATTGAACTAAACAACGATCTAAATCATGTTTCTGCATGGGCCATCTGTAAGGTGGTGAAAGACATTTTTCAAATGTGTTTGAATCAATTAAATCCAACTCGCCTTGTGAAAGTTGGATTATCGGGTCACCTAGGTTGAACCATCGTAGCGATATATGATTCAGAACGATACATCACGCTCATGATATTGATGTGTTTTTTCTTCTCTGTCCGCAATAAACACGATCGATCGACAGTGTTTCTTATCCATCATTCTATTTTTTCTCTCGTCATTACAAGACGTTGATGATTCTCATGAGTGATCTGATTGCTTAGGTTACCACGGCAATGCCACATTCATCCTGTTTTTCTTGTAATAGATATAAGAAAAAGAAAGTTTGGATATTGGAAGATTGTGGTATCACTGTCATTGTAAATCCATTGATTGATGTCTTTATTTTACATTTGTCTGAAAAATTGTAATGATACATGGGCCTTCGTGATTGTACTGTTGATAGGAAAGAGGGAAGGAGTGAGAGAATTCAAAAGAAAGGAAGAGGAGAATTAAATAGATGTTGTTCGAAGACACAAGGGGGGTGTTTCACAAAGATTTAAGTATGACTTAGGTCGCTCTTAAATGTCGACGCGTACATGATATGCAACGCGCAATCTTATTGATCAATACGCAGTAGTGCGCGTCCTCTTGGCATGATCTGACAAATGCTGTCATGCCTTTTATACTGCGCGCAACTAGACATTCAAATGCGACTCTAAGTCATACTTAAATCTTTGTGAAACACCCCCCAGGTGTTTTCAGTGACTGATTCTGTCATTGCTTCTTCTTTAAACTCTGTGCAATCTCTTTTTTTTTTAAATTCAATTCTCCCCCCTTTTATTCTCATAATCTTAGATTATTTTATGTGAAATTAGCCTTGCCTGTTATGTATACACTATATGGCCTACACCAGGGGAGCGTTTCATGAAAGGACTTGTCGGATGTTTTATCCAACAAGTACCATTTTACCCAACAGTTACCATAGTAACTCTGCCTCTCAGCCAATCAGAATCAAGGAAAGATGTCAGATCTGACAACTTGTCAGACAAAAATGTTGATGAAACGGTCCCCTGGAAGATCCCCATTCACTGCAAAGTTAAAACTTATCCAATGTAGCAGATTCAGGTGAAAGGTACCCCCCAAAGATCTTCTCACCCCTTCCAAAGCCCACTTTCAGATCCTATCATATTTTCCATCTTCATCCTGTAGCCCCCACCCCTTCTGTTATCCCACTCTTCCTCCCTGTGTGCCTCTTACCCACTTTTCTCCTCCACTTTCTCCCTAATCCCATCTTCATTTTCAGCTTTTGCCACATCTCAATGTCATCGAGGGCTCATTAAGGCTGACCCTTTTTTCCTCCCCGGTGACGATCTGGAAGAGCTCCCTGGAGGGTTTTCGCCAAGTCATTAGCTCCGTGCATGCATCATTAGGCAAGACCGGGCTTGATCTTCCGACCCTCATTTTTACGTTCAATGTCATCCCCATCCTTTGCCATATATACATGCATCCGTCAGTCATGAGATATTTCTCGAGTTGTCTTAATTAATATACGTCGTCCTCCCGACCGGGCGCCCGCTTCAGCATTCAAAATACAAATACATACTCCATCTACATGTATGTGATCATCATCATCATTATTGATGCGTGACTTGTAATGTTATTGACTCTGTCTTGGTATATTCCACATACCGTCCATTGGGTTTGACATCAGTCTATGTGCATTTCATGATCATCTATATCTCAGAAGGATAGTGTACATTCCACACGTACACTCTTGACATACTCATTTGGATATTGGACAAATGATGACATACTATGATAATCATTGTCCATAGCTCTGTCATCGTCATTGTTATCATCATCATCATCATCATAATCATCATCAACATCATCATCTCTTCTTGTCATTATAATCAATTATAGTAATTATAGCTCCATCTTCGTCATCATCATCGTCATCATTTTCATTGTCATTATAATCATTGTCATCAATTCATCGTCGTCGTCATCATCATCACATTGTCATTATAATTATAATCATAATCGTCATCAATTCATCATCATCACCTTCATCATCATCACCATCATCATTATCATCATCACTATCATCATCATCACCATCATCATCATCATCATCATCATCATCATCATCATCATCATCATCATCACCTTCATCATCATCATCATCATCATCATCTTCATCATCATCATTATCATTGTCATCATCATAATCATCATTGTCATCATCATCATCATCATCATTGTCATCATCATTATCATCATCATCTTCATCATCATCATCTTCATCATCATCATCATCATCACCCTCCTCCCTAGAAACATAACAACCATGGTAAAACCAAATAACTGATAAGTGAGTCTCTAGAAACTGCAAGTGAGGCATGACGATAAATCCATACTATATTTCTTTTCCAAATCATGTACATTACACAGCGAAACAAGATGCGAGGAAAGACATCACAATAACTTGTCTCGGGCAATATGATGATGTCACAATGATTAAAGTCAATAACCTCACAGAAAAATGATATGCCACCACAACCCATATCCATGCCGGGGATCATGTTTGGTACATATTCTTCGCACCCTCACCCAATCAGCCTTGGAATGTGTGACGATGTCTAAGGTCAAGCTTTGATAGGATGGAATCAATCAATTAGAAGGTGATGAGAAAATAGACCCTCTGATGAGAGTCACAAGGGAGTTTTCGCAATTGAATAGACCAGTTCGTAGTTACTTCATGGGCAATTTTGGTCAAATGACCTTTCATTTCTTTCATCATGATAGGCAGATTTCAAAGCAAGATATTACGTAAGCTTGCCTTACATAGCAGGATGAAGAAATTGAATAGACCAGGTGACTAGAATAGCACACCAATGAACACTTGATGAAGGTATTTGTTGCATTTCTACTTTGAATGCATATCTTAGCATGTTGCACAGTGTACTTAACAAACTGTGAAATACCAGTTGTTCGTGGAAGCATTGTTGTTTTTTGTGGATGTACATAAATACGACAATTCAAAAGAATATATGAATAATCAAGACATCAAAGTTGGTGCTTATCTCATTAGATTTTAAAGCACCGTGTCACTTTAGTACAAATGACCTTCTTCTGATCATGCGTAGAATCTTTTGATCATGCGCAGAAAGGAACTACGAACTGGCTTATTGCAACAGGGACAGATTGTAGAACCTAGTGAATGTAATGAAAATGCCTGTTGAATGACAATGAACAGCTCTGAGGCCTTTGTCGAAAGTTGGTTAACCCCAACATCAGTTTAGTTTTAAGTTTCGGAACTGACAAATAATTGCAAATATGTCGCTTGTCCAGAGTTGGCCATGAAACTGTTTTGATTCACCAATTTTTGACAATAGATTATGTTCTTTAGGCATCGTGGGCGGTTGAAGCGAAAACTCTCTGTTGATGGATGCTAATGTACCTAGTTCTGAGTTCTTTCATATGTGATCATAGCCCAAGCAACATTTGCCACCAATTTACTTTGAGCATTGGACGCCAGGCCCAGGGTCCTGTTGTAGAAATAGCAACTTTGCTAACTTTCAAAGAATCCCTGATTTTGATTGGCTGTGAAGTCACGTCACCATGGTAGCTCCCATTAGATGGTGGTTTTCAAGACAGCTTTGCTGCGTTAAACTGGTTTAAGCCTAGGTGAGGACTGAGGACACAGCAGTTCTTTGTGGAGTGATCTTCACCTGTAATTATGAGAGTGTGTGTATGTTTGGTATGCTCCTCAGTTCTCACTGTGTGTCGTATCATACGTTTATGCTCTGGTTCGGAATATGGTGCGAAACATGCGAGCCCACTGAGAGCATTCCTATATGGCAACAAGACCACCTTACGTGAAGGGATCCTGGAAACCAGTTCAGGAGATGGTGATGAAATCGCTAGTGAAGCCATTTTCTAAACTGGTTTCCTGAACTAGTTTCAGGTAAACCAGTTCAAGAAACTAGATGTAAACCGGGTCCAAGATATTGGAAACCCTCATCTTGTTTAGCCCCTTTTTATACTAAGAACATGTTATTAAATGCAAACGATACATATCCTTTGATTAATTAAAGAAGCAAATGGGTCGATTATTCGACTCGGTTTTTAATCTAGCCTAAGTTATCGGCTGTAGACAACCAACCTATTATCTGACGCCGAACCGAAAAATAGATTATTGTCTCGGAGGGCGGTCGCAAGATTACGCTGCCCTAGATCATCAAATTTCATGTTCTCCCAATTGGACATGATACAACTGTAGATCTTATGGAATTAAAGTGAAATTCTATCAGAATTTGAAGAAACACCCCTTTGACTGCTGTTACGTTCACATGGCATTTCTTAACTTTTAATTTTAAATAATGTGATATAACTCCTTAAAAAATGATGAATGCTCTAGTCTTGGTCAACAACAAAAAAAGATAAAAGAAAAGAAATCTGATACCTACATAGTATGACAATGGTACACAGCAAAAACTGTGGTGATAACCAGTGTACATAGAGGACCACACCAGTTATTTTACACCGGTGTTAAATTGGTGGTGTTAGTTTTACACCTATATGTGTTATTACAACACCTTTGGTTGTTACATTTACACTCTTTGGTGTTATGTTCAATCTTTAGGGTGTAATTTTAACACCTCAGGGTGTGGTCCTCTATTAACACCAATTGGTGTCAGTTTTAACACCACAGTTTTTACAGTGTACTGTTATGATAAATACAAATTTTAGCAATTGTGAATGTTGCTAGAGCTTGTTACATTATTTTGGCTTGGTGTTATTTACCATTTAGAAAAATCAAAATAAAGTACAATGTATACAAAACTGAAAAAAACTACGAATGAGACTTTGATCATAATGAGTACTTGAAACGGATACAGATGGATCACTCTGTTTCGAGCCATTGGTATGATGTCTTTCTTCATCCTAGTGGTCAATGAATGCACTTGCCAGCCTTAGCTAGTGAATATTAGAAAGTGACATCATAGACAGAGCAATCATTTTTGAAGCCTTAAAAAATAAAATGAATTGAACTACCATGATTTTATGTGAACAATAGTGTAGATATTATAGGTATTAGGATCTGCATGTTTATAGTGTCACTTTTGTCCATGGTTTCAATTGAAAGGGGGCGGGTCTGTAATGATGTGTGGGTATGTGCCAAGCCTCGGGCATCGTGGAACAAGTCCGTGCCATGTTTCCAAACATAAGAAGACTTTAGGGCTAACGTTTCGCCTCATTTGAGGTAAACTTTCGACTGATCTGATCAAGATTCCTTACGTTGACCTGTTTATTTCATTGGATTGAGGTATAAAATGACCCCTCCCCCAAGGGTTATATCAGGATGAAAGATGGGAGCCCAGAGACCGCTTTATATTTAGATCCAAACTCATTAAAAGCATTTACCAAATACTTTGCATTTAAAGGTGCCATTTACCTTCTCACTGTCCAGGCCTGTAGGATTGAGTGGCAGTGTTTTTTTTACAATTTTTGTTCAGCACAAACAGAAATATTATTTCCCTCTGCCTAAGCTGGGTGATTGATTGGTCGATTTGGGTGCCGTAATCTTATCATTATACCCGCCTCACTGTGGATGGGTTGAATCTAATTTCTTTGCCTAGAATTATAAACAAGAATAAATCAAGCAAAAAACAAGCAAACATGCAACATTGTATGTTTGAGAGAGCATTTTTAATAACTCTTTTCTCCCTCTTTCTTTTAGAAGACCACCCACTGCATAAGAATCATGAAAATGATGGAGGCTCCCTCCCCTTTATTGTCAAATTTTGTATGGATAGGAGAGCTTTCCTCCAAATAATGTAATAAAGTTTATTTTTTCCTTCAGTTTTTTGCATTCACCATGGGATGTTCCAATCAAGAATGAATTGTATGCTTTGATCATTCCAATTAGAAATGATCTTACAGAGGAATAAAAGACAATTAATGGCAACCTTGAAATTGATTTGAGAGAACTACATTCCTTGAATACTGCCTGTATGCAAGTTGAATATGGTATTATAGTTCATGTACATCATACTCATCATAATTATTCATGTCCATAGACATTCTGTAATTGGGTCCTATAGGTCAATCTAGTGGGATAAATTCAATTAAGAATCATTTTCTCTTCTGCCAGTGATGAATTATTGATAAAAGGCAATATACTATCCCTTTTAGCCATGGGGGGGGGGGATGAGTATGGACTACATGTACATGAACATGTTACTCATTTAATGTACAAGTTAACTCAGTGCAGACAAAATGACAAGGGACTGGACTGAAATTCTCCCTGTGCAAACAAAAAATTGCTGAAAAGTGATTGGATAGCTTATACAAGTCAAAGAAGAAACAATACAAAAAAAAAACATCACAAAATGAATTAATAGATAATAATCAAGGAATTGTCTGTCCTATATAATTAGCTACTAACTTAATTGCCTTCTCTGCTATAAACTATTTAATTATGTTCTCTTTTACTACCAATTAATTTGAGTATTGATTCATGGTCATGAATTAATTCATTTCCAACTGGAATTAATGGAGATGTATAGGAGCGGGACATTTATTAAAGTTGAATTGCTTCTACGTATATATATTTACATTTTTTAATGAACAGATTTTATATGAAATTTTTCAGTATTCAGTGAGTGTCATACATACTTGAATTGATTTTTGATAGTTCCATAAAATAATTTTTATGTTGTAACAGATTGCATAGGGAATAACGACCTAGTCTAGTGCACTTATACCCTTTTCATAAACCCATCCTCCAATTAGCCGCCTAAGAGTAATGCGGATAATTCAATAAAAATTGCGTTCACAAACTCCGAAAATAAGCCGCATTATTTTTACGAGCGCCCGTCCTGAAAAAGGCGGATAATCGTCATGACAACTGGACACGCCCCCTCTGATGCGGTTGTGTTGGAAAAGGCTGACCTTGTGACCGCACCATGGCAATTATCCGCATTACTTTGGAAAGCATTCATAAAGTCAAAAGCTGGTCCCGATGCTGCTATTACGCAGATAATAGCAGCATCAAAATAATGCGGATAACTCTGGTCCTCCTCCAATTTTACGACCAAATTATGCTGCTATTAGCCGCATAATTGGGTTTATGAAAGGGGTATTACTCTACAGCTTCTTGGAGCGTAGGCATCACAGCACTGAACTGATGAATTGATAATTAGCACACTTCATCAGTTTATGCACAGGGTCAACCTCCTTCATAGGGTGTCATTTATAATGAATAAATCAAGATATTCAATTTCAATTCAATGTCTATATTTAAAAAAAAATACAAATTTACAACACATAAGATCATATAAATGCATTTCAAATCATTATAAATATAAGTAGATGATAAATGAATTCCATAAATCATTCATGTACAATAAAGTAGAGAGGGAACTATGAAGCAAAGCTTTTAGATATTGAAAGATATTACTCTTGAAAAAAAAATCATGTTTGGACAAATAGTGTTGACTTTAACTGATTGTTATGAGACATTACAATGTTGTTTGGATAAAAAGAAGCTAGCAAACTCCTTTAAACAGTTAAGTGTAATTAATTTAGCAAAAATTACATACCCCAAAGTTTAATAATCAGGCCATAGCTATATCTCTACGTGTTCATTATTGAAGGTCTATTGATTTTCAAAGTCTTTTATATATATATATATATATATATATATATATATATATATATATATATACTATCATAAGATATATCCATGAATGCTTATTGCATGTCCACAGAATTCTTCATGATTTGGTTGAATTTCAACACCATCACAGTATATCCTCATTAAAAACAAAAAAGTATCCTGTTTGCCCCACAATTCTTTCTTTAGAATAATAATTTTTTTTGAAAATAATAAAATGATAATACAGGATTTGTAAAGCACACGTATCCACCTTGCTAGGTGCTCAAGGGACGGGTGCACACAGCTCTTTGAGGAATAACTTCCTGTCAGTACCCATTTACCTCACCTGGGTAGAATGCGGCATAGTGTGGATAAATTTCTTGCTGAAGGAAAACATTATAGGAACTTGATAAACATCATGCAATCTATCATATAGACTACTTTCATAGCTTGCCCTTTATAGAATCAATTTAGAATACCTGTTGAATCTTTTAATAGCCGTGCCTGTAAGCCATTGTCATTACAGTTTAGTAAGTGAAACCCATGTAATTATTCTATATTGGGAGCCATGCAGTGATATTAATAATGCAAAATATTGCTCAAAATTTAATCGGAAGAGCAATTAGTCTGTGAACCGATCGTCAAGGACGCAATTTGGCCGACAAGTTCCGCCAAATGCAGTTGTCGAATGGATAGAGGCTCAGAATGAAGCTTTTTGTGTTCGTGCTTCCAGAAATAGTCAATATTTATGAATTTTGAATGAATTTTTTTTATCTTGGGATTTTCCACCTATGTTATGCAGTTATGCACCCTTTGCTAAGTGTTATGATTGGCTTATGATGCATGCATGTCTAGTATTAGTATTCTCCATGCAACATAATGTACATGAGGGAGAATACTTGTTTTGAATATAATTTCATATCCATAGTTGTTATATTCATTTAGTGTTTGTATGCATGCCGCATTAATGTTTTTGGAGCATTTAAATACAAGGTGCAAGGACTTTGGTAGCTTATAACAATAGTCCATGAAAATAACCAACATTTGTTTTGTGAAATACCCTGCTACCCCACCCCCCGTAAGCTGCCTAGTATTCAGTGTTATGTTGAAATTGACAAGGTTTATGGATTAGTTTACAGAGGCAAAATGTGTGCACGGCTGTCGGCAGCATTTGAGACTCGTCTTTCACGTCTTTCACAAGCTCAAGGTGTATTTACTTTGGAATAAAATCAAATCCGATACTGATGGATCTAGCAGCTTGTTTTGCCGCAGGAATGAAGATGAGCCTTTGCTCGAAAGTTGATACGTCCAAGTGCGGCGGGCGAAGAAAAGTGCATGGGTGTGTGCGTCTTCCTTGAATGTCTTGAATGACTACTTTTTATTGAGTATATCATATCATATCTTATCTTAACATATCTTATCAGGTCATTCACAGTATTTCAAAGTTTCCATTCACATTCTTTTACTGTTGTGGATTTCTAAATTGTCTACGCCTAAAAAACACCAACACCTGAAGGTGTTGGTTCAAATCATGCCATGGCAATACTGTTCTTTTGATTGACATTGACCCAGGTGTACATATGGTTACGTGTAGGATATACTCCTAGGATAGAAATGTCATCTCTTCTTATCACTCAGTAATTATGCCATAGCTTGGACCTACATTTAGATAAAAGTTTCATTCATTTTAGTTTTGGTATAACATTTAAAATCATTTTTAATATAAATTTTGAGGTATGTTGGCAGTGTATCTTACTATAGTTCATTTTTAAGGCTACTTTATAAACCAAAGTGACTGATAAGGCATTGAAATGCAATATTTCCTAAAACATATGCTTCTGAAAGGCATAACGCCAGGTGCCCGAGCACTGGATATCTTGGCATTGTCTATCTTGTACAGAGGCCCACTGAAGTACGTCTGAAATGATGCTCTTCAGTGGTAACGTGAGCTTCCTTGCATTGATAAGATGGGAGAGAAGGCCCTTCTATTCTTCCTATATCATCAGGCATGAAGCCTTGGTGGTGATGAGGATGATAGAGTGATGGTCAATACTGAATGGAGCGATTGGCGGAAGGAGCGGTCGTAATGGCACATGCATAGGATGGTCAGATAGTACAAAAGAGAGAATGAAGTAAAGAAAGAAACAGAAAAGGGGAAGAAAAGTAGGTATGTAGGTACACTCTAAATTCCAAGGATTTAAAATAACTCCAGATCGACTGTGAATAGTGACCAGCCAAACATTAGATTTAGTTTAAAATTTGAATTTAAATCTTTTGAGATATGAAAGTTAATCCTAAAAATTTAAAATAAATCTGACATTTGGCCACTATCCACATGGATTTGGATTTAGTCTAAATCACTGGAATTTAGAGTGTAGGTATAGATTGATGGATGGATGGATGGATAGATAGATAAATAGATTGGTGGATAGACAGAGGATAGAAAGAATTAGGATGGATGGAGTTGATAGCAAGAGGAGAGACCGAACAAGAAACAGAATATGAAGGAAAGAAATCAATACAGAGAGATTGATGGACAGTTTATAAAAAGAAAATAATGGTGAGAGTGAAAAGAAGAGAAAGAAAAGAATAAAGAGTGTAGCAACTTGGTTAGATGTAGGCTAGGAAGAAGGGAAAAAGTGAAAGACAGAAAAATTGAACATCCAATTCTCCTGTTTTCTTATACTAAGAAACACAGGAGTAAAAGTATTAGGAGTACCCTATCATTTATATTTTAAGATAATTATTTTTCTTCTTGTTGATATGTCGATTTGTTTGGTTGAAATGGCAAATATACCCCAAATGACCTTTATCCTAATATCAATTCCCCTATTAAAGTGGCGCATTCAGTAATCCTGTTAAGGTTGACAGGCGATTGATGAAGTGGGCCCGTGAAATATGATTAAACGAAAAAAATTGTGTGAATTTTGGAACTGGTTGCAAATTTGATTAGATTCTGGGATTTGCTCCATGGCTTGAATTATGAAGTGATTTTGATCAGGTGTGAAGTAAGATCATGATTGGCTTGTTAGTAATCAGACAGTATTTCTGTATTGCCAACAGATGAGCTACGATTCGATTAAAGTGAAGTTATGCCTGTACACTCATACATATCCTATGATTCTAGAAATGTAGTTTTCTGCTATTCTCTGAATTATGCTAAGAGGTAAAAGTCGAATTTATCTAAATAGTGCTATTAAAGTGTAGTATTTTCTAAAAAAATGTCAGCATTCCAGTATTCAAAACTTTCAGGACCCAAGCACTTTATTTTTGTTATTCTTAAGTACTGATCAGCAGAAAGAATATTAACAAAAAATGACAATTTCTTTAAGGTGGAGTTGATGTATTTTTTTTCTGAGCAAATTGTTATTGTTTTGCTAAAAAACAATGCTACTTCCTGCTATTCTGTAAGTTTATTGTAGAGAAAAGGGACCTGAAGGCCTCTTGTATAATTTGCAAATTTTGTTGATAAATATGGATTACAGGATTAAAGATATCCAGGGTTTATTTGATTGTATAAGTCTTATTCAAGGTTAGACATGGAATGCATCTACTTTCAACTCAAAGGGAACATGAGGTGACATATCAAATTCATTAAAAATCATTTTCTGGAATATCTGTAGAACTTTGTATACCCTGGCAGTATAAATATTTTCTGTCTTTTACCTGAAAAATATATTTACTGGAAAGTTAGAGAGGGTGCTAATTCTGTAGAAGTTCTTATGCAGGCACCCCCTTCTGTATTAATGCTAATAAAATTGTGCGGAGTTCACTTAGAAAAAGAAATCAGTTTGCCTTTTGAAGTTGGAGCCCCTGCACTAATTAGATTGTTTAATGTTAGAATAAGATAGAAGCAAGCTTGGAAGCAAAAGGATCTATGAACTCAATATAGGACCATATTTGGCATGTCTTTTTTGCATTGACCTAATGGTATTTACTGCTCAAGTTAATGCACGTTGAAAAGGGATTGATTCCAGTTGGCATTCTATACACTTACCACAACCACCAAGTTTAGGTGATGGGAGACATTGTGGAGCGTAATAAAAGCTGAAAATCAATGTCACTCAAGTAGTTGTTATTCTAACGAATTGCTTTACTGGAATTGGTTTTGGGTAGGCTAGGGATGGTTGTAAAATGAGGGACGGAATGGAGGGAAGGTTGGAGAGATGGAGAGAGAAGGACAGAAGGAAGGAAGAAAGGAAAAAAGGAAGGAAGGAAGAAAGAAAGAGATGAAGGAAAGAAAGGGAGGGAGGAAGGATGAAGAGAAGAAAGGGAGGAAGGATGAAGGAAGGAAAGAAAGAAAGACCGTTTATAAAAGCAGCAAACACAGACAGTGAGAGAGAGGGTGGGGAGGAGGACAAGAAGAAGAAGAAGAAGAAGAAGTGTAAGTGGAAGAGGAAAAAGAAGAAGAAGAGGAAAGGAAGAAGAAGGGGAGGAGGAAGGAAGAATGAATGAAGGAAAGAAAGACTGGAAGAAAGAAAAAGAAGTAGGAGGAGAAGTAGTAAATGATTGAGGAGGATGAGAAGAGGGGAAAAAGAAAGAGATAAAGAAAGAGAGAGAGCGAGCAAGCAGTACAAGGTGGAATGGTGGTGTTATGAAAATTTGATTATTTTGTTCTTTTATTTTTATTATTAAGTTATTGTTCCCACCTCACCTGATAGCACTGTTTGATCCTATTTAGTTCATATCTTCCTTAGATAGCAAATTATATAATCTACATGTAAGATAAGAGGATTAATCAAATCTTCTGAGATTTTCTAGTGTGACACCAACATCTCATAAGACAAACTTATCAGATTTGAAGAGATACCATGAAAGATGTACACTTTTATAGAATTTCTCTTTAAAAAAATTCCAGATTTATTGTCAAAATTAACAGACCTTTAAAAAAAAATCACAGTATCCTTGTCACTTTTCAAATTCTTCATTTTATAGGCCTATAGAAATCCTTATTTAGTGCCCCTTTGAAAATATATCCCTTCAAATTTGATTAGATCGGTTTGAGGGTGTGTAAAGAGTACTGTGCAAGTATGTTCATTAAATAGACAAGTTGGGGGATATAGTTGTAAAATAGTACAATGATTTACTCGGAACTTTTGAGTCCTTTTTTTTGATATGCCTTACTTTGCTTGAGGTTTTCCTTAACAGAATCAAATGTAGCACAGCTGTGTTATCAGTGAACTGGTACTCACTTTTCAGTCATAAGCACTTAACGTCATGCTATAGAGCACATGCATTAATGCCTTTCTAGCACCAAGACATAGCCTTGTTTAGTAACATCTATGCATTTGTTATCTCTTTTGTGTGATTGCGGCTACAACCTGTCTGCTTCAATTTACTAGGACACGGCCAACAGACCTATCAATCAATTTCCGGATTTCTTTTTTCCAGATAATTCTAGATATGACTGTGAAGCATGTCAATTTATCTTAAAAGCTCGCAATATATCTAGGGACTTGGATTGCAATCTACTTAAAAACATCCATTGATTGGCCTATTTCATACTCTTATGATTGAAGTATGGATAGCAAGTGGAGATTACTGTCTCTTGGTTGTTTCTTTAAGTTTTCAAAATATTTAAGTATTGTTATCTCCCCAGATTAAGAACCTCTTCCAGGTAAGTATTTCTGTCAAAGTTCGCTGGTAGAGTGCATTTCATTATTTTCCAATTGATTTCGGAAATGATAAAACCCAACTTCAAGTTATCTGCTTTTAGTGAAATCGCTGCTTCTATACTTCTTTCATTTTGTTGTATTTCATGTGTTCTGTAGCTTTATAGGCTTGACCAAATTTACAACTCTGTTTTGTTGTTTGTCAGTACAATTAATATTGACCTTGATCAAATTCAGAAGACCTATATCAAGATGTACTAGGCATGCATATGAAGTAGTCAACTTTCGCCTTGTTTGATAAAACCCATAATCACCAGCACTTTCTACCCTGTTAAATGCTATTTTTTTTCTTAAACCATACACCTTAAAGCATCTAAAGGTCAGTGATTTAAAATTCAAGGTACATGTAAAGCCTAATGGCGAGGGTGATTTTTAAGAGAGGCTTTAAAACGAGAGGAAGAGGTAAATCGTCTCTTTTCATCTACCAGTTTTCTTGAAGAATTACTGACATTTTAGATCTGAAAATATGATTGGAAGATACTTCAATGGTTTATTAAAATGGTTTGAGGAAAAGTGACAGAAAGAGAGATAAAAGAGAGGGAGAGAGCTGGAAGGGGGGGGGGGAGATGGAGAGAAAGGGAGAGAGAGACAGAGACAGAGAAACAAACTGTGAAGAGATATAGAGAGAGGAAGCCAGAGAGAAGGGAGTGAAGAGGAAAATTAAATAATGAGAGAAAAAAATGGAAGACAAATAGGCAAAACAGAAAGAATGTGATACAGCTGTTTGAAAGAAATATTTGCAATCAAACAAAATGTGGAGGAAAGGATAGGGAGAAAAGAAAGAGAAGAGAGAGAAAGAAAAAGAAGAGAGAGAGAGAGAGAGATTGTTTCAGTAACTCAAAAGTGAAGACTGGCAAGCAATTTTGGTGATTGTATATTTGTCTCGTTTAGTAGCCTGCAGCCCGGTATATTTATTGAGTACGTAATAAAAGAGCGTAGGAGTGAAAAAGAAACATCATTTAGATAAGAACGTACATATCCGCCCTCCGATAGGGTTGAGATTATTTATCACCCCAAGGTAGGAGGATGAGGAGATTGAAAAGGCTCTAAAATTTCAAAATTAAACTTTGGGGTATATTGTTTCTCATAAAAGTTCATTAACTTTGTCACAATTGCAGTAGTGGAAAAAAATATGATATTGATTTATCATACAATAATAATAGAGGTAGAAGTAGGAATAATAATAATGAAAATTAATGTCATCTTCTTAAATTATTAAAGGACAAGTCCGCCCCAACAAAAAGTTGATGTGAATAAAAAGAGAAAAATCCAACAAGCATAACACTGAAAATTTCATCAAAATCGGATGTAAAATAAGAATGTTATGACATTTTAAAATTTCGCTTAATTTCACACAACAGTTATATGCACATCCTGGTTGGTATGCAAATGAGGAGACAGATGACGTCATCCACTCACTATATCTTTTGTTTCTTATTATATGAAATATTCCAATTTTCTCCTTATTGTCAACCATGAAACCATGATTGATTTCGCCCTGAACATTTGGAATTAGCTTTGTTCAATACTATATGGTTCAGTCAACTTGGATTGTCAAATCTGTAAAAAATTATATTGTATAATTCAAATATTAAAAACAAAAGAAATAGTGAGTGAGGGACATCATCAATCGTTTAATTTGCATGTCACTCAGTTGTGCCTATCACTGTTTTGTAGAAAAATATGCAAAACTTTAAAATATCATAACTTTATTATTTTACATCCGATTTTGATGAATGTTTCAGCATTATGCTAGTTTGATTTTTCACTATTATTATTTAAATCAACATTTTTCTGGGGTGAAATCGACCTTTAATTTACAATGATTTAAAGCTTCCAGTGTTTATTTGCTTTCTGTGTAGACAGCTGCTCCCATCCCTCTATTTTTCATACTTTATCACTCCCCCTTTTTTTAAACAGAAGTTCAGAATGCTGCAAGTTTGTTTAAAAGCTACTCCAAAGTCCAAATTATTCCCTTAATTTTTTTCGAACATGTTTTCCAGTATTGCATAAAAGCCAGGTGCCGGGCTATTTTCTTTCTCACTTATTATGATGGAAGAGCAGATATCCTGTTTTGCACTATTCGAGTAGTTCATATGGATTTCTTTACAGGTTCAGCCTAACTGGAATTGCAATGCAATCTTATAATGTCATTTTGAACTGCTATTTGAATTGATTAACTTATCAATTGCAAGTTTGCATTTCAAGAAAATTTGCAGGAATTGATTACAGTTTGAAATTAGTTGCTTTTGCAAGTAATAGCACTTGTTTTTTAAGACATGTTTTTTTTTTCAGTTTGAAACCATTAATTGTTTTACTGAATTTTGGTTGATCTTAATTCATTTTCCAGAATTTTTGTACAATTGTGTGTCTTTGAAATTGCTCAATCTGGGTTGTATAGACATAGATTTAGAGAGGCAGGGTAATAAGATATTTTGCATGTTATTTAAATATCATACTCCTATGTCTTTCTCTTATGAAAAAGTAAAAATTATTCATTAACACATCAAAATTTTGGCAATGTATATTGTGACCGACTGCGAAAAAGAACTAAGAAGTAGAAGAACAGAGAAAGAATGATCTTCAGATAGAGAGATCAGATCAAAACAAGATGTTTTTCTTCACTTCTATAGCGGTTGATACAGATATCCCTGGAGAGAAGTTGAGTAATATTGAGAAATCTTGTCTTCTTGTAGAAGGAATATTGGATGGAGAAGGTAAGGTGATCCAATGTGAAATGTCAACGTCCAAGAGTGACTGAAATGATTTCATAAAGCATGGAATAAGAGATTCAGTGAGTGGGAGATAGGGAAACTCGGCATCTTGATAATGTAATTAGCCGATACAGGTCTCTTTTCTATACTGAAAAGAAACGTGAATGGGGGTGTATATTGCCCAGGGGTTGGTCGGGCACCACAGTTAGAAGCACAAAGACATTGATTTGGTAATTCATACCATTTTACATGGAGTTAAGACCTTCTTGACTCTGAAAGTAAATTTAGAGATTTAACCAAAGTAGATGACTTTTAATGGATGTATATGAAATCGACTTTTGTTTTTGTGACTTAACCTAGTAGTTCAAATAAAAAAGAATCAGGCAATTTATTTTTGGAGGGTGGATTTAAGATTTTTTTTACTGTTGAAATACCGTAACTAAGGGGGTGTTGCAAGAAAATAGTTGCAATCAATCGCAAATATTCTGTTGCAAATTTACAATTGATTGATCACTTTTAACTTTAGCAAATCAGATAACACTCCTTTTTTCATGAAGCAGATTAGCAATCAATGGCAAATTTGCAACTAATTGCACGGCATATATGCTTGATTTTGGGAAAGAAAATAGACTTGCAATTGATCACAAGTTTCTTGCAATGCCCCATTAGACTTTTTATCAAAGTAGATGACTTGTGATGGATGTTTATGTTGGAGTGAATCAACTTCTATTTTTTGCGACCTATCCAAATAGTTGAAATATACAATTATTCAGGAAATTCTTTTTTTCAGGGTGGAGTTCAGAGATTTTTACTCTAAAAAGTAAATCTGTTTTTTTAACCAAAGTATATAACTTGTGTTAGATGTTTATGTTGGAGTAAAATCAACTTTTATTTTTGTGATTTAATCCAAATAATTCAAAAATAAAGAATTAGGAAATTTATTTTTGAAGCTGGAGCAACTGAAATAAAAGGCAATTAGCGATTAATAAATATTCCTTGATATCAAGTAATTGAAGTGAGATGTAAATATTGCACAATTGATGATAGCTTTACACCCACTTTAGTTTCCCTTACTAAGTATTCCCAGAAGTCAGAGTTGTAGATGTTGGACAACTATTGCAACAGATATCATTCTGGGATTGTCTCTACTTCTTGTATCAAAGGAAACGTCGAAAACAACTTGAAACCGTACCTTTAATGGAAGCAATGTTTAATTAAAGTCAGGGATTAAACAGACGAGGGTTGAACTCCGGGAAGTGGCACTGTCAACCGGAGGTGTTTTTACTGGTGGATGTCCTGCTGTAAATGTCACGCTAGATTGTGTTTGGGATCCCCTGTGGGTTAAGCGCGGGCTGCTCTCCAAGGCTCACAGGGGATGTATGAATGATGTTAATCTAGGCCGAAGACGTGCTGGGAGATCTGATAGATCCAATCTTTTTAGCGTCGGGCATACTCCCGACGAGTGCAAGGATTTCCTTGTATGTAGGATAGGTATGTCGCATCCTGCATATCGGCAGGTAGAAATATGAATTGTTTTATCTTGCTGAATGACATGATGAAATCAATGCAACAATCCCATTTCAAATTGGATGCATCGGAAGTCATGCCATAGTCACACAGGCGAAACCTGTCCGGACAAACCAAAGCCAAGACCCTGTTCTCATTTAACTATTTTATAGTGGTAACTAGTTTAGTGAAAAGTAGTTAAACATGTTATGGGAATGCTCGAAGCCATCTTGATGCGATCATACCATCCTACCTCTCACTTGAGATGAATAGTTGAGCATTTCAGAAATAGAAATTGATAAACTGATTGGCCTAAAGAGCCGACGAAAAGGGCACTTAACCAGCGGGAAAGACGAGGGATGCCATCTTCCGCTGCGAAGCTAACATCTGCCGCCAAGTTTGTCAGGCCAATAAATAAAAGGCGAGACCAACTTATTGACAAACTTATTGCCTTAATTGCTACAGGGGAAGTTTAGAATCCCACACCAGTTTTTCTGCATCTCCATGCAAATTTGTCGTGGAATACAATAAACATGTATTTTTTTAAGGGGGGGGGGGGGATGTTAAAATGCATCATCAGAATCGACATGATAATGGTATACATTTTCCCCTGTAGTCTTATTCTGCTTGCACTCTGTGCATCCTTTTGTTCTTGATTGCCAACAAAGAATTTTACCTAATTTCTTAATTTTCTACTTGAATTTGAAACATACTTTTTTCCTTCATTGAATTTTGAGTATTGACCCATTTCCACTACTTTTCACCATCACTTGTATTGTTCGGTTAGGTTTCTCCTCCTTTAGTCGTTTCAAAGAAATTTCATTCTCTCTTCTATTTATTTACCCTAAGAAGGAGGGCGGGCATATGTTATTAACTTAATTTTGCTAGGTATTTGTAACATCTTCCTTTTTTGTCATGCTTTGGCTGTTTTTCCCATCAACGGATGCAGCTCTGTTTCAAGCTCATGCTCGTGACTGGAAGGAATCTGACTCTTCTAATTAGTCTTCTGCATTTGTATTGAAGTCAGATGCCTTTCTATGTTATCTGAATCTTTCTTTTTTATTTTCCTTATAGATTCTTTGAGTTTTTCAATGCACTCTCTCTCTCTTTTTAGCAATCAATTTCCTTCGATTTCTTTTGTTGCTGTTTCTTTGTCTCTTCATCACTTGTTTTCTGTTTCCTCCTCTTTAACAACTTGATTCTTTTCACCAATCCTCTTTCTCTATCTCTCCACATAACCACTCCCCCTCTTCCTTTCACTTTCTCGCTCTCCTTTTCTCTTTTGGTGTTTTTGGGCGAACCATGTGATTTTGTCTGTCTTTGTCTCTTCTCTCTTCCTTATTGTTTCAGTCTCTCTCTCCCTCCCTCTGTGTATCAATTCCTTTAGCTTCTCTTATCTCTTGTTTCTTTTCTCCATCCATCTTCCCTTGTCTCTCCCAAATTTCCCCTCTTTCTTTTTCTGTTTCTCTCTCCCGTTTCCTGTCTTTCTCTCTCTCTCTCTGTTTCTGTCTGCCAGTATGTCTCTCACCTGTCTCTGTCTCTGTGTCTCCTCTCTCCACCCCTCTGTCCTTCAACCCCTCTTGGGACGCCGACATTTACAAAGCAAATGTGAAGTGTCAGGTTATTGAATTGGATCAATTTGAGCTGGGGATCTGGCTTAAGAGAGGCACAGAGTATCTTGAACCTTTGCTAGCGAGTCTCCTGACAGTTCCTCTTGTCTGGCTAGTCCATTCATTCATCTCATTCCATGACTCATGTGACGGAGTCTGCGGCTCATGCAGCAATCTGTAAAAACATTAACATTCACAAATTGGCAACATTGTGAGAGGTTTGAATGACCTGATGAATGTTCTCTTTTGATATAAAAGCCAGAAGTCATTACCAAAACTAGAATACTTTTATTAGATGTCGGCCTTTATGTCAGCCATGGAGGGGAAGTGTACTATCCGGGTAACGGTTCATGCTGCACCTTGTCAATGTCAGTGATTTGTACCGACGTACTTTCTCTTAGCCAATCAGATGCAAGTTCAGTAGTTTATAACATTTCTTTTATGAAATACCCCTCTGAACAGTTACAAAGCAACAAAGTTTTGTGAAGAGAGCAACGCGGAATGTTGTACACCATCTTTTTCTGAGAATGAATCATCCATAATTTTTGGTTAAAAACATGTTTTTTGCTTGTCAATTTTTTTTCCCGGAAACAAATATGCCCCCCCCCCCTTTGGAAAATCCTGGATCTGCCTCTGACTTAACAAATATGTATAAATGATGATTGTTAGCTTGATCAATGGTGAGGCCTACTTGTAATGCTGAACATTTTCTGAAAATTGTATCAGCGTGTCCATTGATATAGAAGCATAAATTGGAAAACCCACAGAACTAAAATCAGTGCCAGTTGCTTATTATATTTCTTCGATATATTGGAAAAAAACCTGTATTTCATACTCTAGTACATGAATGTAACATGATTGAATCCGCAGACAGTTTATTGGTGAACATGAACTTAACATGAACTGTGGCAAAGATCATACTGTACATAGCATAACCCTTTGGGATGTCTTGATTCTGGAATGACTCTGTTCTATCTTCTCTTGGCCGGGTTGGCTGGCTGGTTGGTATCACCTTGAAACGTGTTAAGGTGACAGGATAGTCCCAACCAGCAGCTACCCCTCCTCCCATCTATCTCCTTGGAACCCCCTTCGGACCAGAGGAATATTGTACAAATGTTGTGCAAGACATGTCTACATCAGAGGATGCATTTCAAGTATATGAATAGTGGATGATACTGAAATATGAGGATACATATGAAGATCTCGATCTTGATATGGTTGCAAAGCGAATGTTGATGAGCACCGAGGATAATAATAATAGTAATAATAATATAGGGTATTTATATTGCGCACATATCCACCTTCTTAGGTGCTCAAGGCGCTCCTATATTACCCGGCTAAGCTATAGGCGTTCATAGCGCACACAGCTTTTTAAGGAATTACTTCCTACCGGTACCCATTTACCTCACCTGGGTTGAGTGCAGCACACTGTGGATCAGTTTCTTGCTGAAGGAAATTACGCCATGGCTGGGATTCGAACCCATGACCCTCTGTTTCAAAGTCCGAAGACTAATCCACATAATCATAACCTCATCAGGATAATCTCATACTATTTGATGGAAAGAAATCAAAATAGTAAATTTAGCATTAAATGCTAGTTTAACAAAAAGCCAAACAATTATGAAACCAAATATCTTTATTTTGAATATTTAACTTTGTTTTAAAGAGAAATGCCAGTAGTTGCAGTAAACACTGATTTCATGAGTGATTTCATGAGAAAGTCTGTTAAACCAGGCTTAATTGTCAGTAGATCATCGATGATCTAGATCTGGTACAGTCACATAAACTGAACTCGTGAAATCTTGAAATCTACGCTGAAAAATATTCACGCTGAAGATCACCAACACAGATAAGTGCACGTGGGACAGTGTATTATGCTTTGAATGTCGTGCCCGACGCTTGACCTGAATCCTGTGCTTATTTGCTAATTTCTCAGCAATTACACAATTTCTTCCAGAATCTTTTGGCACATATTCTTTATTTATACAAACAGACACTTTGGTGGTCATTTCATTGGAATCTGTACGAACTCATTTTGATATCGTTACCAAGACTGGCATTTACCTTTAAGCGCTTATCACATTAGATAAGATTTTTTTTTTCATGATTGAAAAAAAAATTGTTCTCAAAGACCCAATATGGAGAGTGATGAACTATGGGGAAGGATAATCAAATATTCACACAAGAGAGAAATATGGTATAGATATGGTGCATAGCCTTCCCATTTCATATGAACCTATACAAAGAATTTGTTGGTGTGAATGAGGTTTAGGAAGGACAATGCCAAGGGGAAGGGGACAGAATGAAAGTGTATAAACTGCTTTGCTAGTGTAATGGAATCCCAATTACACAACAATTAATTGAATGGTATCGTGCACCTGCTGTTTTCACCTTTGGCAGGGTAGAGAGGCCCGGAAATGACAAATTAGCGGGAGATACGTGCCGGAAAGGTCAAATAATGTTCCGAGGTTCATGTGCCCCGGTATGCTGGTCTAGGTATCTTTATTTGGGAGTGGTGCTTTATTCTTACATGGGGGTGAGGGGGGGGGGCAGAAGTGTATTCATTACACTCTTGCCAAGGCCTTTTAAAGTTTTTAAAGTGAAAATATATAGTTTAATATATAAATTCACTTTTCTCAAACGAGTCATTGACAAACATTGGCCTTTTAATTTTTGCTTGAGGCCATGATGCCATCTAGTATGTGTATAAAAAGCCCCTTTTAGGGGGATAGCATCTGTTCACATTAAATCATGTTTTGAAAAGCAGAGTTTAGTGACCTCTGGTAAAATATAAAAGTACAATGCTTTATTGAAAAAAAACAGATATTGGACATGTTACCAATTATAAGATATTGACCACTGTTTATTGACAAATATTTTTTTGATTCATTTTGAAAAGGGGCTCATATCAGAAATTTTGTTTGCCAAAAATTATCATGTAAAGTGGATTAAATAAAAATAAATTATGGATGTTTGGATGTTTATATTAAGATAGCAATCTGATATTAAAGATGGAAAAAGGAGAGAGAGAGAGAGAGAGAAAGAAGCAGATGGACAAGAGAAAGAGAGCATGAGAGCTTTACACAGTGTGTTATATATTTATCGAGAGACAGAGAGGAAGAGATGGAATTGGGGAGAAAAAGAGATGCTGAGAGGGAGGGGAAGATGAAGATAAAGAAAGAGCTAGAGAGGGAGAGAGGGGAGGGAGTGTTGGGGTAATAGGGAGGAAAAGGGGAGAAGAGAAGAAGATAAAGAGACAACTCGCTTACACCAAGAAGAAGATGAAGAGAAGAAAAGCAGGGATAGTTGCCCAATGTAAGATAGATGTGATGTGAGAGAAGCGGAGAAGAGTGACAGAGAGAGCAGAAATTGATAAATATAGTTTGTCATGCCAATATGTTCCGAAATTTAGGTGAGATATTTGAAAGGTCAGGCATGTGAAGTATTAGGAGATGTTTTGCGTCAGTTCAAACTTACCTGCTGGTCTCAATATTATGCTTGATCTATAAGCTTATTTTACTGTTCTCTCTTTATTGTATCGAGGGTATGGTATCAGGCCTTTTCTCTGTTCCCCCCATTGAATACTGCATATATTTCAAAGTGTAAATGAGATGCAGGTTGTTTTCTCACTGTGAAGAATCCTCCCCAAAACTATGGTGTTTATTATAGCACCGATGTACACAGTATAAGTAGACAACACCAAGTATTTTTCACCAGTGTTTAAGATTGTTTCAGCTCAACACCCTTTGGTGTTGATAGCGTATTGCGGTTATTCAAACAGGAATGTATGTGATGCTAATACCAGGTTTTGATTCAACTACAATGGTGTCATTGGTTTGGTTTTACAGCACCCAAATGCATACTTATATGACTTTGAGTCCTATCCAAGTGACTCCCAGGGCCCCAAGTTGACTATAAACAGGACTATATAAACAGAGCATATTAATATGCTATCAGCATTAGATATGAAACAATTGATGCATATGTGCATTACACTGGTACTTTATGATTAAGTATAATCAAATCGATGATTGGTTTATGATAAATATAGAGTCATTTTTTTAACAAATAGCTATTGATTACTAATTCCTTTCATGCACATGACTGATTTCAACCTAATACACTTTATTCCGGCACAATGTCTCCCTTACAGCTCCCTGGTGCAGTCATGCCTATTAGATAACTGATCGAGGTATTCTTAAATGAAGGCTGTTGCTGACCTTGGTTTAACTGAGGACATAGCCAAAGCTGTGTGTTTGAAGTGAAGCCTCACTCGTCATCCAGGCCAGGGATGAATGCCCAATCAATTAAGATAATGTTTTATCTAGGTGTCTGATCTTAAGTGTTTCACATGTTTTTCTGATAATAGCTCCTCTGTACAGACACACTTTGTGAGATTTGTAGAATAGTAGTTTGAAAGATGGTTATACATGTTGCTGTAATCCTCTTTGATCCGGTTTTATCATCATTAATCCGGTTTTGTCCCTGTTTTACCCTCTCCCTCTATTTTGTGTGATTCAGTTTATCCTCTATCCTCAACCCATCTCTCCCACGCTCCTCCACTTGCCCTTTCTATTTTTTCTAGTATGCATTTATGATATCAGATGACAAGTTTATTTTGTAGAATGTGAAGTGCATTTAGAGGAAGAGTGGTTATATTTTTTAGATGTTTGTTGCGCACCTCATCATTTGTATTTTCATCTTAAAGTTGCTAATATGGCAGTCATAATGTTGGTTTGCTTGTTAATCCCCAAATTTAGAAATCGAGAAATTTCAAGGACAACTTAGAAAAAGCTGTATTTAAGAATTACGGTTTTGGTGGTAACCTGATGTTGTCTAAAAAAGAAGATTTCCACTTTGAACATAATTCTAAAAAAGGGCTGATTCTGAGTTGTCTCAGTTCTTTTTTTAATTTTAAATTTTAAATGTTTTAAGAGCCAGGCCACCATTGTGTAACTTAATTTGTTTTTTATTATCCCAAATTTGTATGGGAAAGAATTAACAACCCACAAGCTGTAAAAAATTCAAGTCACCCATCGGAACAAGACCAAAAGATTGCCAATTTGATATCTTCCAGCATTCTGTCTGTGCTATATTCACAGAGGGAGGTGGGGGGGGGGGCAGGGGACAGGATACAGACTTTGCAAGGGAGGGCAGGTTGGGTAGTTTGGTAGGGGGCACCTGTGCAATCAGTATTAGTGAAATGATACTCCATTCATTCCCCTGCGTGTTGGGGCAATCTGGAGCCTGACACGCCTCGCGAGATCCCGAAAGCTTGTCGCAATCGGCTTTGATCAGTCCCCTTCGCTTTAAATGTCTAAAACCAGAGGACATCCCCCTTGATACATAACCCATCTCAGATATCAGAGGGAGATATGATATTTGGTGCTCTGCCGTGCCTCTGGCAATTAGAATAATAGCAAGGAGCAAGCTTCTTCCTGTGAAATGCACGGGGGCATAGATGAATCGCGACAGTTTGTTTAATTGGGACTCATCTCTTTCCTCCGCTCATTTCAAAGAGGGTTTGAAGTGATTTCAATCTTGAGGCAGTGTCTTTCTACAGTTATAGAATCTACTGAATGAGGAATTTCATTTTTTGTGAAGATACATGATGTAGTTGGAGGAAAGTACTACAATACCAAATTCTCATATCTAATAGATACTCATATTTGCATAGCTTGGATATGAACTTTGGATAATTCTTAAAATCAAATATATATACCCACAAATTCTCATATCTAATGAATACTCATGATATTTGCATAGCTTGGATATGAACTTTAGATAAATGAAATAACAATGTGATATGATGAAGCAAATCAAATGTATAATTATCGAAAATCAATTTAATCAATCTAACTTGAGCAAAAACATTTTTTTGTATAATAAATTATCACGTTTAATAAAGTCAATGAACACTAATGTATAGAGCCATCAAGATTTTATTGGAGATCATGACACATACATTTGATTAAATACAATAGATTGAAATATATGACAATATACAATTTTGATATTCTATTGAAAATTAAGGTTACCATTGGAAAAAAAATAAAATGATGAAAATCTGCCTGGCTTTTCCAACACAACATGAAATTATTTATGATTTTCAAAAAAATGAACCCCAGATGGAGAGCTTTTGAAATATGTCTATCATAAATCTGTTTTTCTTTTTAGCTACTACTATGTTCTTGCCACAAGTACAAATAAAGCAATTATGTTTATGCAATTACTTGATTATTTCTGCACCCTCTATAAATTGATGTCCTTTGCCGATGCCTGCTTTCCCACTCAACGAGCAAGCAATGCATGTGAAGGTATTCTGAAGTCTTGAAAATAATGAGAAAACCAGCATTTCTGTTCTTCCTATCGCACACTGTTTCATCATTAAACGGCTCGCGGGTTAACAATAGGTGACTAATCGCCATGTAATAAGCAAACCAGACACCCATTCATGAAAAAGCTCAAGTTCAATCACGACGGCCAGTTCTCCCCATTAAGATTTCATGGGGGGAAACCCAACGCATGCACGTGCCTTGCATGTATGGGGGTAGAATAAATGATGTGGAGTTTAATGTGTACCCAAAGTGAATTATGTATACCAATTTAATTTCAAATACCACCACATGAAATTAATTAAATGTATTTGACTATAGGAAGCTTGTGGTTACCATGGTTTAATGTATTAATCATAGTGTAGTTTGACCCATTCAATGCTATAATGCACATTTTTTCATAGACTCCAAACTGCACATATACGGGTTCACACCCCCAACTGGTTAAAAGATTTACTAACTTTTACTTTAAGGGCTATAGGGCCCCATAGCACAATATCAAATGCAGTTGATGTATTGATTGTTACTTGAAATCAGTCATTAAAATCAATCATCAAATCAATTTTTGGTTTGTGCAATGAATCCCAGATATCAATATATACCTCCATCATGTAGATTTGTGTTGAACTTAAAAAAAAAAAAATGTTTTCAAGGGCACTTTTAAATAATCAATGGCTAATTTTGTTAGGAAATATTCTTGAAGTCCCCATGGTTTTTGTTTTCTCTGGTTGAATGAATTGAATAGGTAGAATTCACACATGACGATGTCTTCCCAAATTTCAAATATCTGCAAATCAGTATCATCTTTGCAATCTAGGATTTATCCGGAAATATTTATCTAAGTCCGCGACAGAAAAGATAGTAAGTAAGTACATGCCTTGATTTCCTCCCGCCTTGATTTTTGTAATGCCCTTTTGTTTAATTTACCGCAGGCCCAGTTACATAAGCTTCAGAAGCTTCAGAATGCAGCCGCTCGCATTGTCACTTTGTCAAGTAAATGCTCACATATCACCCCCATCTTATATTCGCTGCACTGGCTCCCTATAAAAAACTGGATTATCTTTAAGATTTTGTTACTTGCCTTTCACAGTATACGTGGATCAGCACCACAATACAGTCTTTCATTTACCAATCACTACAGACCAGGCAGATCCTTGCGCTCATCCACCTCTGGCTTACTTGTCATTCCAAAAGTTTCAAAAACTTGGGGGGGGAAGATCTTTTGCTTTTGCATGCCCCACTTTGTGGAATAGCCTTCCTGAAGACATAAAAAAATGTACCTCTTTCAAAAATCTTCTAAAAACTTTGCTATTTAACTCTTAGCTCTTTATGCGCCTTGAGCACTCTACAGAGTGGATTTGGCGCTTTACAAGTCTCATTATTATTATTAATAAAATCATGTAATTTGTATGTATTGCATTACAGGTGGATGAGATGATATTTGAGGGAAAATGTTTACCTTTCTCAACCCCAATTTCACCGTAAATCTCTTTCCATTATTTACCGTAGTGCCCCCATCAGCAGTCTTGTGTGAAATTGAAAACTGGGCTGTAAAGTGCCGAATGATAAATTATCATCGAAATGCCCCCATTCTGTAACACCATACTCTCTTCAATTACACACTGTAAATTCTTTTTTTATTGGAGAGGGGATCAGAATGGTATGGAATTTAATGGTTTTTGGGTATGTGGACTTACCAGTTATAGATTTGAAATGTTTAATTTTTTTTGCTATATTTATACACGAGGGTGTAATTCATATCTTTTGTGATTTTTTTGTGACTTTATGTTCCGTAGGTGTTGAAACATGACAAGGAATTGGTGTTTAATAAAGGGTTGAACTTGGCACAGTTTTGAAAATTGAGATGGAAGTGAATTTAAATTGGCAGCATTGACACAAAGCAATTTATTAATTTGAAGAGCATATTGCAAAGTATTTATATTTATAAGCATTCTGCTTAAATGCCATAATGATACTTTATTTTGACAATTACTGGAAGTGATTTTTTAAAAAGGATCAAGTAACGATTCTGTGGTACAAAATGAATGTTTCAACCTCTTTGTGTCTTCTTATTTCGTTCTCTCTAAAAAAAAAATCAAGTTTTTCAAGTTCTTGTCCCTTTTTTCTAATCTATCACTTTTGTTGTTCTTGATTTAATAGCTGTATACCTCGTTCCTAATACTGCTTTCATTTGCTTTCCTTCCCTATCTTTAATATCTCTG
Source organism: Lytechinus variegatus (assembly GCF_018143015.1). Lineage (NCBI taxonomy): Eukaryota > Metazoa > Echinodermata > Echinoidea > Temnopleuroida > Toxopneustidae > Lytechinus > Lytechinus variegatus. Next base: position 3,622,638 of record NC_054750.1, read on the forward strand.
TTTCACAGACATCTTTACTAATACTTTCTCTCAAATATACTATAGAATCTTGGAAAGTTTCAGGGCATTGTGCCATTGAAAGCTAAGATGGGCTTATATTTTTCATGAATATGCAATAATCCACTGCAAATCTGTCATAAGTGCATAATTCATGGTAGAGCATGAAATTTCAGAAATGTTGACGAATATAGATGTGGTGGTATATACTACTACTAATACCTTTGCCTGAGATTTCAATTTCTTGGCAATCTCAGCGTCGCTGCCTCCGGATATTTTTCTTGGAGTGAGAAAATTATTCATGGTTTGGATATATGCAGGGGCAAATAATATGCTGCCGCGGCAAGGATTTATGATGTGAAATGAAAGACCTGGCAATATTGGTGCTGATATTGAAGCAATACGAAGGTTCTATTTGCCGAGCACTTCTCTCAAGTTTAAAGGAAAGCTCCAGGGAATGTGTATGTCAGCTACTGTGTTGAACTTTTTTTATTGAAATTTTGAGTTGTTTATTTTAGATCCATAATATTCCTTGAAGTTATGTTGTCCTTGGCTTGTACTTTTCTTTTCAATATGTGATTTCAGACTAGTCTGCTGTGCAAACCCTTCACTCGAGTTAAGGGTCTGAATTGCAGCCTACTCATGCCTTGTGCACTAAAGGCCGCAACACCAAGTTTTGTATGTGCTAGTCTTTGCATGGAGACACACTTGTTGATCAAAGTATCAATCAGGGTCTGTGCCTGCAGACTAGTTTCATACCGCCTCGAATTTTGTCAGTTCCAGGTATTTTCTGATTGGGAAATTTAGCCTAATCAGAAAATACCAGGGGCCCATTGCATAAAACTTTTTACCTGAGAAAACTCGGGTTTTTATACGGGAGTTTTGCCCTGTGTTAAAGTCAAAGTTAGAAATCAGACTAACCTTAGTTTTCAGTTTTTACCAGAGTTTTCTCAGGTTTTATGCAACATGCCCCAGGTGATTTTGGCGATGTGAAAGCAAATTGCACGTAATCTCCCGGAAATACCTGATAAAAAGTGGAAGGTACTTGTCAAAATTACAAGAACTTTCCCGGCGATTTTTCCAAGGTTGCAGGTATTTTGAAAGTGTGAAAGCAAATTACAAGAATTTTTAGACCAGTATGTAGTTGAGTGTGGGTGCTGTAGGTGGCTGCTGAGCTAGCGATATTGAATGTATTTTATAATTTAACAGGGATTCTTGTGATCGAGGTGTTTTAAAACCAGCTGATTTTTTTTTTTTTTGGGGGGGGGGTGGAGTGTAGGTAAAAGTCTATTTCTCTCTTTTTTTTTCTGGATTCATCTCCACTACTCTGTCTCATTTTGGTGTTAACCTTAGATCCTTGTCCTCAATGTGTATTAAATTGTCTTCAATGCTTAGGCCTTCTTAAATCAATCAATCAGTTAACCTACTCTCTCTTTGCTCATATTTTCTATCTGTCCACCCTCCATGCATCCTACATCCCCACCCTCCAATTATCTTGCATCCCTCTTTCCCCCCCCTTCCAGCACCCCACCCTCCCAACATCCCTCATCCCCCCATCCCTGTGTCACCCAAACCCCGCCCTTCATGCATTTTGCATCTCTCTCCCTCCTATCTTAATGTAATAATTCCCCTTCTGCCCTGTGTCCCTCATGTCCATCCCCTTAGTTCTGCCAGCATCACCAAACCCTGCCCTAATAGCGTTCCGAATCTCCCTCGCCTACCATACTTTAGTCATTCACGTTCCGCCTACATCCCTCATCCTCTTCTCCCAGCACCACCCCACCCGCCCTCCCTACATCCCTCATCCCCTCCTCCCAGCATCACCCCACCCTCCCTACATCCCTCATGCCCTCCTCCCAGCATCACCCCACCCCGCCCTCCCTACATCCACCATCCCCTCCTCCCAGCATCACCCAACCCCACCCTCTCTGCATCACTTGTCCCCTCCTCCCAGCATTACCCATCCCTTCCTCACTGCATCCCTCATCCCCTCCTCCCAGCATCACCCCACCTCGCCCTCCCTACATCAACCATCCCCTCGTCCAAGCATCACCCAACCCCACCCTCTCTGCATCACTTTCCCCTCCTCCCAGCATCATCCCACCCCTCCCTTCCTGCATCCCTCATCCCCTCCTCCCAGCATCACCCCACCCTGCCCTCCCTACATCCCTCATCCCCTCCTCCCAGCATCACCCAACCCCGCCCTCCCTGCATCATCGTCTACTCACACAGTAACCCTCTTCTCTGTATGACATTTACAGTAGCTTTGTTAGCTTGCGTTCATTAATCCCTATTTTTCTGTGGAAAGCAAGTGAAGTAAAAGAAAGCCAAGTTAGCGAGTGAGAGAGGCTGGCATATAGGACATGGGAGAAAACAATGAGATAGTGAAGAGAGATTGGACCTATAAAGATGACCTGCAATGAGCCATAGAGGAATTACATGATTGGGGATGCACTCTAAAATCAAATGTCACTTCACAGCTATTCTCATTGAACTCAAAAATGATATCAAGGACTGATTTGCAAAAGAATGTCTTTAATTATAAATAAATGTAATTTTTGGTTGTAAATTAAATCAATATTATGAAATCCCATTGGAAATAAGCCTTTCGGCTTTCATGGGCTATCCTGTCAAGGTATTCTTCAATTTCATTGTAATCTCCGGTGATATTCTTGATGAATAAAATCAATCAATCAATCTTTAAACAGTTTGTGGGTTCAAGAAAATGTGACAATATTATTAAATATTTTTTGTATCTTTTTCTTCTCTTTCTTGAATAGATGGTTCTTCTAGGTGTCCTTCTAGTTACAGTACTTATCAATATATTATTCATCGCAGACACCGGCAGAAAACTACGCGAAGCCCAAATGGAAGGTAAGAACATGTATTTCATTTCAATATGTTTGAATATACTTCTTTGGTTGCATTGGCCTTTCCAATCAGAAAGTATTTTTGCCTGGTGAAAGCAACCTTGTTGTGGATATTTTCCTGCAAAAATATTTTGGGACAATTAGTCCAAATGGAAAATCTGTTCTGGTTTGGGGGCTAGTGGAATTTCTCTTGAACTTGATTCTTTGCGAAATCCTGGTATCATGAATTTCTGCATAAATTTGATTTTAGGTTCCAAAGTCAGGTTTGGTCCATTTTCATTTGGTATGGCAGGGTGGTTGAAGGAGTTAGTGCCAGAGGAAAAAAAATGCCCTTTAACATTTTTTCTATAGGAATTTAGATATTCCGTTGGACATGACAAGTAAATTGGTTTTAATAAGCCTTCCATTATCCTCTCATTCACGCTAATGCTGGCAGTTTCCTGTACAAATTGTTACAAGGCCTTTTATAGTTTGATCTCAATGCCGACTCGTTAAAGCAGGAAATAAAATGATTAAGCTTGAAATACATTGTTTTTACTTTTTGGTACATATCAGAATTAAAAAAAAAAAGATTTTTTCTTTAATACTGAGCTTTCAAGCTACAATACCAAAAGTGTTATTTTTTTCTTGGACATCCTTTTCCTCCTCTAATTCTACCTATTCTTTTTTCTTTCATTTTACCCATTTCTGTTTCCTTTTCTCTTCTCCACCTCTATCCACATTATCAAGTACAACTAGTTGTTTTTCCTTTTGTCCGTTTTCACCTCGCTCCCTTCTTCTCTACCCCTCTTCCTTCCTAGAAATTCCCATCCTCCCCCTCCTTTTCCCATCTTAAACATTCCATAAATTCATACTTTTCTATTGGTATTACCATTGACGTTTGAATCGTGTACTCATATTAAATATTCAATTCTGCCTGTTGCTTCTCTTGTATAACACAAGATGCATTGAACCCGGTAGAAATGATCTTACACTAGGCCTATGATTACCAGGTCAGTAGTTACCTCCTGCCATCCTTCATTCATATGTTTTGCATTCATCATCATCCCTAGTACATTGAAATTGTGTGTTTTGTTGTATTGCAAGGACAGCACTGAATTTAATATAGATATGATTAGTGGTGTACCGAGGGCAGGTTTGAGCATCAGTAATGATTAATCAGTGGATATTCTCAATGCTATGAAGGGTTGGTCTCAAATACCGTGTTTACACATTGACTCGGTTCGGGGGTTTGACACGCGAGCCGTGTTCAACATGGCAATGTGATCGCGTTAAATATCATGTTTACACCGTGACATGGCTCGGGGTTCGACATGCGATCCATGCTCGACACGGCAATTTTATGCTGTTTAAACGCAATCAGTGTGATCCGCGAGCCATGTCGAACATGGCTTTTTTGATCCGCCAAAATCGTAAGTTCGACCCGCAAGCTGAGTCAGGCCCGCCTATTTTTTTGTGTCGTGTTGAGCCCGTATGACCTAGGCCAAACATGGCATATATTTGTGACATCTATTCTAGTTCCGTTCGTGATCCGCGGGCTGTTTCGAACCCGCCTTTTTTGTTCTATTATAAAAGCGATCACAGTTGCCCTCTTTGATGATTCAACACTCGAGCGAGCCGTGTGTAAACAGGATACATTATGAGTCCTAGCTCTTGTAGATTAGTGATAACATGATATCCGTGCTGCCAATCTAGGGGTGCTTTTATGCCCTCTTTGCAAAAGCAGAATGAGGATTTGAAATATGCTCATGATTCAGTATGAAAGTCAACAGCGATGGGGGAGAATCAAGGATTATTTCATAGATGTAGAAGAAGAAAAGTTTGTTCAATTTTATTTACAACAATAAATGAATGTGCAAACTGTGCATACCCTTCCTGATTAGCTACATAAACTCAACAAATCCAATGTTCTAAAGTTCAAATATCCCCCCCCCCATTGATGCTGTCCGCCTAAGGCCGTGTTTATGCTTCCACTTTTCAGGCCAGAATCAGCGTTTCCAAACGTGGTTAGTCCAAAACACGGTTGCGTCCATGCTTACTTTCATTTAAACGCTGTTTCAAAACGTCGATCGTAAACTCACAAAAAGTTCCGTTTGTAAACGTCGTTTGACCAGAATCAGGCTTTCTGGGGAAGCATAAACAGAACCACGATCGTAAACGTGTTTAAATGACGTCATTTGGTACATGCTTCCGGTGAGATGAAAATCCGCGGGCAATTCAGTCGTATTGCTCCATGCTTATCTCCACGTAATAACAACAATCGGAAAAAAACTTTCGAAAAAAGGCGCGCCCAATTTGACCTCGCTTTACGATGCGAAGCCAGCTGGAGACCATGATTTGCTCTGAAAAGTTAAGCATAAACAGCACTCCCAGAAACAAGTTTACGATCGGCATTTTGAATCGACGTTTGAAATCGCTGATTCTGTCCTCTCAATGGAAGCATAAACACACCCTTAGTCAGATATGCTCACGCCTACGCACATTCATCCTCTTCAATTCTTGCAGCCATCTTAGATTTGCGTAAATAAGAGTTCTGACACCCAGTACACATACATTTTACACTTATGATTTTGCCATTACATAATATTTTCCGTACCATAGTAATTTCATATTTGTGCAGGTGTATTGTATTGAATATTGGGACATCCAGGCATTGTGGATAAGATTTAAGATGGAAACATAATTCAGGATTCAAGATATTTTGCCAGTTGTGGTAAAACTGTTCATTATTCATTCAGCCATGCAATTAATAATACAGTTGGATTCAGACACGTACATGACATGAAATAAAAATAACATGAATTATGTATTTCACCCCTAAGTAGTACACATGATGCTTAACTAAATTCAAGCACTTTTGTCAATCATGTTTACTGAAAATTATTGGAACAGTTCCTAAGAGGCATGATTTCCACCCAAGACAAAGCAAAATAATGAAGACCTGAGACCTGATTTCCGCGGAGTTGTTCTTTATATCAGGTCGTACTTGTAGAGTAACACCTTGTTCAGACTTTATAAAAATGCAGTGTATAGGCCTTTAGATGAATTTGTCTTCACAGCACTGTAGCCTACAGTCATATAACTGGAGACTTCCAAAGAAAAACAAAAATACTTGAAATGGCTATATAACAAACCAGGTGCGTTGCTATGTCAGTAGATAAATTAATTGGTGTCTGTTATCTGATCTAGTGTGAATGCAACTCATAAATTTTGAAGAAAAAAAATTAATTTCAAATCTTGCAAAATTTATTCCTAGAAATGTCATTTATCACACTTGTTGTGAGTGGAGTAGCAATCACAGACCACTGTCTAGTTGTAATGTTATTTTTAATCATCTGTGTAGCCACCTTTTTTATATCATGAGTTGGCAATACACTTGTCCTTCATTGTAACAATACAGTAGTCCAAACTCTCTCATTATACAGAAAAGCATCATAATTCATAACAATGTATCAGTAAGCAAAGCTTATTATGTTAATTGAGTTTGCTTATCTTATGGTCCAAACTCTCTCGATATACAGAAAAGCATCATAATTCATAACAATGTATCAGTAAGCAAAGCTTATAATGTTAATTGAGTTTGCTTATCTCTCCTGCCAGGTACTGGAAAACTCATTTCATTGTTCTTTCTTCACAGTCAATATGAATTTCAGCGTGAAAAATGATGCTTTTATACGTTTTGAAATCGTTATTATGTACAAATATCCTTCAGTGTAAATGGGCTGCAAGGTGATGGATTGCCATTATTGCTAGCTCTGAAGGCAACCTTTTAGTGGCAAGATCGCAAGTCTCTTTCAATCTCCTGCAAGCCACAGACATTTACATTTACAACACCTTCAATTTAGCGCCGGTTATACCTTAAAGACAAAATCAAGTCATTGTAATCAACAATGATGTTGAAACGAAAACTTAAAAAGAAGAGGTTTATTCTTATCAAAATTATCTTGGTAAATTCAAAGTTCTAATAGTTAAGCTAGTCAAATGGTATGAATTGATAACCTGAACGGAACACTGAGTAGTACTGAAAATACTGAAATAACTAACATTGAATAGCATATGTGGGCACATGTTATATGACACCTCAGGAAAAGAGCCATGTAGTAAGAGAATACTTCGCTTACTTTGCTAATTAGGCTACTGAATGATTTTCTACCTTTATTTCATGGTTATTGTACAAACAATTTTATATTTTTTCTTTCAAAATTCATTTTGTGTTCATTCTTAGAATAAGAATTCATCTGTAAAGGGGAAGTTCACCCTGAAGAAAAGTTTGTTGTAAAAATAGCAGAAAAATGATGAAAAAATATTTTAATTGTTTAATGGATTTTTCTCTTTTGAGATTATTATAAATATTTGTTATTTTTTCTACTATTTTTGCATGAAAATTTTTGTCAGGCTGAACTTTCCCTTTAATGGTGGTGTCTTTACTAATGGGAGTTGTCAGATGACATTTCTATTGAAACCCCTCTTCCATGTTTATGCAGGAATAGAATGTATTTCATTTGAATAGATTGAGCAGAGCTGATATTTGTTGTTTGTCATTATTTGCCTCATCATGCAGCTGATATAGAAAATCAAAGCCACTAGAGAAACAGGCCTTCATTTGATAAATCTAATTTTATTCATCATCTGCATTGGTCGATGATGCTTCTATAAACACTTCACAGTCATGCACATGTTGTTGTGACCCATGGTCATTAATCATTTTGTTGGATTTCTTTTTTTTTATTCCAAAGACATATTTTTTTAACAATTTTCATCAATGTCAGTGATTTCAGATAGGATTTTGCGGAAGCTGTTAAGCTACACATCCCTTTTCATTTAAATTACCCCACTTATATTATGAAAGGAAGTTTGTTGAAAATATATAGAAAGTTAATGTGCCATAGATAATCATATAAAATGCAAATGACCCATGTCGGGCATTTTTAAACTCAAGGTTGAATGTTCGTAAATTAGTTTTTCTTCGAACACTAACCATTTACAAAGGATCCATCCTTTAAACTTAACATTTTTCAAACTTGCTTGCATTGTAGATTTGAAGGGTTCTTTGAAATAAATTATTTTTTTCTTACAAGTTTATTTATGATTATTCCCTGCCATATGGTCATTAAAATGAAGTTTGTTACATCCATATTTCTCTTTATGTTGTTAGAACAAGATGTTTACTCTCTCATTTCCCCCATTGTCCTTCCTTTCAGTATGTTTTATGATTTTGTTTTCAAATTCATATGAACATTTTTCTCAAATTAGGTGTTATTCTTGCATCCTTCTATTATATATTCATTATGTTTCTACTCTGCTCTCTCTCTCTCTTTATTTTTTATATTTTTTATTTTTATTTTTTACTTTAGTGAGGATTGTTCTTCCTTTCTCTTCTTTCCCCTTCTCTAACTTGATGAATTACACATTTTTTCTTCAATTTAGCTCTATCAATAATTAACTTGCAGCAACCCTCAGGATCTATCCCATCCTTGCATGGGCTTAGGATTTACATGTAAATTGAATATTGGCCCATATAAGGGGTTTCTACTATATGCAAAGGGATGATAAACTACAATTTTCCCTCAACCTAATCCTTATTATTTTTAACATCAGAGTGGTATTGATTTTGTGGTGTTTATTTGAATAACAATTTTAATTATCATAGTCTAATTTTTTAGAAGGCTTTCTTGAAATCTGTGTGCTTGATTGATGAGGAATTACTCTCTTTATCCAAAATTCTAATCAAACTTTCATATGAAGAAGGTCAGTAAATCCCCATCAACGAATGAGAATGGAATAATATGAATTTCAGAGTTTTTCAGGTGTTCCACTAAAAAAAACCCTCCTTTTCCTGATATGCGTGATTGATCAATGGGATTACTGTCAATTTAATCCAAAATGCAGCATTTTAATTGAAATTTTTATATGAAGGAGGTCAGTAAATCGTCATCAATGAATGAATTCAGAATAATGCGAATATTGGAATTTACTCCACTTTTTTGTAAATCCTTTCCCTGATATTGTGTGATTGATTGGTGGGATTACTGTCAATTTGATCCGAAATGTGGCTTTTTAATTGAAATTTTGGTATGGAGGTCAGTTAATACATGCAATCAATAAAACATCAGAATAATGTGCATATTGCATACCTCAATATTCCACTTTTGTGAAGCATTCTTGCAACCTGTGTTATTAATTGATACGTACAGGATTTGTATCAATTTGATCAAAAAATACAATTTTTTATTAAAAACTTTGTGTGACAGACAAAACTTTGGTGTTCCACTTTAGTAAAAATGTTCACTAATCCTAAAAGATTACTGTCAATATGATGGAAAATATGGACATTTGATTGGGTGGTCAAGTTAAAAATCTATGATATATTATGTTGCATCCCTAATGACCCTAATACACATTTGTCAGGATATTAGATCATGAAAGTGGTTTAACTACAAGAACAAAATACAGATGGAAAGGTTCAAAGTTTTCCTAAAAGGAAACTTCTTAAGCATGCTAAGAATCCTTAGTATTTTCATCATACGATTGTAAATGCTAACTTTCAATATGTTTCGTGTTTAGTGCCTTGTAATATATTTTTTAACTTACATATATTTTTTTTTCTCTTTGACCATACCATATCATATATCATAGCACGTATAAATTTTGGCATGTAACTATGGGCATTTAATTATACCTAAGCAAAAAGGCAGTTAATAATTAAAATAACTAAAGAATCAGTCAATGAGATACAATTACTCTGTTCCATTTGGTGAATCCTGTTTGCAGCCCCTGTGATTGATTACCAAAAGTTTACCGTCAAAATTCACTAAAAATACACAATGAGGTCAACAAATTTTAATAGAATAGATGAAAGGGTTCCAATATGAATTTCATTATTCAGATTTCAACCCCATCTTTTTATTTTAAATATTCTTGTTGAATTCACTTTTGGAGTGATGGATGTGGGTTTTACAATATTGTATTCAGGTTTATAATCAGAGTGATGAATTGTGATGATTGAAAAGTTTTATCAAAAATACACATGTATCTAGTTAATTTTTTGACACCTGCCGATTCTATTTAGCAGTATGAAGCAGAGTAATGGACCTAATTTTAATTGTGGACCTTTGTTGATAAAAAGATAGAGAATTTTACAATATGTCAGCTTGTGAATGATCTTAAAAGAAGTCTTTTGTAAGTTTAGCTGAGTTATATGTTTAGAAGATATTTATATGAAAAAAGTGTTTTTTCCATGCAAAAGAGATCGGCACGTTTCTTTTCTGCCTATACATCACATATACCATGTATATTGATGCAAATTAATTTATATATTACAGGATTTAGGAGAATTTGCATGTGTTATATTTGAATGAAACCCATGCAGAATGCATATACCTGGGGAGTTTCTCACAAATCACTCATCGGTCATTGATTCCCACAGACAAATTGATCCCAGCCAATCAGTTTTAAGGATTTCTGTAGCTTGTGAAAGATGTCACTGAAAATTCAGTGAGTTTGCAGAACACTTTTCTGATAACAAGAAAAGGGAGATGTTATTAACAAGGCATATCCTGTTTCGAATGTTTCCTTTTTGCTCATGACCACTGTGGGATAACATGTTTATTTATAATATAAACAAGCCCACAGATTGGAGCACACTGGAGATATTTCATGATCAGTCTAGCTATATAGTTTAAGGTCATTCTTTCCTGCAGATAAAGCCAGACTTGTGTCTGAAAAAGATAAAGTTGTCTGTGTTTGAGGGAACATTTATTTTCATATCCCTAGCTCTAAAGCCCTTGTCAAATAAGCATGGCTGTTTACACAACAAATGCAGAGTCCATTGCCATCCAGAGTAGTCTGGTGGTCCAGGCTCTGAAAGATTCTTTTCATCCATTGCCATCTGAGTAGTCTGGTGGTCCAGACTCTGTACGATTCTTTTCATCCATTACTTCACTCTTTGACTCATGAACAGCAAAGTCGAGTTAATATTCTTACATTATACATGTTTGACTATATCAAATTTCTTTTCAATTAAAAAGAACCAAATATTACAAGAAAATTAGAGTTCGATATATTTCAGATCATTTTGTTTGATTCTAAATCTTATTGCATACTAAGGAAGCTTCATATGGCTTATAATCAACAATTCTATTCATTTTGAGGCAGTGTCTTCTAAAATCAGTCTCATAACCAAGACTTATGTTTATCTTAAAAAAAAAGATGTTTGCTTGTTTGCATTTTAAGTTTGACGTTTTTCAATTGATATGATACTGTACTAGAGACTGCACTTTCTTCAGTTTAATGGAAACATTTAGATACAGTCATAGCCTCATAGGATGTGGAGTGGCATATTTCCGGCCACACCCAATAATCAGTAATTAATACTGGCTACTGTTATAAGCTAGTGAAATGCTTGCATCTGGTTGGCTCAGAGCAAATTTGTGACACAAATAAAATCACTTAAGATGCTTCATGAAATTCTGCCCATGTAAGTTGTTTCATATCTAACCGAGATAGGTACTTGATGAGCAGATTTAAAATGTTTTGTGGGCGGTCGGCCGTCGCCCCATTCTTTTTTTCTGAGCAGCTGTTTTGTGGATAAAATATGACATAGTCTAAGGATTTGCACATATATAAATGTAGTTCAGATGATGAATTATTGATGGTAGTGGGGGCGGTGCCCCCCACCCCTGCCCTATTTGTGCTTATACTCCTGGTAGGGTTTTATGGGAATGCAAATATAAATGAAAAGAGGTACATGTTGTAGAGCTATAACATTAACTGCCACGCTTTTATGAAGATAGTTAATTTTTATTCTACATCGTAATCTACATCGTAAAATAGGTCTCAACTCCATTAAGATATTCTTTGCATGCAAGCTGGTGGATTTCTGCTCAAATTAATTTCATCCATGATAATGAGAAGAAATATGAAGAATGTTTGGAATTTAAACAATCAGCCAGCGAAGGGATTAGAAAATGTAAAGAAAACAAACAAGTGAAGAGGAAAGAGAGGTAGAGGAAAATTAGGATCGATGAGCGTCAGTCGTCTGCAGGGTGAATGCCTGTGAATCAATGCCAATGATATTAAGCTGGAGAACCATGGGTTACTCAAGTGGCAGTGGTCTTTGAGATGATATCGTCAAGCCATTCGACCATTGAGAACCAGAAGGACATTGACTTGTATTTAAATGATATGAATTTGTGCCCTACTGGCACAGACTAATGAAATTAGGCAGTGTGATGGAATATCTCATGGTCAAAGATCTTCAAAGATTTTCCGAGTCTCGTCTGCCGTTGATTTTGTGAAATGATTAACCGGCATTTACGGTAATTGACCTTGGTTTGGTGTTGGGTGGATCGATTCTAATTCCAGGTCATTTTTTTCTCTCCAAGCATGTAGAATATAATTTCAGAGATTTTGTAGGGATGTTTTGAGAAAATAGTATCTGCAGAAGGGGATCTGTAGGTCAGGGTCAATAGTTTTTTGATGCATGAATATGGATGTCATTATTGTAGCAGTATAATGTGCTTTAAATTTAGGGAAGATAATGACACATGATGTATTGTAAATTTGAGTCTATAGTTCTTTTGGCCCTTGATACATAGGTGTCTTTAGATATGCAGATGATTTAGGAATAGATGAAGAAAAACTGAATTTTAAAGATGAGTGAGATTACACCGGGGAACGTAAGAACCAACCCCTTAAAAAAATCTTAACAGCAGAGAAGGAAAGTTTTAAAGAAATATATATTTACCACGAAGAGGCAAATATTTCATTCCTTACTTACTGAAATCTTTCAACCAAGCTGGTAATAGATAAGCACAATCCACTAATAGCCTTCTTTCAATCTAGATAGACAGAAATCATATTGATAGATCCATGCTTATGGTACCTATCAAAACTCATTGGGGTCATTTAGCTCATTGCAGCCTCTTGCCTGCATTAAAAAAACTATTAATAGCCATCGTCAGAATGATTGGAATTTCGGGCAAGTTTGCGTCTGTCCACGCCACTGACAAGTGCACAGAAGCTGATGCGTCCATCCCAAGTTTATAGCCATGATTTCTCCTGACACCGATCACTTAATACCAAAAAGAGGGGCAGGAATGGACTGATTAACCCTTAACATGCCTGAAAATAGTTTGCCCAAGACCAGTCATTGTCAGACGGAATGAGATAGATACTCAGTCTTCGTTCTGATGTGCTCTCTTCCGGCAGTATATTTAGGTTTGAAGAGCCAGGGTTGTTGCCAAAGGGAGGATTCTTTTGAGTGTAAAGCTCTTGAGTCATCTATGCCAAGTGTTTAATTATTATTTTTTCAGTTGTACGATTATATCATTTTTCTCCTTTAATAGAATTGTTCCTTTCCAATAATTTGGTCATAGGAAATATGTTTTAAATTCATACTTTGCATTTCCACAAGCTATATTATTTTTTTTTTGGATGAGTTAATGACAGAAATTGAAATAAAAGTGAGATAAATTTTGTTTGATAATCAGTTCAAATGACTCCTTGACTAAATGAACAATTAGAGTGAATAAACAATATTTAAAGATTAAATTTTGATTATACAACTAGACATGTACTATGTACAATGATTGAAGATAAGATTAAGTATACCATATTTAAGCATTAGATTGATTAGATGAACAATACAGTGCTTAAATATTCCACTACATATTATAGTATAGACCATGAAATAGAGATGACAAAGAGTCTAATCCTTGGTCCTGGTAAAACAATCACACTTTATTTGACAATATTTTGTTTGCATCATCTGTATGAATGCCAAATGCCTATACCTGTCATATGTAGACCAACTGCCGTTAACCCACAAATCATCAACTCATTTGGGAGAGGTTATACACATGCTCCAATGAGAGATGGATGGAGGGATCCACTGCGCAGCTGTCTCCGCATTGCGATGGTATTACCTTACTTAATTAAGATAACTCTGAACGTGGGAAGAATCATTCGACGGTGTCGTCGCTCAGTTGGATTCCTCGCAAGAAGCATCGCGATCTCCCTTTTCCAACCCCCGCTGGGAGGCAGATTGAGGATCTCGTTTTGAAATGTATGCTAGTAACCTCGGCTTTACAACCCTATCTGCGCTTAAATCCGCACTTTAGGAGTTTGTCTGTGGTTTCTGCAAGTCGGGTTGTATCAGAAGGATCTTTTGATTGCAAGAAATAATTTGTGTTTTTGAGTCATTTGAGTAATCTGTCCTTGAAGATTTCTCAAACTTCCCAGTATATAATCATGGATGTATTATGAAATAATTGAACATGAAGCATGATAACGAACTCATCTTATTGGAAAAATAATTTGATCTTCATTATACATTTGGTTTATCTTCCTCAGAAAAGATTTTCTGAAAATTCTGGAGTGGCCTTGGCTCATTCCTCTGTCCATACTTCTTCTATCTTACTTTGTAGCTTCCAAAGTCACCCAAATTTTATATCCATGGAAATCCTGCCTTAAATCTCATGTAACTGAGATACATGCACTTTCCTCCGAGAGGGAGAATATACAAGAGCAGGGCTCTTCGTGTAGATCAATGTCTTTATTTTCAGAGTTAGGAGATAATATTCAGTGGCAATTGTAATCCAGTAATGAGCGTGATGTACTTGTTGCCATAACAACAGGATGGATATCATTCTGAAAGATGAGGGAAGATGGATAAAAGTTTTTTTTTTTTAGATTCCAACATCAAGGATAATTGAGGCAAAATCTGTGATCAAAATTATTTTGTGATAATTGTGATTTGTATTTTATTGAAGTTAATTTGAATATGTCTTTGAGTTAGGTAATATTGCTACTTCTGCATCTATACTGCTCCTACTGTTATACTACTAAGGCGAAGACAAATACTACTACTACTACTACTACTACTACTACTTGACTACTGCTGTTGCTGCTGCTGCTACTACTGCTGCTGCTGCTGCTGCTGCTGCTGCTGCTACTACTACTAATATTACTACTACTACTACTACTACTACTACTACTACTACTACTACTACTACTACTGCTACTACTACTACTACTACTGCTACTACTACTTAAATTACTTCTTCTACTATTGCTGCTGCCACTACTATACTTTTGTTATGCATTATTCTACTGATTATACATTCAACTGGTGAAATTGCGCTTGTATCAAAATTTGACAAAAATGTCTCACACCATTAGTTCACCCTAAAGTCGGCAAGGTGTCACGTATGATTGTCAGCTACTGTACATTTTCACTAAGGTCACGCAATGGCAATTATGTGTTTACGGAACTTAATTTCTTGCTTGAGGGTAACAACTGCTTATATTTAATCAGCCGCACAGTTACATCCAATGGGACCAATTAGGAGAAAGTAAAGGATTGTATATATACCCAAGACTGTTGTTTTAGGTTGGGCCTCATTTCAAGAGCGTTTTCTCAGCCTTCGTTGACCATGGGGGAGTCGGGTTTCTCTACGCACTTGACACAACTCGCTGGGACTCTCAGCATGCCTAAACTCCTGACAAGTCAGACGTTTTACGGTTAATAAATGTATTGTGAGCATGGAATATTGCATTTCTATTGCTTGTCATGTTATGTTTTGCTTTAAGG
Organism: Lytechinus variegatus; assembly: GCF_018143015.1. Taxonomy (NCBI): domain Eukaryota; kingdom Metazoa; phylum Echinodermata; class Echinoidea; order Temnopleuroida; family Toxopneustidae; genus Lytechinus; species Lytechinus variegatus. Next base: position 3,638,097 of record NC_054750.1, read on the forward strand.
CAGGCAGTCGTCTTTTTCATCTGTTTCTTAATGTATTTTAACTGAATATTACCTAATTTAACTGCAAACATGCCAAAGTATTCCATGAGAAAGTCCATTCATCCTCTATTTTCTTGTTGATGCTTTTTCCATAGTTACCTAATAATGCTGTATTTGAATGCAACCGTGCACATTTGAAAAAAAATGAAAGATATTTTAAATAAGTGGGATGGAAATACAAAATGATAATGATGTTTCTCCCAGAACCCCTAACTTCTCTAGTATGTTGAAAATTAAAGAAATATTTTCTTCTTGAGAAAGAATTTTCCTTTATCCCTACAGGGGGGGTGGCAATTCTACATATTTGTATACATGTGTAGGGCTAATCTTAAGTCTGTCATTGTAATGTCAGTTGACCCATCCAGATGAACTTTTACATCTCAGAAACATTCAACTTCATAAATATCTTCTTATATTTCAAAAAATCTAATCCTCCATGTTCTTAAATAGGCCTACCTACTCTAAGTGGATCCACTTGTCATTTTTTGTCACTTAATTTTGCTCTCTTTGAAGTCTGAAGGGCAGAGATGAGCATAGTTATATTGCATCAATCATGCATGCTTTAAAAACCCAAAATACTAGGCACTTCTAAGGTTGTAGCCCACCTGAATTGAAGTTTGTGTCAAAGAAAGCTATTTTAGTCTAGTCCGTTTCCATCACTATTGACAAATTCTCACCCTTAAACATTACAGCATTCAACTGAAAGTAGGAATGACAACAACAAACCTTTTTGAAGAATTGTCTCTTGTTTTGCTTTATCAGTGCATTCCACTCAGATTTTGATTAAGAACAACACATAATATACCTTTTTGACAATACTAGTGGTGATGTGATCTGCAACTTTTATAAGACTAAACAAATTTGTTTCAGTATGGAAGTAAGTTGGTACGGCTGTAATTTATATGTGTAAAATTAGGGGCAATGGATGAATACTAGTAGAAAGATCATAAAGGAAATCGAACTAAATTCACATTTTTCTACTTTAATATCATATTGATCAAAAGTATATTGACCTTGCACGAGGTTGTTTTACCCAGTGTTGATATATTCCATAAACATCTTGTAGATGGCTTTACAAAAATCCTTTGGTTGTAAGAGCAAATCCTAACATTCCTTTTAAAAGTATTTGCTCATAAATATTTTCATAAGATATTACCTCTACATCCAGCTCAGAAGAAGGAATGGCTAGCATGCATAATTCAAATAGCACCTTGCAGACTTGAGACTTTTCTTTAATTCGCACATCAAAATGAAAATTATGCCATCAATCATAAGAAATCATACCTGTTTTAAAAGCATCTCTAAAAGGGTTCTTTTAGCAGCTCAGTGGAACAAAAGCAAATAAAATGACCAATTTTTCCAAGGAAATATCCATCATTTCTGATGCTAATGGGGTAGTTTTTATCCTTGATTATTTATCATGTGCACCAAATGATTTTTTTAAAAGTATTTCATGAGTGAGGAGTGCATTTACTCTATTCAAAGTGCTATGGCTCAAAAGAAAATGGGAGAAAAAAAATGAAATATTTATCAACAGAATTGTTAAAAGGTAGTAACAGTCAATCACTCATGTTTTCATGCATGGCAGGGAAACAGTTCTTGCAAATTGAAAAACAATTGATCAAAATTGTTTTTTCTTGAAAAAGGAGATATGCACTGCACAAGAGTTACAAACTCAATTGCTAAAGCTAGAGTTACACTGGAACCGAATCAGTTGCGAATTCATCCGAATACACGTATTCGGGTGGTTTTCGGGAGTATTCTGTTCCCCCTCCGCAAATGCAAGAAAATTCAACAAGGATTCGGGAACATTTGAATCCACTGAAAACATCAAAATTAGGCCAAATTCGGCTAGAATCGGTCAAATTTATTTGGGAGAATTTGGCGTTGGTGTAACCTAGCTTTTGACGGATATTGAACCCAGTATTAGTTACTCGGTACTTTTACAATAGTAAATATCTGATGGAGAGGGGGGGGGAGAGGATACCCCAAAGATTTTTGCACTCCTTTCCCCTTCTTAAGAACACCACCCCAGCCCTCCCCACGAACAGTTGTCATGATGACCGTCAACATTTGCTCAGTCCATCCAGAAAGGGAGCCGGCAAACTCTTTGGGCCATCTGGGACTATTCCCCCAGCATGATGGCAGTCAAGACCATTGGTATGGCCGAGGTCACCGTCAACATGACCCCTGCAATTACCAGACTCCAGCCCAATAACTTGATATTGCCTCAAGAGATGAATGAATCATGGCTAAATATGGTCAGTCACAGTGATATCCCTTGCACTTGGACTTCTGGGAGAAGTCAAAATACTATACTTCTCCAGTTCTGTCTTCAGTAGTAGTCTTTAATGCAGACCCATGATGGTGTTTTTGTTGTGTGTAATTGAGTTTTTACAGGCTTGTATCAAACAGGTATGATTATTTAGATATGGGGCCAACATTTAAATCCGGCATCAGAAAGAAGTGACTAGGATTTCAAACTACGAACTGCATTAATCTTTAACTTCCCTATGAAGATTTTCTTGTGCCCCTCAAATTCCTTTGCTACCAATATAGTGTGTGAATTCCCTGTACGCAGGGGTTACAAACAAGCCCAAAACGGATGACTTCAAAGTCAAACTGACCTAAAGTCAAACTGACCTAAAGTTAATCTTGTAGAATATTTTTTTAAAATCTAGTTTTTTGGGGAGCAGTTTCAGTTTGGAAAGATTATCAACCATAATAGTAGTCTGATGGACAAGTGGACTGACTGTACTCACTGTCTTTAGTGTGATGGGGGATGGGTAGTCTGTTGCGCAAACCCTTCACTCGAGTTAAGGGTCTGAATGTGCAGCCTCCCCATGCCTTGTGTACTGAAGGCCCTCTCACAGCAAGTTTTGTGTGCTAGTCTTTGCATGGAGACACACTTGCTGATCAAAGTTTCAATCAGGGTCTGCCTGCAGACTAGGGGATGGGGGGGGCTGCATTCTTATGCAAACAGCCCCCTTGACCATCACCCCCTGTCAACATGAGCCTATTCTGACCAAGATCTTGAGTGTGTTCATGAAAAATGTGAGCACTGAATTAATTCACAGTTTTGATACTATGTCAATGGAATCATCAATGTTGATTGGCTGAATAGCACTGGTCTTCCATCTGTTACTATGGTAACTGTCAGATATTGACAGCTTGTCAGTGTTGACAGGATCCATGACATAGGGCCCAGGCCGTCAAGAGTGTAAATTTGCAACAGGCTTCAACAGGATACCAAGAAGTACATGTCTTGACTCTTCTTGACTTTGGGTAATCTATCTACTTCTCTGTCACCTACATCTGGAATCTATCCGTGGGACTGTAGCTATCCAAGACCAGAGGCTATATATCTTCGCGGAGCAAGAACGCCCTTAGCGAAACATTCTTGCGCACTGAAACGGTGCAGAAATGCTCTTACACAATGCACAATTTGTGCTGCTAAGGGCGTTTCTGCTTACCGATCGTGTGATGCAAAAAGTGAAACCTTGTGCCACAGTAACAATGACAAAAGTGACTCCAGACCGACCAAATTTATAATGTTATTATTAACAATGACAATATCATCGGATGATCTGGATTCAGTGTCATTGCTGTGACTGTATCATAGTAGATACTCTCTTGGTGAAGTGTGACAAATTTTTCACTGTCTTTTACAAAGTTTAACCTGCTGTTCTTTGTCCCCACTTCACAAATACTGACAATTACGGTCAATTTGCGATTGTTTTACTTCTTATGGAAACCTTGATTGTAATTGGCTTCTGAGCGCTGTTGCCGTGGTAGTAAGCCATAATGGCAAAGTTAATGGGCATTCTGCTCTCACCTTTGATGTAATTCATAGGATTCTAGAACTTCAAGACAGAGTCCACGCTAATTTCAAGATGATTTGAATAGATAGAGGTAAATCAGACAAGCATCATCATGAATTTATCACCAAATGTACTTTTTGATTATAAACAATTTTATGTGTAGGGCTATGGCACGTTTTGCTTTTCATTTTTTTATCATGAAATGTCTGAATAATTTGGTTTATTTGCAGATGAGTTGAACAAGACAATTGAGTGTACTCATGTGCAAGATATGTCACATGACCTCCACTGCGGATAACCCATATCTTCATTCAGTTAGGCCTTTTGCATCGAGGGCAAAATGAGAAGACTCGCTTTGTAACCAATATTAGGTTTTTGATCCTCTGGGGCGAAAAGACATGAAAATGAGGGATAAGGAGTATAGATCAAAACAGCAAGATTGCAACACCGATTTCACCCGCGAGCATTCTCAAAGCCTGACAGAAGTCTGGGAAATCTTATTCTCGAATTATCTGCCTGATTTAACGCAATATGCCCACAATTTTCAAAGAATCATTGTTCACGGGAGGAGAGGGGAGGCAGGCAGGCAGGCAGAGTTGTTCATTTAACCTTTGTCAGCTAAATTGTCTGGCATGTGACAATGTGTGCATGATAATGTACCGGGAATACGGATGACTCCTGTTTTGCATTACTTATATTCATTTAAATTCAGTAGGGATTTTTCTTCAGACAGCATTTTATTCATTATGCAGATTTTGCTCACTCTTGATGAGCATGTGATATGTTTTTGAAGAATTAATTTCTTCAAGATTTTAATATTTACATTCGGCAAGATAGCCTGCAAATTTCAAACAAAATGGTAAAAAAGTGATTAACACTCCTCAAAATAGAGTAATGCATACACCCGGTCATGCACAGATATTTTATTGGGAATAAGCTCCAAAAACAATTGTTTTCACATTTTGAATAAAACAGTATTGTTATGAAATGATTTATAAAGTCAAACAGGATGACCATGACTATTCTTCTTTGGGTAGTAGTACAGCCACTCTAGTGTATCAATTTTCATGCCTTATCGCTTTTTTTCTTACTATTTTTATATTTTGTGGAAACCTGTTGGTCTTTGAACATTAATCATTACATTAAATTGTCAAGTATTGGTTTATAAACTTATCAAATCAAATCTATAATCACAGGAAGGCTAAAGATTGGTTCACTTTATACACAATTGAAGCACTGATTTAAAATTTGTAAATTTTGCTGCTTACTATTAACCCTTTCAGTTGGTTAAGCAGTTTAAACAAGTGTTTAAATCTCAAATAACTAGTTTGATTTCTGATGTTTAATTGTATTAATAAATTAGCATGGTTTTTTAAACTTGAAAAAAAAACACTGTACGGTGTGTTGTATAAAATTTTAAACACCCTTTTACTGTGTACATTTGTTTAATGATTGACATTTAACCTTTGACCTTTCCTCTATCAGCTGCAGGTGGAGACGGCGAGACGATGGAGAAAGTCGAGGCTCGGGAGACCAAAGATGGAGGCAGAGATATCTTAGATACGATACCTCAAGAACTCGACATTGAAGTCCTATCCAGTGGAAACAAGGTTGCCGTATCAGTGGGAGGAACACCAGTAAGTTAATTTTCATTGTACTTTAAAAGGGAATTTCATCCTGATAAAACATTGATTATGAAAATAGAAAAATAATCCATCAAAGATTTGAATAAAAAAGTTTTATAATTTGTGACGTCCTATGCAAGCAGCTTCCCCATATATCATGTGGTAAAAAAATCAATAAAATGTCATTTTCTCAAAAATTTGAAAATGGTTTTTATTTTACGGTACCTTCATTATGGCAACAGACAAATCATCACAACCAATTCGGAACGAAAAAAGTTCATCATGTTCTCTGATATGTAATAAGACAGCCCATTACATGGAAGATGGGATTGCGTCGTAGTATACATATTGGCTTCACCTCAGCTGCACTTTTTTACCATGGTGCTTTGTTTTTTCCTGCATGGCAAACATTGCAGACAATCATGCCTTTCCAAACACTCTAACCATAACTTGAAACACGAGGAGATCCAGAGATCATTACGACGGACATGCCAAAACTCTCTTTATCCCATCCGTTGAGTTGCAAGCACGCATCATGGCGGGAAGGATATGGGAAATTATGAGATGTTTTTTAACTGTGCAGAAAAATTATAAAAGAGAAAGAAAGGACTTTTTCCAAAATGTAACTTGATTTTGTTTTGACTGATGAAATACCTTCAACTTTGACCAAATTTGACTTACACTCAGGACAAAAAAAAATGATAATTTAAGAGATGGGAGTTTGAATATGATATAGAGTCTGGCAAAGCTCAACTGAACGTAAGGTAAAGAACCAGGGGAGAAAAATCTGAGGGGGCCCAGGTGATTTTTGCCCCTGAAATGCTTCAAAGAGTCCTGGAAAAAAATGAAAGAGCCCGAAATATCCCCATTCACTGCAATTATAAAGCTTGTCAAACATTGCAGATTTAGAAAGTAGGTTTGTGACAATTAGCCCCTGGTAATAAAAAAATTAAGGTTTTGACTGTAAAGAAGGCCTACATAGTGTTTTATAACTCAAGTAGATCTGTTAGTATCATTTTAACGGTAAGAAAATTCCAAAGAATAAACCTACAAATCAATCCCCAACTCAGTAACAATTCATTTTATTGGGTTCGAGCTGGTTTTCATTTATCTTTTTACTTAGTTACTGACTAGTAAAATAAGAGTATATAAAAACACACTCTGCGTTTATAAATGAAATCACTTTTACTGCCATCCATCTTTTCTCGAAAAACCTTGTGCTGTATCTAGAGCTCAATATTGGGTTAAAATCCTCCAATCTTATTTAAACCCACCGCACCGTTCTCCTTACGAGGGCGAGGAGGAAAGCCGGATACTTCCCCTCGCGTCATAAATGAGAATCCAATCACACTGAATAGGGAGATAAACAACATGCACGCTCCCTCAGATATCACCTTTTCCTTTGTACCTTGCCGCTCCTGCTCCTCTCCAGGCCATTTGCTGAGGGTTAGGGGCTTGGTGGAGGACGGAACGCGAGGAAGGGGAAATGTATTTATTATCGCACTCTTCACACTTTCTCAAAAGGCCAGCTAAATGAATATTGTTTAGGATGGGAGTTGGGGTTACAAGGAGATTCAAATTTTTGGTAACGGGGATATTGAGATCTGTATGGGGGAGGGGGGGGGGGGGGGCTGTGAATGTAATTGGACAGGCTTCTAGCCTTGGCATGGAGATTCTATCAGAACATAGGGCTGCATGTTATGAATTAAGAGTTGATTTATCTCGACTAGTATGTAGAAATATGCGTCCAACTCCCTTTTTAATATAATTATGCGGTAAATAGCCATACCAAATAGATGTCTATTAATGTATTTTTTAATATGGGATTGGAATTATTGAAGAAAGATAATTATATTCCTTTGTCATATCCAAACTTGCTCAAGCTATCCTGTCTTGCTTTTTCTTCAATAAGAATTGTAATCATTGTTGCCCCCCCCCTCGAATGTTAGGAGATTTTTCATTGACAACTGTTGAAAGGTACTCAGATATGGGAATCTGATTGGCTACAAACTAATATACAAGTAAATATCGCTACAGTAACAAGGTTCTCTGTGGACAGCCTTTTTGAACATGGTTTACTAGCATGACAGTTCTTAATATTTGATTAATTCATGACCTATGTAGAATAAATACTTATGCGTGATTAGTCAGCATGCCGTCACATGACCATCGTAACAATGATGCTTATTATTATGTGTACCCCACTATGCTCTTTATAGGAATTATATAATATCCCTTTACTGAAATATAACAGCCCACGAGGAACTAAAATGTTCTATTTCCCCTCTAGACAGTCAATATCCTTTGTAATATTTTATGAATGTGTGAAAATATGTTTTTTTTTATTAACATATTTCACATATCACAAACTGGGAACAAACATTGTGGTGTACCAATGCTCACACACTTTCTAATATAGATTCTGCCTTACATTATAGAGGAGAAGATCTGTTGTTTTATTTTGCATGTGAGTGTTCAATCGATAGTCAATATTGTATAATGGCGCAAGAAAAATACAAATAATCATTATAGCAAGGGATACCCCCTAGATGCTGCCCTATATATGAGGCAAGATACAGTTGTTTTGTTTTGATTATGAGTGTTAAATCAATATCGTGTGGTGAGCTCTCATTAAATGAAAACCGACAGAGAACCAGGCTGGAGGGGCACGTTGGAGTGCGGTTGGTACGTGTTTGTGTTTGGTTTGATGACGTCAAGATATAAAAAGTTTCTTCCCAAACTAGTTTCAAGTGGATATTGAAATTAAAGAGATGCCATGGATATGATGTAGGCCTATGTGCTTTCGGAATATGCTTGGATGAATCGAAAAGAAAAGAAATTGTCTGAAAAATTGTATGAAAACAGTGAAAATGTATTTGAAGCATTATCATTCTACATCATTTTACTATAAAGATGCAAAAGTTTGTGTACAGAACAACAATGAGGATTGCAGACTAGAGATTATATAAATATAAGATAATTTCTTTTTGCTTTGATATGGATCTCATAAAAAGCATTATATAAGATTTTTTATATCGTTATCATAAATAATTGAAAAGAAAATTATGAATTATGAAAAAAATATGTTTAAAAAGTAGATTTTTTTGTTTTAGCTTTCAATTTGTTAATGTAAAATGATTTTGGATTCAACCTTAAGTTCAACCAAAGAATCATTGGTTTGACAATTTTAAAAATGAATGACAAAATAATTTCTGCTTGTCTGGATGCAGTGCCAGGCCAGCCACTCTCCCTCCCATAATTTAGTATTACACGATATAGATGTTAATTCAGGGATTTAGAGTGCTGAATTGTCTCTTATCTTGTAAACATATTTTGCAGTTACACCAACAAAAACCACTTCAGTCCAGTCAAAACTATTTCATGAATTCCATTGACTTACCATTAGTCAGTGGGGGGGGGGGTGGGGGGTGGGGGTGGGAGGGGGGGGGTAGTCTGCAGGCACAGACCCTGATTGAAACTTTGATCAACAAGTGTGTCTCCATGCAAAGACTAGCACATACGAAACTTGCTGTTGGGGCCTTCAGTACACAAGGCATCAGTAGGCTGCAAATTAGACCCTTAAATCGAGTGAAGGGTTTGCACAGCATACGGGGGGGGGGGGGGGGGGGGGTGGAGTGACTGAGATTTTACTTAGTGCATGTTCCCTAGCTAGAATGTACCATAGTAGGAACATAATAGAGGAAGCACATGCCCCCTCACAATCACCGCTCTGTGCTCATGACCGTCCTTACATTCGATGCTTTCAGACCGTCTTAAAAACTGAGAATACCACGTACACAAGATTATTAGTACTAAACGTAGTAATCTTATTAGTGTATTCTCCGATTAGGAAATTCACCCTGACCACAAATACACAGTATGAAAAATATGCAGTGTGAAAGAAAATCACTTATTCTTGAAATACCTGCTAAAGAGTGGGTACTTGTCGAAGTTACAAGAGCTTTCGTAATTCCTGAATACACTTGCTAAATAATAGGTACTTGTCAAAATAATAAGAACTGTTGCAGGGATGTTACAAGAATTTCACAGGGATTTCCTCTCAAAGGTTGTGGATATTCTTACAGTGCGAAAGCAGATTATATCATGAACTTTTCCATCTCATGGCAATGATGGATGCGGGCGGGCACTTGGCTTGTTTCGCTGAGTTTATAGCGAGTTCGGATCGCACCCCTCGACTGCTACTCAGAACATATTCGGCATTCTCGTAAGTCACTTCAAGAACTCACTCTGAAGTAATTTTGGTGCATATGAATACTGAAAAATTTGTTGGTCTTGGTCTTATGGTTTTGACTCTCATCTTTTAAGCAGAGGGTCGTGGGTTCGAATCCTAACCATTGCTTGTTTTCTTTCAGCAAGAAATTTATCCACACTGTGCTGCACTCGACCCAGGTGAGGTGAATGGATACCCGGCAGGATTAATTCCTTGCATGCACTGAGCACCAGTGATGGTAGCTCGAGCTAAAGCCGGGGTAATAATAGCAAGCGCTTTGTATCCTCAAGGCAAAAAGCGCTATATAAATCCAGCTATCATTATTATTAAAATAATTATTGGATATTTTGAGGTCTGAAACAAGTTCTTGTAAATTCCAAGGTATTTTGATGATTGAGTCGGTTTGAAAGCACCTAGTGATAGAGTCCTCCTTCTTGACTACATTTATAACATTAAGTGATGCGTGGCATATGGCAGGGTACTCCTCTCTGCTTCATTCATCTTTATCTTTGAATATCACTGAAATCTTTCCATGTAGGGCCTACTTAGGAGACTGTTCAGCATCTTTTAAGAGAAAGTCAAGGGAGAGTAAAATTGTAAGAAATTAGATTGTAAACATGTTATTAGGAAGAAGATTATTACTTCAGCTGAAATGTGGCTTTTCAGCTGACCGTACCATCAATTTCAACTGCACTCTTAATTCCAGGGGTTTAAAATAAAAGCAGATCGACTATGAATAGTGTCCAGCCGAATATTTGATTTATTTTCAATTTTAACCTCGGATCAAATCATATAGCTTTATATTTAAATTGACAATGTTGACGTCTAAATCTAATATACACATCCGATCTGGATTTATTTTTAAATCCTTTTGAATTTATAGTGTATATGATTATAGGCATTATATTGCTTAGTCTGTAGAAATATTGCATTTTGTAGGAGACAAGAAGACAAAAAGATTGTAAAAACTGAACTAGAAACTGATAATTTCAAAAGTTGTATAAAAGGAAGGAAAGAGGCAGAGAGAGATGGAGAGAAAGAGAGGGGGAAGGAGGAATGGAATGGGGGGGGGGGGTATTGTGGAGCATTTATTGAAGGGGTTTAAATCGGGGGGGGGGGACAGAGGGAGGTGGGATGGAATGGGGGTAGGCCCAGGCAGGGCTATAACGAAAGAGAGGGGCATAGTGAGTATGGTAGGAGAAAGTGATAATTTGATTTTATAAAAATGTCTTTTTAAAGAGATCATGTAAATAAAAATGAAGTAAATGACATGAATTTGAGGACCACAATAAAAAAAAAAAGAGATAAATAAAATGACAAACACCACCAGCTTATAGCCGGAAATGAAGGAAAAGTAGCAAAAGCGATGGTTTGATTGATCAAGGAATGCAAATTCAAAGAGAAGCGGAATAGTGAAGAAAACATAAAAGAAACCTGATCGATGATGCTGATCACCTTCAGAACTCCTGTACATGAATTCATGCGGTTTCCATGGTAACACTGTATTCTCTAGTCTACCAGGAAGGATGCCAGCCCAACAGGCTGGTGGCATTTCTCTTTTAGCTCTCTTCCTCCTCCAAACATCAAGTGCATTATCAGAAATTTGTTCTAAATATCAGTTGGTGAGGAATATTGTTCCATATAAAAAAGAATTCATTTATTGAATCATTTTACTCAAACTGATGATAATAACGATTGGATTTGTTTGGCGCTTTTTTCAGAGGATACAAAAACACTGTTAATAGCATAAGACAAGTTAAGGTTTGTACTTTGTAGTTATCTAGGTGTGTGTTAAGATGCTTTTTGAAGAGGTCAAGAGAAATGTTTCAGAGACTTGGATATCTTGATATATCTATTGGGTGTTCTATATATTGAATTTACATGATGATCTACGATTAATTTCAATTTTAGATCAGATGGATGACCGAACTGTTGATAAATGATTGCATCCTTCAATATATCTAAGAGGAACTGCCCTCTCCCTTTCTTGATTTTAGTGAATGTATTATACATGAATAGCTAATGTGTCACAATTTTGTGAGCATACTTCAGTTCTACTTCTTGAGAATAAAGACTTAACTTCTGTTTAAGAACGAGAGTTTTACTTCTTTTTTTGGCAAATGTGCCATCAGCGTAATCAAGCTTAAGTAATTTATTTTCAATGAAAGTTGGATACACATCCCGTTCCTTCTTGATTAGTTTTACAATTGCTCAACATGATGGAATCTGGGCTGGGGGATTTTATTTATGCATTTTCATCTTCAAACCATGGAGATAACTTCTATCTCCAGTAGTCCATGACAACTGCTCCATGGTAACTTCTGTAGATCTCCATGTTCAAACTATATGGCCAGTATTCTCAAAAGAGGTTTCAATTGTACCATGGTACAAAATCATGGACTTTGCAGATTTATTTCATTAACGCGCTTCATTTTAAGCGCACTTTTCAGAAAACGTGCATTTAATTTGATTTAAATTTGTGTACGCGATGAAATAAGTTAGCGTAATTATGTTTAAAAGTCTGCATAGTCCATTGTTTTGTACAATGGTACAATTGAAACCTCTTTTGAGGATACGGACCTATGGGTCTTGGCATTGAGATAATATCTCCGCAGTGCTGACACCGAAAATTCATTTATCAACACACGAATATGTCTGCCCTGTGCTGGAATACCTATAGTCGATGCCAATGAATGAGCTGTAGCAACACTGATTTCTTGCGACGTGATTAATCTTCTTGTAAAATTTAGGCAATGGTGTCGCTGGTTTTGACGGCCCTCCATGGAATATGACGGCGATTGCTTTGACTTTCACCACGACCTTGATGGATTTTGCATCTGGGAATGCCATCGAAGTCGGTCGGCCCAGCTCGGCTCTAGTCTGATCTTGAAGCTTATGCAGTATTAACAACCTCATATAGGCTTTGACCCTCTTCTGGCTAATGATCAAGATGATGTATGGAACGCTTTGTAAGGATTTTTCTCCTTTAAACTTGTGCTGGCCCAGCCCAGATTTGGTTGAGGTTGGTTTGGATGTTATCATGCTAATGCAGTATTAACAACCTCACTTATACTGTAGGCTTTGATACTTTCTAGTTTAGTGATTGAGATGATGTATGGAATGCTTTTAAGGATTATTTTCCTTTAATTTTTGTGCCAGCCTCTCCCAGCTTTGGTTCAATTTGATTTGAAGGCTATAGGCTTTGATTCTCTTCTGGTAAATGATTGAGATGCTATTTCAGGATTTTTTTCAGCTTTGGTTTGATCTGGAAGCTAATACAGCATTAACACTGCCCTTATCCTCTTCAGGTAAATGAGCTTGATGATGTATGGAATGCTCTTTCAGGGATATTTTTCATCAGCTCGTCATTAGTTTGGATATGATGCTATAATGCAGTATAAATACTCTAATATCGGCTTTGATCCACTTCTGAAGTAATGATTGAGATGATGTATGGAATGCCCTTTCAGGAGTTTTTTAAAATAATTTTGTTGAAGTTGTTATTGGTCAAATAAAAACACAAGTTTAGATGTACTAATATAATGTTAGCACTATACCAGTACACTTTTAAAGAAACAATCTAAATTCAGATTAAACCATTGAGATGTTTTTAATATTTGGAATGTACATGTATGTGCACAACTACAAAAAAAAGATAAAGCAAGTTGTGAAATCATATTATCAATCAAGCAATTACTACACCAGATTTCTTGTATTTCATATCAGAGTTGTAAGTATTGGTATTACAATATTTCCAGGAGTTTGTTTATATCTTTTGATTGAATTATGGATGGGGTTACAATTATTGGATAGTAGACAAAAATTCCAATTGGACATTTTATGATAAGAACCACACCTGGCATTTGCTTTATTAGAACCCCCAGTGCTCGCCAATGATGCAGCATAATTACCCTGAATTAATTAGCAAGCGAAGTTCCAATAAATTTCAAAGACAAATAAGGGGAAAGGGATTTTCATTTTACAGCTAAGTAAAAAATTGTTGTTTCATGTGCAAAATTCATTGAATTTACCTTTGCAAGACAGAATTCATGTTTTGGCTGTGTGTAAATTTGTGACAACAAAGGGAGTGTTCCATTTAAGATCAAGTTTTATGTTGGTCATATTAGCTGAAATTGATTATAAATACAAAGGAAAAGTAGAACAGGCAGATGGATTGGCCTGAAATGAGATTAGGGCAAATCCGTAATCGACAAAATGACTCTACATGCTCCTTTTACAGCAGTACAGCAATACATGTAAACATGCCCACCTATACTAACTGTAGGCAGTAGCGCCTGACTACACCGAGCCACTGGAACTAGTATTAAAGGCCCCCTGCCCTACTGATCAATAAATTAAGAACATGGCTCCAATATTCATGACGAACATGCTGCCTGCCCGCCCGCCCTCCCCGCAGACCCTAATCCATTGATACTCACACCCATGCCTCTTCATGCTCGCTACCGTCCTGCAGATGTTCTCGAAACTTGAGCCCCTCGTCCGGATCAATGGGTATTAAATCAGGGAAACGGTTGAAACTTGAGCGAATCATCGCAGACGAGCATTCCCTCGCTCAACCGTTTTTCACTGCATTCTGCAATGGTTGCTCCAACCTCTATAAATGTGTCTAATGATGTTCGTTATGTTACCCCAAAAGGGATTTAGACAATGAATGCTGTTTTTTTTCAAAAAAATCTGAAGTCTCTTTGCTTTTCGGGGGTTGTTTATTGTATAAAATTAATAGGCCTGTATTCCGAGATCAGGTTTAACTTTAAAAATGGTCTAACTCTGCTACAAGTATGGGAAGCCAAAAATGTCAACATTTTGTTGTCTCACCTGCGAAGCAAAGTGAGACTATAGGCGCCGCTTTTCCGACGGCGGCGGCGGCGTCAACATCAAATCTTAACCTGAGGTTAAGTTTTTGAAATGACGTCATAACTTAGAAAGTATATGGACCTAGTTAATAAAACTTGGCCATAAGGTTAATCAAGTATTACTGAACATCCTATTAGAATTTCATGTCACATGACCAAGGTCAAAGGTCATTTAGGGTCAATGAACTTAGACCATGTTGGAGGAATCAACATCGAAATCTTAACCTGAGGTTAAGTTTTTGAAATGTCATCATAACTTAGAAAATATATGGACCTAGTTCATGAAACTTGGACATAAGGTTAATCAAGTATCACTGAACATCCTGCATGAGTTTCACGTCACATGACCAAGGTCAAAGGTCATTTAGGGTCAATGAACTTTGGCCGAATTGGGGATATCTGTTGAATTCCCATCATAACTTTAAAAGTTTATGGATCTGATTCATGAAACTTGGACATAATAGTAATCAAGCATCACTGAAAATTTTGTGCAAGTTTCAGGTCTCATGATTAAGGTCAAAGGTCATTTAGGGTCAATGAACTTTGGCCGAATCGGGGTATCTGTTGAATTACCATCATAACTTTGAAAGTTTATTGGTCTAGTTCATTAAACTTGGACATTAGAGTAATCAAGTATCACTGAACATCCTGTGCGCGTTTCAGGTCACATGACCAAGGTCAAAGGTCAATGAACTTTGGCCGAATTGGGTGTATCTGTTGAATTACCATCATAACTTTGAAAGTTTATGGATCTGATTCATGAAACTTGTACATAAGAGTAATCAAGTATCACTGAACATCCTGTTCGAGTTTCAGGTCACATGATCAAGGTCAAAGGTCATGTAAGGTCAATGAACTTTGGCCATGTTGGGGTTTTTTGTTGAATAACCATCATATCTCTGTAAGTTTATTGGTCTAGTTCATAAAAAAGGGAAATAAGAGTAACCATGTATCACTGAACATCTTGTGCGAGTTAGAGTAGTATTCAAAGTGAGCACTGCTGCTATATTGAATCGCGTGATGCAGGTGAGACGGCCAGAGGCATTCCACTTGTTTACATTGTGTATATCTTCTGTTTACAATGCTAATTCATTATGCTATAATGGTGAAGAAAACCAAGTCAGTTATTATTCCCAGAGAGTTGTGAATGATCTGAGCAAAAGATGAGCTGATTAAATGACCATGTACTGTTAGGGATTAGTTTCACAATTGGCTATCCATAGTTAAACAACAACTTTAAACTAGACTTTAAATTGAACTTGAGTTCAGAATACTAGCCATAGACTTTTTTTTTGTATTTTGATTTTTTTTGTCCCATTACAAATTCCAACAATACATTTTCAATTGACTCTAATAGTCTTTTGTAGAAATTTTGAATTTGTACTATTGGAAGCAGCAAGTGGAGGATCAATGGAGGAGGATTAGGCTGGATGCACCGAATCATGCAAAGTGGATGTAGGGGGTAGGGGCAATTATCACCAGTATGATATGGCTGCTGGCGAAAGGGAATCCACCTTGCTCAGATTTATTAGGGGGGGGGGATTGATTTAAAACTTTGGAGTACTAACCGGCTAAATTGAGTGAAAATGATAATGTTAACATCAAATTCAAATGAAATTAACCAAATTTATAACTTTGATCCCTTAACTGGCTAAATTTTGTGAAGACGACAACCCATACGATAAATGTTGCCTGGCCAGGATACTCCCCAGGGAGTGGAGATGAGGCACTTTATATGTGTGGAACAGTGATGGATCCTGTGACCGGGGATAACAATCATTACAATGTAAAGCGCTCAGAAACCGACGTATGAAGCGCTGTATTTAATGTAACTATTGTTATTATCATGAATGTCACATCAAATTCAAATCCATAATTTTGTTGATGAATGAAATTAACAATTTTATGTCTTCATTTTTGTTTTCTGTTGTAGATTTTAGAAGACGATGAGAAGGATAAAGGGCGAGGTATTCACTGCATTGTATTAAACCAGGCCACTGGCAGCATCATGGCGAAGAAAGTCTTTGATACCTACATAGGACATGAGGATGAGGCCATGGTGTTATTCCTCAATATGGTTTCAGATGGGCGCATCATTATCCTAGCAATTAAGGTATGGAATCTTAGCACATTTTTGAAGGTAGAAGAATTGGGAGGAAGAGATATTAACATAAACCCATAATTCATGTTCGATATTGCCTCCTTTGCCACCCCCCCATCTCCCTGGGAATGAACCCTTAGCTTATTTTCAAGGAAGGAGAATTATTTGGAGGAAGATAATTATCATAAACCCATTTTGCCACTTCCAGGGGTGGGGGCTAAAGTCTAAAGGGATGGGGTTGGAGTGTCTTGGCTCTGAAAGAAATATTAATGAAATGGTTACATGGCACGGGGGGGGGGGGGTTATGATAATAACAGTGAAAACTAGTTACAAGAAATCAATAACAATAGCCAGCTTTGGATAAAATCTAAGAGTTTCTACATATAGAGCACCTCTTTTGGGTAGAGAATGAGGGCTCCTGTTTTTGTCTCGCCTGCGTAGCGGAGCGAGACATAGGTATCACTATTTCCGGTGTCGGCTGCGTCGGCATCGTCAACAATTGTGTTGTACACCCAATAACTTTCTACAGCTTCGAGGTGGGATCACCAAATTCATACCAGAGGGCCATCTCGTGAAAGCACAGGTCAAGTTCGAATATGAGTTGAATTTGAATAAGGTCAAAGGTCAATGAACTTTCCATGACTGGCACTGTGCTATGCTGTACATCCAATAACTTTCTACAGCTTCGAGGTGGATCACCAAATTCATTCAGAGGTCCATCTCCTGAAGGCACAGGTCAGGTTCGAATATGAGTCGAATTTGAATAAGGTCAAAGGTCAATGAACTTTCCATGACTGGCACTGTGCTGTGCTGTACATCCAATAACTTTCTACAGCTTCGAGGTGGGATCACCAAATTCATACCAGAGGTCCATCTCCTGAAGGCACTGGTCAAGTTTGAATATGAGTCGAATTTAAATAAGGTCAAAGGTCAATGAACTTTCCATGACTGGCACTGTGCTGTGTTGTACACCCAATAACTTTCTATAGCTTCGAGATGGGATCGCCAAATTCATACCAGAGGTCCATCTCCTGAAGGCACAGGTCAAGTTCGAATATGAGTCGAATTTGAATAAGGTTAAAGGTCAATGAACTTTCCATGACTGGCACTGTGCTGTGTTGTACACCCAATAACTTTCTACAGCTTCGAGGTGGGATCACCAAATTCATACCAGAGGTCCATCTCCTGAAGGCACAGGTCAAGTTCGAATATGAGTCGAATTTGAATAAGGTTAAAGGTCAAAGGTCAATGAACTTTCCATGACTGGCACTGTGCTGTGTTGTACACCCAATAACTTTCTACAGCTTCGAGGTAGGATTGCCAAATTCATACAAGAGGTCCATCTTTGAAGGTGCAGGTCAAGTTCGATTGTGAGTTGAATTTGATTAAGGTCAAAGGTCAATGAACATTTTACTTCAGAACTCAGTACTCTCTATACTTGAACCAGATTTTGTATTTTACTTGTTTATTCTTTAAAAGCTGTTGTTGTTATTTATTTAATGAGCTATAGTTCTTGGCACCATTTATAATATTCACACAAATTTGCCAAAGGTACAATAGAAAAGCTGTCAAAGTTTTCACTCACATTATTATGAATTACATTCTTTTTCACTAACATTCATTTCCTTACTTCCATGGAAATCATTATAGCTTCATAGTATTAACAGCATTCTTAGTGTTATCTCATTTCCTAGGGATAAAGTAGGCCTATAGCATTATTGCATATGTAAACTGTCAGAACCACAATTCACCCCCTAAACTGCTGACAGCCTCGGAAGTCATATAGCATAGTTTTGACATACATTCTCTTCATGACTGCAATATGCAGGTGAGACAACGCTTGGCGTTTGCCTTGTTAAAACATGTATTCCTTGGCCGTCCATCATTAGCTTTGACTATTAAACATCCTTAGAATGATTCCTGGGGTCCTTGTCTTTGGATGAGTGACCTTCACAGAAGGTGAAAATCGTGTCCTACTCTCGTCTTTTAAGTGCAGTTGACCTTTCAGAAATGAAAAGCTCACCTAATCATGTTTGTTTCTATGTTGATGGGAAATAAGGGGATGGGTGTGGGGTTGTGGGGAAATGGTGTGGGGGGGGGGGTCAGAGGGGTGCATGTAGAGAAAGCCAAGTGGTCATGTGTTCGCATGAGGGGACCATATGAAAAGTTTAATAGTCACTGAGTTCTCTGTGCTCTCAGACAATCGGAAT
Organism: Lytechinus variegatus; assembly: GCF_018143015.1. Classification (NCBI taxonomy): domain Eukaryota; kingdom Metazoa; phylum Echinodermata; class Echinoidea; order Temnopleuroida; family Toxopneustidae; genus Lytechinus; species Lytechinus variegatus. The sequence goes on from NC_054750.1 coordinate 3,656,998, forward strand.
ATCGGATGCAAGGATTTGCAGTAGCTTATATAACAGTTTGCAGTGAATCGTTTCATGACCCCCCCCCAAGATTCATCGGATTCTTTAAGAATGTTGTATAAAGGAACATCATAACAAAGTATGAAGCAAGGTGTAATTAAATCCATGATTGCATCAGTTTTGGTTTTAAATGTTACCTTGTTGGTGTCCTGCTAAAGGCCAGATATTAAATATGAAGGATGTATTGATGCAATGATATGGGTTCATCCATTTTGGACTTTCTCATTTGGACAAATTTATTCAGGAGTGCTCTTTTTGGCTTGATCATTTGGTCGAGTCAGCTGTCTCCAGTTCTTCATATTTATTCAAAATAGGAAATCTGTTTTAATCTGTTTAATTATGAAAACTAAAAACAAGATGACAATAACCAATATAGTGAAAAATTCTATGAAATTCTATTTATAAAAACCAGACATCAATTCTTGATGTTTCATACATACATGTATTTCCATTAGTCTAAACAGCGCATGAGAGCTGAGAGCAGGTCTTTAGCTTATGCAGAGGAATAGATATTAGATTAAGTGACATTTGTCCGCTGAGAGAATAGGTTAAAAAGACGGTGTGTTTGAATGGATTAGCTTCTTATCTGGGAAGAGTGCCGACATCAAGGACTATTTTTCTGTGCTACTCATAGATTTTTAGACATAAAATGTATTTTCTGCTTGTTGAAATCAATCTAAAAATTAAACTTTTCTTTGTCTTTTCCTTGTTTCATTACTTCATTTTAATGACCTTTGTTGTTTAAAACACTTAATCAACATAAAATGGTGCTGAAAAGTTAGTGAACCCCACCAGAAAATGAACATTTAAAAGTGATCAAATTCTGCTGTGTTTTAGATGTTGAATTGTGAAGTCAGGTGATAAAGTATTACATTCAATACAGTTTTGTTTCTCTGGGCTCACCAAACATTGTAATGTTTTCTACATTTAACACCAGGAAGGAGTGCATTTTGTTGCAGGGTTCACTAACTTTTGAGCACTTATTTTTTTATATAGAAATTGGCACTTCGTGGTCACTTCATTCTTTTCACTGACAAAAACTGGTGTGTGTGAAGTCAAGTCAAATGATTTCAATGTCTCTAAGATTGCTTCACATCATTTTTTGGTAATTTATTTAAACCACATTGTTCTGCACTCAACCCAGGTAAAGCGACTGGGTAGCTGGCAGGATTAACTCCTTCTTTGCACCGAGTGCTTGAATCGGTAGCCCAAGCTAAATCAAGGGTAATGATACTTGCACTTTGCATCCCATTAGAAAGCATATATCTAGCAATTGTTATCATATTTCAGCTATTTATATACATTTTTCATTATTTGCTTTATTTTTTTAATAGGATGAAGGAACCTTTCAGATGAAGGAGCAGACGAAGCAGATGCTTAAGAACCTAGGGAGTGTGAAATCTTTTGATCTAGGGTGGAGAGATACATGGGCCTTTATCACACAGAAGAAAAATAGACATGGTAAGATATACCAACAGTTGTTTTAATAATTGATAATGATGATGATGATGGTGGTGGTGGTGATGATGATGGTGGTGGTGGTGGTGATGATGGTGGTGGTGGTGGTGGTGGTGATGATGATGATGATGATGGTGGTGGTGGTGATGATGATGGTGGTGGTGGTGATGATGATGATGATGGTGGTAGTGGTGGTGATGATGATGATGATGGTGGTGGTGGTGGTGGTGGTGATGATGATGATGATGATGATGATGATGATGGTGGTGGTGATGATGGTGGTGATGATGATGGTGGTGGTGGTGATGATGATGATGATGGTGGTGGTGGTGGTGGTGATGATGATGGTGGTGGTGGTGGTGGTGGTTATGGTGATGATGATGATGATGATATGATGATGATGGTGGTGGTGGTGGTGGTGGTGGTGGTGGTGATGATGATGATGATAACGATGATGATGATGGTCATGATCATAATAATGATAATGATAATGGTTATGATAATGACAATCATAATGATAGTGATAATAATAATAATGATGATAATAATAATATGCAACATTTCTATAGCATTGAATACAGTGTTTAGAACTATTGAAGCGCTGCATACTTATTATGCCGGCTTTAGCACAGCTACCCTGATTAGGTGCTCGATCATTCAAGGAATTCCTTTCTACCGGGTACCCATTTACCACATCTGGATGGAGAGTGGCAAATGTAGATTAATGCCTTGCCAAAGGTCCTAAGTGCTGTGGAGGGATTTGAACCATGGACTCTCTGGTTCAAAGTCTGAAGACAACACCTCTTCATATAGGCCTAGTTTGAGAAGTATTTGTTTGAATGCAAATAAAAAAATAATTAATCATATCAAAGCATGGTCCAAATGTGTTTATCTGAAAAGTTGTGTTGGATTGCAAATCTTTTTGTAGCCCGGAAGAAAAGTTGACATACATGGTAAGACATTGCTACAGTTACATGTTCTTGGTCATATGCTGAAATATTTCTAAATGCAATGTGAAAAAAAATAATTCTTGACTTAAATACACCCATCTGATCACGTTGAATTTGTTCCAAATCTTTCTCTAACACAGATGTGGTGATATATTTTGACAGTTTTAAGTTTGAATGCCTGTTGCAGGAAGCATTATGTTTGAATCCAACTAAAAGAAGTCTTTAACATTTCTCAAATAGGCTTATCTGATTGGTTGAATTGAAAGTTGTGTTTGACTTTTTGGACTTGGTTTTGATTGCAGATCTGTCTGCAATTGATTCCTACAGCTATTTCAGTCTTGTAAAAAAACACAATCATTCTGTTTGAGAAAAAGAAATCAACCAAAATATTATTTTGCCCAATGGATTGTGGGACTGGCCATGAAATGAGTGAAGTCAGGGTAAAAATGATGTTAACTTTTCATTGTCCAGTTTTTCTGAAAAGATACTGTGCTTTATTAGAAAAAGTATTACAGTGACAAAATTACAGGGCATGAAAGCATAAAAAGGCGAGACAGTTATTAATATTGCCTTTTTATGATTGCAGAAAAAATGAGAGTAATGAGTCATGTTAATATCTTTAACATACTTGTACACTTTCTCAAATACACTGCCATCGGCAATGACTAATACAGAATGTTTTCTTTTCTGATGAATTAATTATTTATGCCCTATGTATTATTCACCAAAAATAGGGCAGACTAGACACACTGTCTGGTATACTGGACTATTACTTCTTGAATATGTATTACTGAAAAGCAAAGAGTGACTGCAAGATTTTTGTTGATTTATGCCCAGAAACGGAAATATTAAAAGACAAATGTCCAATTCCAGCAAGTCTGATGGCAGAGAAATGTGAATTATGCATCACTGTGACTGTTTGGGACAGTTTAATGGTGTTGTTAAAGTGTCAAATATCAAAATGAAAAAGTCAAAAGGTTCACCAAAGGGCACCTGTAAACCTAGACATTTAAATTGAGAGAAACGATTGCAAGTAATTGGTCTGGGTCCATCTTTCTACAAATGTTCCTCTCATTATTAAATATTTCTTGTTTAATAGACCAATATTGAAAAACTGTTGATCAGAGAGCATGCAACAGCTGTCATTTGTGTAATAATGTACTATTGATATCTGAAAATGACGTCAGTAACATATTTCATTTGTCGAGTTCCTGTCATGTACAATGCAATATCCTTTTGAACTGGAAAGAATGGAGTCTGTTTCAAATGATGATACATTTATTGCAATTTTACCATTTAGATTTCATTCTGCTTCTTTGAATGGACAATATTCTGTTTGTCATATATTTGATAAGAAAGTCTTCAAACTACATGTACACATTCCATAGTATCACAAATTAATGTAATCGATAAATTTAAATGTTAAAGTGGCAGAAATACATTTTTTATTAAGTTTTTAAATTCCAAGAAAGAAGATATACAAAAAGAAAAATGAAATAAAGAAATATTAAAAAAAACAAAATAGAAAACAATAATTCTTTAATTATAAAATGTCATGAATCAGGGTTCCAAGTCCATCAGGGAAAATTATTTTACTTTTTTCCAGTCGGGGGAAAATGCCTCAAATGAGGGGAAAATCAGGGAAATTTGATCAGCCCAAAGTCGAAAGCACTGTAGTCAGTCAGAATCTGTTACATTTTGTTGCATATCATAACAACATCCATTGAATGACTGGTTATGGTGGTACTAATTAGTTTTACATTTAATATTGTTTTTATACTGAAAGTACATGTAATTCACTGCAACAACTTAGAAAACATGCAAAACTGGGAATGGGTTTAAATAATTATCAGGGAATTTTAAAACTTCCTCAGGGAAAAATTGGGGAAATTTGTTTTCTTGAAAGGCTGGTGTATGGTGTAGAAATATGCTGGAAATAAAGCCTACAATATATTCAATCATCACTATGTATTATCACTGTGAATCATCATCCTTTGTCTCAGAATCTTTATATTCACCTTTACTATTAGTTCAATGTCTTGCTATAATTCAAGATCTAGACTAAACAGAAGAATGGGGGGATAATGGAAATATGGTGGTGTTGTTTAGACTTAAATGACCCCTTGGGCATAAAGTTTCTTGATACAATTCTTCTAATCTATATGAGTTCTATTTTCCCTTCAAGGTGTGTGTGTCTGCTTCTAAATCCCTTTCTTTGGAAAATGTTGTTTCCTTTGAAAGTAAATTAACATGTATATTTTGTATTTTGTATATTGGCCATGCACTGGCATAATATTCATGCCAACCCTGGATATTTAATGCACATAATATTTTTTTCTGAACATTTTGAAGGTAGTTCAACTACTTTTTTGAAACCCCCTCATTGGTAACATATTCACATAAGAATGTATAAAATGCAAGCAAATTCCAATATATCGTCAACAAAATGATAATAAAAATAGATGATGAGCTTGAAAATTACACTTAAAAAGGTATAAGAGCATTGGATAAAGCATGATACTCAATTCAAATGATTCACTTTCCAAAACCTATAAAAAAACAATTGTATAATTCCTTTTAAATTGCTTTTTGAATATTGAATATTGAGCAAAGATATGAGAATTGCATTTACTCAATTCACAGATTTAATATCTAACCTATCATAATGTAGTTCAAATACAGGTTTTAAATCCTTGAAAATACAAGTTCCTCTCTATCTACTTTCAATGTATAAAAACAAGCTCTGATGCCATTACCAATTTGAATTTACGACTCCAGACTATGTTCTCATCCATCATTCTACAAACTGCGACAGAATTCCTGATATACTATCTCACAACTTCAGATTGCCGTCCCCTGCACAAGCATGCAAAATATTTACATTTTGATTAGTCAATGTTTGGATTTCCTTTTCCCTGGAATTTGAAAATGTAATTAATTAATTATTGGGGCAAAGCACGATGAGGAAAAAAAATCAGTTGGATAATTATGTGGTGTTTTTGTCTAAATTCCAAATGGAAGAAATGTTGCAGTGCTAAATATATTTAAAAGAAAATGTCTGATTAATTGTCATTCATTTCATTTCTCAATTTTATAGTCTCTCTTGTGGTATTCCTTGTGAAGTCATTTTTTAACCCCTTTTTCATCGTTTTACATCCATCTCTTCATCCCTTTCTCTCTTTTCTTCAAAACTAGAGTCTTTGACTTCTAATAAAAAAAAAAAAAAACTAAACTGAATTGAAATTAATGTCCTCATTTCCTATTCTTTGTTGTAATTATTTGAACCTTTTAAACATGTATAAATAATATCTTAGAAGTATTACGAGTATTACGAGTGCATGTAACAGTAGTTGGTATTCAAAGACACATGTAGATTTCATAGGTAAATGCTGTATCTATCTGTTTAGAATTATACCGAGTAGTGTAGATGGAATGTACGACATTACAGAAAGATTTGGTACTTGCAATCTGATTGTTTTCCAAAAAAAAGCGTTCCTTTCTTTCAGGCCCCCCTAGTAATTCATCAATTAAATGCAATGTCCCTGGTAAGTCCCCTAATTGCTCTTTCTAAATCAAATCTTGATTGATTCTTCAATGGAGAGTGACACATGCCATGAATGCTATAATTGCATTGGCGGCCAGTTTGCTCTTCAGCTCGACTTGATGTCTGCTAATTTCCTAAGACACACATTATCTTTCTATGGCCTTATCCCATTAGGGGCTTGATTCTGTTTTCTTTATTGAAAAGGTAATTGTTTGACAGATATTTTGTTTCTTCTCTCATCGAGTGATGCCAGGAGAGTGTAGGTGCTTGAATGGATCCATTTGGAAATTGTATATCGGCATATGACCCCCTCCCCCCAAAAAAACCCCAGATATAATACAGATTATGACTAGCCCAATTCTGTGCATTTGTGATTACTAAGAAAGAGGGCATTAGTGTTGTGTTACATAATATGTTTGAGTATGCTTTTATGAAATGTCAAAGGGTAGCAGGTTTAAATCCAGCCTTCAGCAAGAAGTTTACCTTCATTGTGCTGCACCCGACCCAGGTTAGGTGAATTGGTACCCACAGGATTCATTCCAGGTTGAATGCACAGCGTTTGAAATGGCGGCTTGAGCTAAAGACTGAATAACAATGATAGCGAGCCTCATAATAGATTATATCTAAATGCATGTAGGTGGTGCTATGAAAATGCCTAGTATTAATAACTATTACATCGTTTAAATATAATCCAGTATTATTTATTTATTTTCAGTTTTAATTACTCAGGGTGGTGTTATCAGTTAACATATTGCTGTCCTTGAGGGCACTGAAATAAAAATCAATATTTACAAAGGATGAATACATGAATCAAAATTGCATACTCTTAAACAACAATAAGAAACATTAAAAATACAATTCAATAATAATTTATTCAGTAATTTATTTAAAAATAATCCAGTAATCATTACAATTTTCGTTTTGGTAAAAACATCACATATCAGTTATGTTTTGGGTGTAAAATCAAGAATATTGACATTTTTTTTCCACATTTCTGGTGCCCCCCACAATTGTTCTTGATACAGGCCAGGCATATGCAGAGCAGCTTCACAAAGCACCAGACCTGTCTAGCTGGGGGTCACCTGTAGTACTCAAAGCTACTGTACCTCTCTCATCAAAGGAAGGTAAGTTCAAGAATTTGAGTTCCAAAAACCCCATTCTTGCCATCTGTTACGTGGTATTACAGTAAAATTTACATAAAACAGTGAAAATGTAAAGTGAAACATTGTCAGAGATTAGACTTGACACTTTATTCGAAAGAGGAAAAAAAGGGAAGGAAAGATAATATAGATAGGGACAAGAGAGACGACAAGAGGAAAACAAAGTGAAAAAAAATTACAGACGGGGGTGCCATCATACAAATCGAAAAGAAAATATCCTTTAATACAGTAAATTTGAAGCGTATGAGAAAGAAAACATTATGCTAAAACAAATTTAAAATCAAATGAAAATTTGTGATTAAATTTCAAATTTCATATGTGTATCCGATAAGTGGGGATGGTAAATCTCCAAAACAACTTTCCACAAAATTTCATCTTCATGAGATACCGTAGTTCCTTCGCCACTACAATAATGCCTAGTGGGAAGGGGAAAGAATCCAATTTGAATGCTAGCAAACACTGACGACAAGTCGGTTTCACTTAGATCCTCTCGCTGTAAACATGTATATTTGACCCGCTTTTCTTGGCTCTTGTTTTCATTTGTAGAGAGTGAGTGCCAGTGGCCGGAGACGGAGGCCAATGCACGGAGGAGGGAGTTCTGTGCCAAGGTAGAGGGGTATGGGAGTCTATGTAGCTGTGAGGACCCAGCCCCCATTGAAATGCATCCTGAACAGGTAGGTGCCAGTTATGGTAACATTCTCAAATGAGTTTGAACAGAAATAAAGGGCCACAGTACAGCACATAATGTTAGTGACATTATATCACATGATAATGATTTATAAATAGCCATGTTTTAAAATTGATATCACCAATTACTCGAAATTCATTATCAATGAATTATGCTAATTTATGCTTAAAATCATAAATACATTTAAGCTGTAATTCATTATTATTATTCATTCATTCATTCATTATTATTATTATTAGTATTATTTTTATTATTATTTATCATCATCATCATCATCATTGTTTATTCTGGTTAATTTCTTGTTACACTCATACTTTTTCTTAACCTTATAATAATACTCATATTTTTGTTAAATCCTTGAATTCACTTATCATGATTGCAAATAAAATCAGTTTCATGATTTCACTCATTACATTCTCAAGGTTCCGAATCTTATTTCAACACTTGATTTGATCGTTTGTTTTTCCCCTCGCAGTTTGCCAATAATCGTGTCTTCAATGTGCCTGTTGTAATCATAGCGAGTAATAGACCCAACTATCTCTATCGAATGCTCAGCACACTTTTATCAGCGCATGGAGGTAAGTTCATATAAATAATAGCGTTCTCTCTTATTTTCTAAATAAGATGATAGCGCCTGCCTAGCTGTGCTGGATTAATTAGTATGTAAATTTCCACCTAAAAGGAAATTGTCAGTCCGTGTTTTAGCCAAGTCCTATGTAATGGAACACAGAAAATTCACAATTGTGTCAAAAGGTGTAAATGATCAAACTAAATATAAAAAAAAAAAAAATTCACCCTGTGAGCATACTGAATTACCCCATGTGGTTCTCTTTTATGTCCTAAATATTTGTTTTTAGCTAAACGTTTATGACATACATGCATGGTTCATGCATGACCTGAATGGAATATTGTTTTCAAAAATGAAAATGAAATATATTGTCTATAAAGTTTTATATGGGCTAATACATGTATTATATAGGCATTAAAAAATATTTTTCTTCTTATAGAAACATCTCACCTATTTTGCAATAAGAAAGATTCGGGTTTATAAATCTATTTATAATTTCCTTAGATAACGATGCATCATACATTTTTGTCTCTCTCTTCCAGTAAATCCTGAGATGATAGTGGTCTTCATTGATGGCTACTTTGAAGAGCCTTTGGAAGTGGTCAAACTCTTTGGTTTGAAAGGAATACAACATACCCCCTTAGGGGTCAAGAATGCCAGGATATCACAGCACTACAAGGCCAGTTTGACCGCCACATTCAATATGTTTCCTGTAAGTAAATATATACATGCTCGAGGGAGATTTCCATCTAGTCAGATGCAATCCAAGTAGTTATCCAGGATAACTTTGATCTTTGGGAGTTGTCCTAATACGAATAAAAGCAACAAATAGAAGAGTTAAAACTGTATGACAGTCCTGTGGGCGTGTCGTGGTCTAGTGGTTCTGACTCTCGCCTTTCAGAGGGTCGTGGGTTCGAATCCTAGCCATGGCGTGTTTTCCTTCAGCAAGAAATTTATCCACACTGTGCTGCACTCGACCCAGGTGAGGTGAATGGGTACCCGGTAGGATTTATTCCTTGAATGCACCAAGCGCCTTTAGCAGCTGGAGCTACAGCCGGGGTAATATATGGTGTGCCACTGAATTGGCAACTAGATAGATTGGCGCCTCATAAATGCTATATATTATTATTAGTTTATAACGTTTATAAAGAAAAAACTCTCAGGAGGGCCTTTCGGTTCCCCACAGATGATGATTCAACCCATAAATCCCTTCATTCTGACATTCCCATAGGCTTTGTACAGGGACCTCCAGGTTCCAGCGTTGAATGGGTTAAAGAGACTGCTATGTCTTTGTACTCAAATACAAACATGATAAGTGGAAAGGATATAGACAGCAGAGTTCATGAAAGCAGTGCAGGAAAAGAAGACCGAGTTACACATGAAATGGTTTTAATGTATTCATGAGAGTCTAGAATTCAGTCATTGAATCCCAGCAGCTTTTGTCTTCATCCTTTCTGCCTGTATGTCTGGAAAGTAATCGGGGTAAAATCCCTGAATGCGATTTTATTTCTTGAGAGATTTAGAAAAGAGAATAAGAAATGTAATTTTTTATGTTTGATTTTTTTTTTGTGTCTGTAGAGGGCGCAGTATGCGATAATCTTGGAAGAAGATCTGGATGTCTCGGAAGATTTCTTCAGGTAAGCCGACTCTATGTGGTGATGGATCGTGGGATTGGGGAGATTGGAGGCAGATTTAGAGGGTTAGGGAGAGAGTTGGGAAGAAAGAGAGAGAGAAAGAGGGAGGGGGATACTAGTCTGCAAGCACAAACTCATAATTGACATTAATGACAGGTCTAGAATGAAGACTAGATGCCAAACTCTCTGTGTGATGGTAGAGCCAGCTACAGTGCATTGTGAATTTAGTCTGACTACTTCAGACTCTGCATGATGCAGAATGTGAATTGCAAAATCCAAGGGTCTGTGCTGGCAGATTAGGGAAATGCAGAAGAATAGGGATGAGAAGGGAAAAGTGAAGACAGAAAGTGAAAGAAAGAGAGAAATGAAGGAATGAAGAAAAAAGACAGCAAGAGGAGGGGGTGAAAAGAAAAAGAAATTGAGAGAAAAAAATGAGAAAACTAATGAGTGCAGAATGAAAGA